>NW_028327173.1:96954644-97257716 GCF_987537825.1 Furipterus horrens
GTTTGTTGTTTTGTTTAAATTGTACTATAATTCCACTTTGAGAATTTGTACACAAGATGGTGCGGTCCTTGATTTGGGAAAACTCATGTCTGAGTTTGTGTGGGAGCAGTTAAAGTTAGTATAGGTGCACATCAGACAGAGATACAGATGCACACTTGCACCACCCTACACGCAGTCACCTTCCCTTAGAAGCCTGCAATCAAATGGCACAGAAACCATACAGGCGAAAACAGAAAATAGTGATGGAGGTGAGCTTGCAAGTACAGACATATCATCCTGTTCACAAATTGACAGAGAAAATGATGGATTCTGGCAGCAAGTGAGCCAGCAGTTTTTCTATGTGTCTAAGCACTCACACTCATTGGTCAGGCAGAGGGACACGTGCCACCTGACTTCCACCTTTTCAAAGAATCGGGTCTGCCATGCAAGGAGAGAACTCTGCAACAACAGGTCCTCTGCCCCTTCCTGCTGCGTCAAGATTCATTGGGCGTATGACTGGCTAGTGAGAAGGACCTTACAGCCTGTGCTTCAGGTAGCCTTGTACTCACAGAGAAAAGGAACCCTTTTTTCCAGACCCCTTCACCCTGGCTGGTTTCTGTATTCCCTGCTCTCTAGCCCAGAATGCTGCAGGAACCCCCTGGGGTATAGATCCAGGACACTTGCATTTAACAGATCTTGTGAATGTGCAGCATGTCTCACATGGGCCTCCACAACCTCCCAACAGCGTCAAAGTCTCTTTGAGAAACTAGAATATCATAGAGATATGGAAACAGTTGATTTCTAAAATCAGATAGAGTTATTCAAGTAACTTTGACTTCAGATTTTAAAAAAAGACCATAAAATTTAGAATACGCTGGCTTCAATGACAAAAAGAATATTTCGTTGTGTAGTTGTTGATTTCAACTGTGCTTATTTAATTTACAGCAATTAGTGTTTTGGTATGGCCTAAATTTTACCTAAGAATCTCAAAGATTCTTTGGATTTCAAAGTGCAAGGCTCACCCATGCTTGGAACTCACCTACTGAACACTTACTCACCACCCCTCAAAGTTGACCATTGACCATTTGCAGAAACCTACAGGATGGTTTCTCTACATATGCATGTTGTAGTGAAGCCACCTCTGATATATGATGGCACTTCTGTAAGGTGCTGCTTATATAACAATGCTATTTATCAACTTAAACTTCAAGTCTAATAGTTATAGTAATCCTTGTCACAAGTGTCACTCATTCAGTAGTTTTTGCTCGGTAGAGGTTATTGTATCTTTAGGAACACCTTTCTCTGTGAGGAGTCAATTAATACTTTCCCTTCCCATGCATGACAAATAGTACTCGCAGACACCTGGGTATTCTTCTCAGAGATTCCTGCACATGTGTTCACACACACCCCTTTAGGGTCATTTTCACCTACCAATACCCATAGTGTGTACCAGTACTATAGAACACTATACAGATGAACACGGATGCCTTTTCTTCCTCTGTCCCTGTCTCCACACCTGTGTCTTCAACACCAGGAGTGCCCCATGTCGAATGTGGAAGCTTTCAAGTGTTTCCTCTGCTCCTCAAAATAGCCGTGCTGTAATGAAGTTAAATATACGTGCCACCCATACTAAAGCTTACAACTTCCCACTCTTGGCCATGCCGTCTCTCTCTACTTCTTATGGCCTTATCACCTTAAGGCCCTCTTTTTTTTGCAACCCATTTTTCCTACCATTATCTCTCTTCAGGGAACTTAACTTTGCCTCTAATGATTTTTGACAATTTTCCTTTGTCACCCATGTTTCCTTCTGACACTAGGCAGGAGCACGCACGCAGTCTATTGTCCTCCAGAGAGGGAGGAGGGCTTTGTCAGAAGTCAGAGAACTTGTGGTAGAAGCTCCTGACCCTAGGACAGTTGAAGCTGTAGAGAAGCATCAGCTGGATTCTCATCTATGCACCCTCAGGTGGCATATGGGGTCACCATGTTGACATGGCTGTGTTCCCTGAGATGGCAGTGAGCACAGCACATGTCAGAGCCTCCACCAAGAAAGGGTATCACTGATAGCCTTCCAGTGACAGACACAAATTCATTAGTTAAGTTTACTAACTATTTTGTCTTTGTTTAATCAAATAACTGTCCCCCTTTTTTTATTTTTATTTTTAACTTATTCTGTATGCCTGAAGAAAATACGCATGAGAAACTTACCTTTATTTAAGCAGCCAAAAGATGTTTGGTGTTGCTGAGGAGAAATGACATGCTGGAAGATTTTCCTGCCAGCTAGAAAAGAGGGGCTTGCATGGGCCATAGTTCCCTGCATGCAAATGAGGGCTCTCATTAATACAGTGCCCCACTGGGAACTGTCCCTTCTCTGCTCCAATCAGGTGTTTCTGGAACCTTTTTCTCCCTAGGATAGCATCTATTTTGTTTTGTACTATATTTAAAAACTGGCTTTCTCACAGGCTGTCCTGCAGCCCTCAGAAGCTGGAGGTCCTGTCCTGCCATCACGTGTTCTGCATTCAACAGCGCTTTTCTGTTCTGAGCTTGCCCTCCTTCCCAGAGCTGAAATAAATCAAAGTTAGTTGAGGCTCAGTTGCAATAAATCAAGACCTGTCCAGGACTGGAGCCTGCCCAGTCAAAATGTCATAGCTTGGCTTTCACTGAGGATTAATTAAAGGCCTGATATAAAGCCCAGATGTGCTTCAGGAGAGTAGCAAGCTGCTTAGTGGCTGTATCTCCCCAGATTTCTGCCCACCCAAGAATATGCTGAAGGAGGATGGGAAAGGCATCCAAGGTTGGGAGGACATGGAGGGGGAGGGAGGCTCGCATCAGTGCATTTGAGTGTACTATCTAGTTTGAAGGGAATAGAAAAAGTTTTGCAATGTGGAAAAAAATTCTACATCAGGCTGCATGTATACAGTATTTAAATGGAAGGAAAATACAATAGTGCAAAAGTTTTAAGTGAGGAAACAAAAAATAAAAAGAAAACAAACCAAGTAAAGGAGCTTTCATTGTAAAAGAAAGTATTGTAATAAAATTAATGCCTGGTTCACACTGAGCTTGTAAACTTTTTTAGACCAAAGAACCTGTTCAGGTAAAACACTTTTGAGGTGTTTTTATCCACAGAAAGCTGAATTAGGTGGAGATAGCTTTTGGATTAGGACTTACTTCAATTTCTTCCTTTAATTCTGCTTGATTCCATAAAACCACCCAAAAAGGGGCACTTGATTAAATTACGATTGAACAGATCATATGGAATTGAATATGCAACAGGAACTAATTGTTTCATATGTATAAACAAAATACTGCATTTGAAATAGAAAACAGGATATACTTGAAAGCCATAGAGTAGTTGCTGTGTTTTTGTAGGACTTCAAACTTAATACTTAACTACTGTGGAGATTTGATTCTAAATTTGAGAAAAGAAAAAAAAAAAAAAAAAAAAAAAGACACCATCAAAGACTGGTAATACATCAACAAACTTTTCCTGTGGTAATATGTATACTTTCCTTACTGAATATCTGAAAATCAGCTAGTTAGAAACTTTATAAACAAAAGAAAGTGAATCTTGGAATTGCTATGCAATCTATAATAGATAATTGGTGCTAGTAAACGGAATACTTTGATAGGAAAAAATGATGTTCTTTGTGAGAGCTTGCTATTTTTACAGCATATTTTTATATTAACATTAAGCTTTTATCAAAGGAAAGTTCAGCTTTCCCAGAATGGTGGCTTTCCTGACAATGCTCTATTGATGTTTATATTCTGGACCTGAAAATTTTGTCTTTTATGAACTTAAATAATGAAACAGTATACATACAGCAGATTTTAGAGAAACATCCTGGTTTCAACTAAAGTAATCTGAATGTTTTTATATATATTTTTTGACCCATGTATTTTAGTATATAACCATATCTGTTTATAAGGATTTTTTTAGTCTGTTGAACTCTTTTAATAGCCATATTACATGTGATCACATATAGCTTCTTAGTGTTTTTTATCATTTAATCTGATGGCTGAAGTAATAATTTTATCCTATATCTTGCGGCTGAAGTAGTAATTTAAATAGACTTTTTAGCATACGTCTGCAATTTCTCAGAAATAACAATTTCAGTTTTTTTCCAGATGATAAAGTAACATATTTCTCTATTGAGATTACTGAGGACTAGTAGGTCATTTGGGGTTGGTAAGAATCTAGCAAGATGTTATTAGTTTTTTTAAGGTCTTCCTGAAGGACTCTACTTATTTTAGTCAGTTATCTAGAAAAAGATAGTTTACTGCAAACTTACACTTTTATTAGTTCAGATTATTGATTTCTCAGAAAGATTGTTATTTCATGCTTTATTGGTTAGTCCAAAAGTAACCTTTTTACTTACCATTGCTTTTTATTCTACACTTAAATTTTCCTGACACTGTGAGGTTGAAAGACCCAGATCAGTGTGTCTTTAGAGTGAAGACTACGTTTTAAGAGTCAGGAAATTTAGAGAAACAAACCTTCCCTATTGCATATTTTAAATACTTTTGCATGCTCAACTCTCAATATACAGACTTTAATTACACACTTCTAGAACTTCAAGCCAATTGGCAATTGGTATATGATGTAGCATGTGCTATTGTAAAGCAAACTACCCCGCACCCGTACCCAATTTTCCAGTGCATTAGGCTATTCTTTTATATTTCAATCTGGAGTAGTATTTTTATTATTAAATAAAATTATACTTTTTTATCTTTGGACTGTAATCTTCTCAACACCCACAATAAGCCTCTCCCCTGTCTTGCATCTCAGTTCATGCAGCCTCCGCAGCAATGATTTATTATTTAGTTGTTTATGTATCTGTCTGTCCAGGCAGATTACAGATTCCTCAAGGGCAAGAATGGTGTGTTTCATTTAGTTTCTTTAGTGTCTAACCCAGTAATAAGCACATTAGGATGAGGGAAATGACCTGGGAAGGAAAAAAAGGTTACAGCTTAACCTAACTTTTTTTCTAGTATAGCAGTGTGTTATTACAGCATATTGGCCTAAATCAGTTGCCTGAAACACTCTTGAAGTGCTATCATCCAGAAGCACTTTCTTGAAGTTAGGCAGCCTACATTTCAGTGTATAACATTTTAGACTAGGAGATACAATTAGAAAATGATCCAGTTAGATGTGGAAATTAACACCAAAAAAAGTCAGTGCATTATCCAATGTTGTACAGCCAGAACTAAAAAAATACAATTAAAAAATAAAAAAGACCTCTCACCTTCTTTGGCCACTGTTTTTCTTCTCACTGCTGTCTCATATTGTCATATTATTTTAAAGATGTGTAGTAGTTGACCATAAAACTTTATGATTACTTTCCGAAAACACATCTAGCCATATGTTTATAATACGTGTACTTTTAAATTTGTATATCATACTTCAATATGTTATTTTAAAAAATCATCATTTATAGAATTTGACATACTAGGATGAATTCTTTATGAACATTTTAAATGATAATAAATGCTTAGCATTTAAAGTTGAGGGGTTGTTATAAAAATATGGATTTGATTGCTGCTCTCTGTTTAGTGCTAAAGTATCAAACAGGTTTTTCCTTTATGCATTGTTGACAATGTTCATTGTAGACTCCACATGATAAAAGTAGATTATTAAATTTTAGCATTTACTGCATCTACTCAGAAACTGCCTCTACTTGGGTGGTCGTAAACCCCATGTTAGATACCCCAAGGAGGAGCTCACCACCACAGCTGCACTCCCCGCCCCTCATTTCTCACTATCCCCAGCCCCCCTTGCCCAGGGGAAGGCTCTAACTATTGAGGAGGGTTTGGACCACTACGTTGGCACAAATAGGGCTCCAGGCTCTAGTGACCTAAACCTTACATCTTAGCTAAAGTGTGGATGGCTACGTGAAGTCTCTCAGGGACTAACTCCAGGGCATCCTGTCACAGGTGACTGTGTTCTCTGTGCCCAGCTTCTTCACTGCTGCCAGACCCCAGCTGATGCTGTCTTCAGTCAAGGTTATGTCATGTTTACGAATAGTCTGAGTTAAGGTTCTACTGAAGCCTTTGGTGATTGTATTCTGACTTTAAAATTTAATATACTTTATAGTAAACCTATTAAAACTTACACTTTTCCCACCATTTCCTAGAATGACCCTAGCATTTTCTCTCTCTTGGTTCCATGCAGCCTTAGTACTGAGCTTCCTTAGTGAAGGTCTCTCTTTAATGGAGACTATCCCTGGAAAATTTCCTGGATCACTTTTATCCCACTTTGCCACATTGAAAATTGTAAACACTACTCACTTTACCCGCTCTCCAGGTGCACAGAAACGGTGGTTTTAAATTTCCTCCTAGTCATAAAGTCAGGTATTGTTAATTACTCCAGTTCATCAGTATTGAATCAAAGCATTCAGAAAACAAAACAAAACAAAAAAACAACAGGAACATTTAAACCTGAGAGTATATTGTTCATTATAGATGTCTTACCAGCTCTATAGACAGGGTAGATGGAGAAAGAAATAAAGAAGAGAGGAAAGAAGGGAGAAAAGAAGCCTTCCTTCTAATTATGCTCTCCTATTGCCACTTCTAGTCTTCTTAACTAAAAGGAACACTTGTAAAGAAAGTGATAGTTCATAAATTGCTTTTATATACCTTATCTCAGTTCTTTTCTTTCATGGCATTTATCACAATTGTAATGCAGTGATACCTCAGCTAACGAAGATAATTCATTCCAGAATCACATTCGTTAGCCGAAACGTGATTTCCCGTAGGTTTCTATAGAAAATCATTTCATTCGTTGTGGATGCTGCCCACGGAGCATGCACCGTACTGACACTGGTATGAGAATAATTTCTCTCTGTGGCACTCTGGAAGACCCTCTCTAGCAGGTCAAAGCAAAGGCCCTCTCTCACCTCCTGATATACATCATCATCAAATTCGAATCAGCTTATGTTATCAGGTGTCTCATTTCTCACTGTCTCAAAAGTAAACAACCCAGTTGGATTGGTGGGTCTCCCCTATGTGATGTGGTTAGCTCATTTCTTTGTCACACACATAGAGACGGAAGAGATAAGCTCCTGGAATGGCCTGGCATTCATGTTTGCTGCTTTATGTTAGTGCGCGCATCCACTAAAACATTCGTTAGATGAGTCCAAAAAAACAGCGAAAAAAAAATCTTTGTTAGCCGAAAACTTCGTTAGCGGAGAGTCACTCGTTAGCCGAGTTATCACTGTACATTAATTGTGTAATCCCTGGTGATCTGTCTCCTCTGCTGTATTGTAAGCTGCTTTCAGGCAGGGCCCTGTCTGTCCTGTTCACTCCTAAATCCCCAGCCACTGGCCACTCCCTAGTCTATGATAGGCTAGCCATAGCATTTATTAAATAGATGGATGATGAGATTTGACTTCACAGCACCTGCACTCTTAAGAGTGACTCTCCTAGGTTATTCTGATCCACCAGTCTAAGAACCCATTTGCAAGCCCCCATTGCATCTTGTTCTTTGTTTTGAAACTCACAGAACCTTGCTGTTAGTTATCAGAGTCTTTCTTCTTTGCTAGACTGATAGGCTTGGCTTGGAAATGATTCTTCATCACTGAGTCCCAAGGGTCAAGTGCCTTACTGGGCACATGTTGTTGCTTGCTTAATGTTTGTTGAATGAACAAACAAGTAAACACCCTCCAGATACTATTGTTTTGCCCAATTTATAGAAAAGGGAGTTGGAACCTTAGAGAGTGAATGGATTGAGTGGGATCACTTGGTGTGTGGTGGGGTGTCACTAGCTGTCCTTCTGACTTCATGTCCTGTACTTTTCCATTGCACCAGCCTGACTCATTAGTGTGAAATACACCTCATGGCTGCTCTCTAAAGAAAATAGTCTCCAGGACCCGAAGGGCACAGCTGCAGCCTGGAGAGGGGGCGGTCTGAAATGAAAGTTTAGCAGTAATGGCTGAAGCCTCCCTCATGTCCTTCAGAGATAGACAAGTCCAAGTTTGCCTGATCAGCCTGGCATGCTCTGAGTTGTCTCCCAGAAGACTGAGGTGCACCTCACCTTAGGACTTCCAGGGTCCCCTCAGTAATTCCTGAATGAAACTCTCCTCAAGGAGATTTAGGGCAGTCACTTTTTTCTTGCTAGGGTGATGCTATTGTGCATCAATGTAATATTCAGGCACACATGCCCACACCCAAAAATCCTCCTATCTTAGAAAAAAAAAATTTCTTCTCCAAAGTTCCTGAAGGGGTTCTGCTCCCTGGCTGTAGTAAACCCTCATGATCAATAAATGTCACTTGCTGAAAACAATCACAAGGCTGACTGGGGCTTCCTTGGGCATAAGCAGACTTCTGTTAACCTACTGTGCATACACACACTGCCTCTGCTGCTGGAGCCTTCAGGTAATAGCCATCCATTCATTCACTTACCAAAAACTTACTGATGATCTATGCTGTAAAAATTGAAAGACCTTAAGGACTCTTCTTGTGAGGCAGGACCTGCTGTCCACTGTGAGCCTTGAGTAGAAAACAGGGCAGTAGGGAATCACCTTGGTAGGAATCCAGCCTTAGCACAAGGTACCAGATAGCCTTAAATTTTAAGGAGTTTCTTTTTGGTGAAAGGAATCATATAGTATTAGGTCAAGAACATAGCCAGTCCCTGGCTGGCTTACTAGTTAACTGGTGCTTTTTCATGAGATAGCTTGAGATTGTCATATGACAGAACCCCTCTCCATGTATGAATTTAAACTTCAAAAAATCTTTCTTTTTAGGTTGTGGGATGTATTTTTATAGACTTGGAACTGTGTCCAGGGGCAGGGGGTAGAAAAAATTGCAATAATTTTATTTACAAAAGGGTATACTTCTAAACTCAGGGAATAAAAGTTCATTTTACTAAAGGACTCCTCACGGGGTGCTTTGACATTATGTGATCTTTCAGTACAGTAAAAATATAAAGCAAGGCCTGTTTGATTTATACACATTTTGAAAGCATACATCTTTGCTTTTTTCTTTCTCTCTGCTTCATACAATGTCAGACTTTCGTGGAATTAAAATGGCCACATTCTGATGTAAAAACATCCAGTTGCCTAAGAAAGTATCATGCCATAGGAACTGCTTACCAAACATGTTTTGCAATACAGTAGTTGGCAGAAGGCATCTCACTTTAGTAACTAGGGGCACACTGCCCAGAAAAGACTCCAGTGTCCCTGTGAGTATGCCTTCTGTGAACTGTAACTCATCTGTACTTTTCACCATGCTGACACCATAAGCTGCAGTGGCTTCATGTCGCAGTGTATGGCCATGGCCCTGCTTCGGCAGCAATATAAATTACCTTCTTTGCTGAAACTCAGTGGTCCTCCTGAACCTTCGCCTTTCGGAAATGTGCTGGAACGTTTGTCATTTTTGTCCTGCAGAAAAAAATTCAGCTTAATTCTCACAATGGTATAGCTGGGAAGGGAGCCTCATTCTAGCAACCTTTAAGACACCTCTAAATGAATTTCTGAAAGTTCATATTTCTTTAATGCTCATCAGAAGATGCAAATTAAGGATACAAAAGTGGTACCATAAAGGAGATTTTAGTTGTTATTTATGGTAAATTTTATGCTTTGTTGATATGTACAGATTATACAGTAATCAATCTAGCCTTGTTTATATGTAATTTTTAGGTGAGTGATTTTGATAATTCACAATAGTTGAAAATTAGAAGTTCACACGTGTATACTCACTTCCTTTACAAAAAGTAATTTAGTAACACGGGTACATTGTAAATGATTCAAACAATTTTCATTCATGCTTACCATTTTACAAATTTGTTTGTTCTAAGACTTCCATTTTTAATATCAGTATTTGGTTTAAACTAGAACACATATTCTTTGTAGTATTCTGAATACAATACAATTACTCTTGAGCTTTGTTTCTAGTCACTTTAATCATACCTATAACACCTAAAACTTATTAATATGGGTATGTATGCCTGAAGTCAAGCCACATGAAAGTCACATACCATTTTTTAAACAAAATTTATAAAATGCATATAATTTTTTTGAGAATTCTAAATATGAAAAAGTTAAGTCAGAGAAAGATTTCTTCACTAAATTACCTTTCTTGGTGTTTTCAAAAACCAAACTACTTGTCAACTCTTTGCATTTTTTATAATTCTTTATAATACCTTTTTAATGTATACTAGATATGGCATACATATTTTCTCTAGAGCCAAAAAATTCAAGCTCATTTTAAAAATTAAGCTACGAAAACAATTTCTTAGCTTCTTTCTTACTTTTGGTACTTGAACTCATATGAAAAAGCTTTCAAATTTTAATATAGGCAAGTTATAGAACAAGAGGTAGAGAAAGTGTATTTGCATTTTTCTGGCCAGATTACTTTCATGAACATTTTAAATGCAATAATATTGTTAAAAACCTTACTAAAATTGACATAAATTTTTTTCAATATATAATATCATCTGTTCTGTGGACAAAATTGTTTAGCGACTTTGATATGGCCTTGTTTAATTTGTAATTATATGGGCCTATGGGCCTTTGGGTAGTCCTAGTCTTTGATTTAAAGAATATTTTATGGAGTTTCTCTCACACCCATCCCTTTCATAATGGCTCATCTCAGGAGAGCTTTGTCCTCTTTTCAGATATTTATGTCTTCTGAATTCTCTGATAAACTGAAAGGGTTTCAGAGCTTGGGTTCTTTATGTAGTCTGCCACTGAGTCCTGGCCTGCTTTATGAATATACCTCTTCCACAACCGAAGAAGCTCTTACACTAAGATTTTTGGGGCCTACTTACTTTCACAGGGTGCATGTTCAAATGGACCTTGAATCCATGGCACATGTATGATTTGTGACCAAATAATCTAAGATTTTCAGTGAAGAATTATGTACACAGACCTCTGGGGAATATCAGATTTGTAAGGTGGGCTCGGGTAGGCTAGCTTTGTCGAATTGGGATTTTGGTGATGGTTCAGAAACTGATCGATATACCTGTATACCCCCTACTTAGGGCACTGGTTCCCTGGTCTCTATAATGAAGCCCACATTCCTTGACCTGATCAGCAAGGCCTTGAATGGCCTGCCCTATCTTCACTTCCAGCCTTCCACTCAGGTTCTCAGCTGGGATTGTCCAGGAAAACATCCTATTCCCAGGAAAGAAGGGCTTTCTCTCTTTAAGAGACTGTGTGGAAAGATACCAGCACCACTTTCTATTTTGTAATACTCATTTCTGCTTGCATGCTTCATCCACCCTACTAGGTTTTTGTTATAAAAGGAAGGACCATGTGCCTCTATAGTGCCCATCAGGGTTATATACACAGTTGATCCTCAGTAAAATTTGATGAGTAAATGCCTGCATCCTCTTGTTAGCCTTAGTTAATCATCTATTGGTGGTAAATGATCAGAATTGCCCTTAAGTGTTTCTGAAATGATAAGCAGTCCTTTCATGGTGGGGTTGCCAGATTTAGCAAATAGAATTTTTGGAATCCAGTTAGTTAAATTTTAGGTCAATAGCAATTTTTAATATAACTGTGTCCCAAATACTGCATGAGAATAGTTATACTAGGAAATTATTCATTGTTTATATGAAATTCAAATTTAACCAGGTGCTTGAATTTATTTGGCACTCTGCTTTGTGACCTTGGCTAAAGTAACACCAGGGCTACTTCTCTCCAAAAATGTCACCCCTGTATCTGGTCATAGACTTCAGTTGTGTGATATTTCCTTAAGGTGCACATAATCATGGCATAAGTCAAACCTATTTGTTCACAGATAACAAAAATTAAAGACTGGGTGTCCTATCCATCAAACACCCTGCACTGAGTACTGTGCCAGTCGCATGTAGGGCACAGTAGATACGGTACCTGGCCTCGTGGTGAGAGGAGACTTGCTAGGGGGAAGGTTAGTCAATTAGACAGCAGAGGCACAGTGATGAATCACAGTGAGCACCTTAAGGGAAGGTGTGGCCAATCCCTGGGCAGCCTGAACCAGCTTTTCTACACCAGAGTGGTGGCCGAGTCGAGACTTTCAGGCACAGCCTTGAGTTTTGAGGCCTGTGGCTATAGCTCATTTGAATTGGTAGAAGAAATCCATTGCAGCTCACATAAAAAGCTGATAATGGCCCAAGTTAAGGCAAGAGACAAAGATTTGTGGGTCATTTCAGTGGGAATGAAGTTAAAGTTCAGAATTATTGAAGTTGTTTGAATTAAGTTTCCTTGGATTTATATCTCCTATAATCTGGGTTATTCATTCTCTTTACCACATTGCTTTGAGAGCAGCCCCTAACTCCTCATCCCCCTTCACTAATCTTCCAGTACTTCCCGACCACAGGTCAGATTAATATCACCAGTAGAATCGAAAGTGCCACATCCATGAACACTTCCTAGGACTTTATTCCTTGTCTGCATCTGACGCCTTTCTTCCATGCATTCTTCTCTTTCCTTCTCTCTCTTGCTCTTGCCCTTCCTTCCTTTCTTCCTTCCTTCCTTCCTTCCAGAAATATATCTGAGCCCCTATTATGTTTCAGCTGTGTTCCCAGCATTGGGGGCACTGTGATGAATAAGCCACCAAGGTCATTGTTTTTAGTGACCTTAATTTTAATGAGAGAAGACTTACGTTCAGAGACAAAGGACTGTCCTAGGAATTCAAAGCATAGTGCCATGATGGGATAGCTAAAGTCCTGTCTGAAAATGTGCCAATTAACCTGAGAGTTGGACAATGAGGCAGAGCCAGCAAAGCAGAGAGACAGCAGCAACTGCGAAGCCCTGAAGCAGGCATGGATTGGACTCATTTGAGGAACAGAAAGCCATAATTTCTGGGACAAAGTGAATGAAGGGAGCAATATAGGTCATATAAGGACAAAGTGAGAAGATGGCTGTCTTGAAGCCAAAGAAAGAGGTCTCACCACAAACCATCCCTGATAACATCTTAATCTTGGATTTCTGGCACCACAAATCATAAGAACATGAATGTCTGATGTTTAAGCCATCTAGTCTGTGGAACTTTGTTATGGCAGCCCTAGAAAATTAACAGTCTTCTTGTCCTGTCCACTCTCCTTTCACAAGGCCCAGCCCATGGCTTCAACCAGCACTGTATACTGAGAACTTAATCTCTCTCACTAGTTGAGACCTCCTCCACTCCTTCTGAATCTACCATCTTTGTTCATGTGACTACCATACACATAGTTGCCTTTACCAAAAACTGGGAAATCATCATAAACATCTTTCTTCTTCATCTTCCCCAATCCTGCAGTGAGTTTCAGAGCCCTGTTTGTCCCACTTCCAAAGATTGCAATCAAATTCCTGTCTCCATATTCATCCCTATTAGTGTCACCTAAATTTGGAATTTTGTTTGCCTTTACCTAGAAAAGGGTTCCTAACCTGCTGTACATTTTAGGTACTCGGCGGCACTTGTGGTTGTAGATCACACTTGAACGGCATAAAGTCTATACCACTATCCAAAATATTTGAATCATCTTATTCCCTTGTACAAGTGTTCTCACAGTGAAATCCAAATTTGTTACAACTATATGCAACATACCAACACCTTTACTATCTCACTCTGCCTCTCTGTGTCACAGTTTCTCTTGCCATTTATCGCCCTCTCTCCTCACAGTACCAATCCATTTACCATTCTTTAAAGTTCTCATGTTTTCCCATCCCTCTCTACTTTTATACATGCTGTTCCCTCACTTGAAATTCCCTCCACCATTACCCTGTCTATTCACTCTTATTTCTACTACAATGTTAAAAGCTACTTAACCTGTTATTCACACCAATTATCTTTCAGTAGTTGCCCCATGAATTTTGTTGAGTAAATAAAGGAATGTTTCCTAAGAGCCTTTATTTGCTCAGTGGTTTTTGAAAGGGGGTGATTTTGTCCCCAGGGGACATTTGGCAATGTCTGGAGACATTTTTGATTATCATATTTAGTGGGCCAAAGCCAGGAAATCTGCTAAACATTGTACTATGAACAGGACAACAAAGAATTACCCAAGCCAAAATGTCAATAGTGTCAATTTTGAGAAACTGCCTTAGCTGCTGTACCTTAGGGAGCTGTCCTTTCTAGCTAACCTCTCTGTTCCCACAATTCTGCTTGTGCCTTTGTTGTGTCTCTTAGTAAATTACACTCTGATCATGGCTTCACTCTTCCATACTCTTCCTAGATTGTGCTCCTTGAGATTAGGAATCTGTGCCTTTACTTCCTGCTCTGTCGGTCATTAAATAATAATTGAGTAGAAGAATGAATGAAGAAAGAAATGAATGATAGAAGATGCTAATGCAAATTTTGCCTCTAGCCCTGACTGGTGTTGCTCAGTTAGTTGGAGTGTCGTCCAATACACCAAAAGACTATGGGTTTGATTTCTGGTCAGGGCACGCACCTAGGTTGCAGGTCACCTCTTTAGTGTGTACCTAATGGAAGACAGGCTTAGCTGGGCAGAAGTTGAAAAGGATGACTGGCAAGCAAGGCACTACCCTCAGACGCTTCTAAATTCACAGCCGATGGAATAAAATTACTCCCAGTGCCAAACTGTGCCCCAGATTCAGAGTGTTCCACTTTCAAATAAAGGTGCATATAAATTAATTCTAGAAGTTATCAAATTTATTAATAATTTACAGAGCTTAATGGAGAGGAAAGAATATCTTTGGCATTTACTTTGAGGGGATGTGATATTTTTTTAAATATGTTTTAAAATTGTTAATAAATAATCTCAATCAGCAAGTATATTTTGACTCCCTGTTGCTATGATCCCTCTATCAGTAGGTATTGAAGGCATATTTGCAAGGACTATAAGACATAATCCCCAAACTCCATGGAGTTCAGAATCTTATGCATAAAAATTTCATTTTTCAAATACAATTTTTTTTTTTTTTTACTTCTACACTATTTAATGTTTTTGATACAGTAGCCTTTAGTACTTGGTCTATGTTTATTCTCTTACTATTGTCATCAAAAATTTGGCATCACCAGTGAAATGCAAAGAAGAGTCCCCAGTTTAGGGAGTGGTAAAGGGAGAGATTATATTTAATGAGAACAGCTCAATCATGATACTGCTCAGGTGTGGAACAGCATGGCAGTGAGGTGTTACCCTGGACAAGGAGGCCTGGGTGTTAACTGCTCAGCTCCTGTGTTACAGCCCCAGCGGATGTTGCAGCTCCAACAAAGGAAACATAGTCTTTGATGGAAACTGAATGAGTACCTCACCAAGATAGAGCTGAAGCTGGCTTATGTAGAGAAGAGCCTCTCTCTACACCCCACCTCACCCACAATTGGTTCCTTCTCATGCAAATGAGGGCTTCAAATCCTCACAGTTTGATTGGTTCAAAAAGCACCATCCTGATTGGTTGGAATGGAGCTGCTCTGACTGGTTGGCAAATATGTAAATGAGGCTATAGCTGGGCATCTCCAATTGGTTGAATTCCAATCCCAAGAGCTTTCTTATAAAGGTTAA
This sequence comes from Furipterus horrens, assembly GCF_987537825.1. Lineage (NCBI taxonomy): Eukaryota > Metazoa > Chordata > Mammalia > Chiroptera > Furipteridae > Furipterus > Furipterus horrens. The sequence goes on from NW_028327173.1 coordinate 96,970,036, forward strand.
TTCAGCCAGCAGGAGTACACTGCAGAAGGCTTGGCAGCCCAGTATGTGGCCTCTCTCTCAAATGCAGCAAACTTGAGGAACCTCTGCAAACAATGGCTGCTAAACTTCATTTATGAATTTGAGCCCAATTACCCAGGAAGAGTCCTTTTTGGCAGATAATATTCTTCTTGGGGTTAACACCAGATAACTCACCATGGAAATAAAAGATTAGATGTAACATGGTACTTTTTACATAATAAGAGAAAGATTTGGATGAAAATGAGATAAATGTATTTTCACTTTCAAACTAAAGAAAGCACTCATCAGTATTTAAGATATTTAATATCATTATTCCATCATATTTTAGTAATGTTTTAATATTATTAAATATTTTACTATTGAAACTAGATGGTTATTTAAGGAGGAAAAAATTTTTACTACCAGATTATTTTAATAGGACAATATTGATATATATCTGTAAAACCCTTTTGGTAGTAACTACACTGTCATTCTTCCAATTGGAATTCCCCATGGCTCTTCTCAGAGTGGTAGTAAGATCAGATTAGAAGTATGAGTGAAATATTATTGCCATCAGTTAAAGCATTAGGCTTATAAATTGATCAGTTTTTCAAGAACATGATAAGTCATGATTTCTTTTTATTTCATTGGAGGAAATGTGATAGCTAAGATGAAAAGACATGTTTATATTTGTGTCAGGTATTCTGTGGTTAATTAATTAAATATTTTCATCCATTAGGGTGCCCTCTTTTCTCTCAGCTGCATACTTATTTTCACTACTGTGCCTCCATCCTTACTGCACTCAAGAGAAACTAGAGTCTCCTTAGCCCCTTGCAGGCTCTGTCTTTTCTAATTTGGGAACATCATCTTTCCAGTGAGCTAGCTCCCTGTGGAGAGGCGCTTCCATGGTCTGAACCCAAAGGTCTCAGATTTGTATAAAAATTCATGGCAGGTCAGATTTTTTCAGTATATATTTTTGAAGGGTTGCTTGAGCTAATTTAATTTCTTATATTCATTAATTCCTCTCCTTCCATCTCCACTCCCCTCGGAATAAACGGCCCTTCACATGAATCCAATTTAGCTTCAATGCACCTTATTCACACTGCCTTTTATTGCAAGCCACATTCCAGCCAGCTGTAAGATTGCCCAGCTGCCTCAGGTTTCCCGATTTAGCTCTGGAAATGATTTCAACATGGCAAAAAGTTTTCACCGGCCAATTTGGAAAACAGAATTCAATTTGTGAAGAAAGCCCAAAATGGCAACTGAAAATGGAAAAGAGGATGGAGAAGGTCGGGACAGGGGAAACAATCAGAGAAAGGAGAAGAGCAACCTTTGTATGTAGTTCTCTTCCTGGTGCTCCTTCCTTCTCCCCTGCCTGGACCTGCTTCCATTTCCTTAAATTGAGACAGGATGGGGAGCAGTTGGTGGGGTGGGGGTGGGGGTTCCAAAGCTAAAAATCAGTATTTAGCCTTGCACTTTTGTCACTCTCCTTGGAGCTTTTCTTCTAGGCTTTGCTTTAATTGCTGTACTGGTATAAACAAGGGGCTAGTGTGGAACCGACTCCCCAGCAGCTGGAGGAAAATGGGCAGCAGTGGCCAGGAGGAGGTTTAGAGCCCAGGCAGAATCACATGTCTTATCTAGGAGTGGCCTGTACGAAGGGCAAAGTTTGCAGCTGTGAGTGAGAACGCATGTCCAATCAAAGTAGGCCAAGGCATCAAATGTTCACATTTACAGGGTAGGAAGTAAAAAAATAGTAACACTTCTCTTTTACAAAACCATTGAACTTAAAGCCACCTTGCTCAGTTTGAGTCTGTTAGATCCAGAAGTTATTTTTAAGTAATTCATATGGGGTGTTAAAAGGTTAATTAAAAGTAGATTTATTGTGGGCTTTGGTAAAAGACATGTTATCATGTTATTGAAATGCACACAGGCAGATTGTAGATACCAAAGACTTACTTCCAAGCCTAGGGAAGAAATACTTCTAGGTAAAAGTTGTATGTGTGTCCTTGCTTTTGGGTATATATTTTGGCTATATAGTTCACTCTCTCCCAAGAGAAAAAAAAATTGTAGTCAAATATAAACATAGTTTAATTTATTTATATCTCTTCTATGTTACTTCTGTTATGTGGACTATATCAAAATAAGTAAGCTTATTATTTGTAGTGGGAGTTTTTTGTAGAGAACATTAAATTTTGAATAATTTCAAAATCCTAAAATCTTCAGAAATTAACCGTTGACATAACAATTTATATATCATTTAGACATAACTCCTCAGTGTTGATAGTCAGTTGAATGTGGGGAGTTTTTTGGATTCACTGGCTATTTCAGCATCTAGAAAAGGTATGGATGTAGTCATATAACCTCTGACACTGATAGCATTCCCCAGCTTTTTGGGATCCTCATCTCTGTCATCCTAGACCAAAGATTCTCAAACTTCTAGTATGTATAAGAATGACATGAATGTTTTGTTAAAACAGATTTTTAGGCCCTACCTCCAGACTTTCTCATATAGTAGGCCTGAGTGGGTCCCCAAACTGTACATTTTTAACAACTTCCCATATATTCCTGCTGCTGCTGTTCTTGGTACCACCATTGGAGAGTTACAGTCCTAGCCATTTACCTACATCCTGATGCCAAATTAGTAAAGTGTTTTTTAAAAATTTGGAGTTCTGAAGCTCTAATGTACATCATAGTGACTATAGTTAATACTTATTGTATACTTGAAATTTGCTAAAAGCGGAGCTCTTGAGTGTTCTCCCATGGGGAAAACAATAAAGGAGAAAATGGTAACTATGTGAGGTGATAATAAATATGTTCATTAGATTATTTGTGGTGATCATTTCACCATGTATAGATATATCAAAATACCAAGTTCTATACCTTAAGTGTGTACAGTTTTGTCATTGATACCTCAATAAAGCTAAAAAAAAAATTAACCTGTCTGACTTATCAGCTCAAATATTTTTATTAAATTGATAATTTCTTTAAAATATTTTGGAAGTTTTCTAATCATTGCAGTACTGCTCCTAACATTTTTTCAAATTAGCATAATCTGTTCTAGAAGTTCCAGGATTAGGTGTGGGCCCTTGATCTAGCACAGCCATTCGTAGCACCAGTTTATTCTGTATTCCAGACAATTAGACTCCTCTACTTTGATCATGAAAGGTATGATAGGTTGCACTTAGAACAGTTCAGTTTGTCAGGTTAGATATGGATTTATATCTCAACTTTCCAGAAGCCATTGTTTTAGAGCAATGCCCTTGAGAATGAAGAGGAAAGAATAAATGAAAGTAACTTTTAGAAATGGAAACCACATGGCTTGAAAAATATTTGTGCATGGGAGGCAAAGGAAAGAATCAAAGATGGCTCAACACACCAGACCAAGAGACTTGATGGCAGTGCTATTTTGTTTTAAATATCAGAAACTGGCTTTGGGTTAGAAAGTAAGGCTTGATTTCTAAAATATTAGCCCATACATTTACAGTCAGTTGGTTTTCAACAGGGTACCAAGACAATTCAGTGGACAGAGATGAGGATCCCATAGGAATGAGCTCTACTGATTTAATCATTTATTCAAATTAAATCCTGAAGTTGATGTGATAAAGTTTACTATCTACTAAAAGAGTCAAATCTAATCTATTATAACACCTAAACAGTACTACCTTTCCTTGCGAAATTTAACCATTATGCCCTCAGTCATCGGTGTTGATAAATATAATAAAATAAATATTGTTTTTGTTCTTGATTTTGATTTTTTAAAAGTGTAATTAACTGAAATGAAGTAGATAAAGCATGATGTAAAGTGGTCACTGTTCACTGCAAAACTCCACAGTCAGAGTAAGATGCACTAGCAAGTGATCCTGAGAGGGCATTTCTTATTTAGGATGCTGTTAACAAAAGTAGCTATCAAATTTGTAGCCCACTGTAAATGAACCGTCTGAACTATAAAAAGCCTATTTGCATTCACAGTAGGGTCTCTAATTTATCTTTACTTTTCCATCTCTGATATGTGATGAAGTTATTTGATTTATTGCAAAATAAAATTTGCCATTTCTGCTTATCCTTTTTCCATTGATATTTTAGAGCTTGTTAAAGTCCAATTCCAACACAGTTACACAACTGAGAAAAAAATGACTTGATGGGTCTTAAAAGCATATACCATGATGAATTTCTGATGGAAATTGAACATGATAGCAGTATGTTAAATTCTTGAGGTTGAAAATTAATGTTATATTTTTAGGGGACATTCTTGGCATTGGTTTTACCTTTTGGGAGGAGGGAATGAGGACTATTTTAACTTTTCCTCTTTTCTCAGACAAATGACCAAGCAGGATATTTTTTATAAATTATGAAAACATTCACTTTGAATAGCATGCTGTGATTCCCAGATAAGTCACTTTGATTCATCCTATCCTTATTTCTGCAGACAGCAGTAATCAAAGCAGTATGAGAATCAAACATAGCCTTACTTGTCAGTGGAGCCCAGTGAGTTCAACATTCTCCTCTGTTTTGAAGTGTGACCCCTCTTCCTGAGGCTGGATGGCTGTGCAGTGTCCTAGGCTGGCCTGCCAATGGAGTGGTTTAAACAAGGTGTGTGGGCTTCATTCTCCAGACCAGAGGACACATATCTTAGGGAATGGCAGGTCAGTGATAACATTGGAGGATGGAAAAGATGGAACCATTGGAGGGGAAATAGGCAGCCCCCTAGACTGGTATGGTGGACTGTATTTGCCCATCTGACACCTACGGAGCCTCACAGGCCAAGGGACAATCATGATATTGCCTCATCACTTTTCACTGTGATCTTTTTAAACTAAAAACACAAGGGTGTTTTTAACATATGAAACACTGCTTTGTTCCTTTGCCTTTGTAGTCTCCAGCCAATGTCAGTTTAGATATATTCCATGATTTCTTCTACTCACCCTTGATGTGAGAAAATGACATAAAGTTCAGATTAAACACTTGACTCCTTTACTTGGATTTGCAGACACATTAACTTGATAGATGATGAAGATAAACAGAAAGAGAATGAGTGTGAGACGATAGCTTTTATTTTTTCTACTTCAAAATGAAAAATAATTATATTTATCTCTATAGCTTGGAGATAACTAGGCTGTAAATTTATTTCCATGCAGGCCTTTCTAATAAATTACAGTTTCACTCTTTTCCAGAATCAGAAGTCCAATATGGTGTTTCTGGGTCAAGTGCTCTGAGCCTCCTGACCCTATTTCTTTATAACAAGGGCTTTATCCCCTTAAATCCATAAATTATTTGAAACATTCTTTTAACTTCTCAGACTAGAGGTGCCAGCTTGCTTAAGTATTTCCGGTTTTATCAGAGTTTATATTCATTTTTCACTTGTTTGCACCATTGTTTCCTTCTATGTTAAATCAGCATTTCAAAATTTAACATTGAGTAAGGAATTACAGATAAACAATAGAACTCTGTGGTTTACGTAGATAAACCTTGGGCCACTACCAGAAGGTAAATAACTAACTTCTGTTCAAGTAGTTGAGAAGTGATCAGCTGGAAGATCAAGCAGCTCAGGGCACTGTAGTCTAATCTCTACTTTTTGATGAATAAATCATTGCTAACTGGTGCTCTCACAATTTAACTCCTTTTTTAAACAAACTGCTGATGAGTTATGCCCCTAAAAAGCAAGTTAGGTACCCTGAGGGCCAGAAGGGGACTGGGAACATTTACAAATGAGCATTACACTAACATGAACCAATGGATTATTTGCATTCCACTGCTTCAGTTATCGCTTAGTTGGCTGCAGACTCTGATGGCAAGCCTGTATATTGCATTATGTTAGCCTCAAATATAAATGCTAATGTCTGATTTTTTTCACATTCTCCACTATATTTGGTAAATTGTACTAGTTTCGCCCCTTAAGGGCTGCCAAGAGTCTTATTGGCAAAAATGCCACTTTGCCAAAAACGTAACTGACTGCCAGTCCTATTTGTTGGCTTACTCTGGTTTATGCTGCATCATTTCCTCCCTAGTACTCTGGGATTTGTGTCTTTTATTAGATGTAATGATTTAACTTATATGAGGTCTGTCCAGAAAGTATCCAACCATGTAATGTGAAAAATAGAGACATTTATTGAAGATGTTACAAGTTACAACATTGTACATAAGACAATGATGCCTCAGTCCCCTTCAAAGTACGCACCTTGGGAACTCACACAGTTCTCCCAGTCACCATCAGCTGCCCCGTCATATTTTCCTGAATCTCATCAGCGGTCTGAAAAATCTCTTCTCTTTCAAAGGTGATTTTAATTTTGGGAAAAACCAGAAGTCACAGGGCACCAAATCTCGGCTGCAGAGGGGCTGAGTCACCTTGGTGATTTGACGTTTCACCAAAAATCTGTACAAGACGTGATTCATAAGCGGGCACATTGTCATGGTGAAGCTGCCAGTCAGCAGTTGCCCGTAGCTGTGGCCTTCTGAATCATCTGAATAGTTTCTGTGGAGGAATGTTCAAGCTTAATGCAAAGTTTGATGCAGATTCCTTGCTCTAGTCACTCAGTCATTTTGAATGCAATGGCCACACAGTACACATGTTCACTCAACATTGTCTACCAACCCCCACTGACTAGTACAGTGAGGTCATCATTGTTCATGCATATGCATTCTAGTCCACTCTCTTTGGCTGCTAGGTTACATCAATGTTGCACAAACTGTTCTTATATTAATAATGGCTGGACTTTTTCTGGACAGACCTCATATATAAAATTGTCCTCCTATATTATGTTTTTCATAGTTTGCAGTGTTTTGATCTTTGAATAATTCTCATAAAGGAAGTTCTCAACTGTTTTAAGTTTAATGAAATGTTGTATTGATCTGATTTTCACATTGATATTTGATCGAGTACTTGGAACCAGTTGGTGAGAAAACTGAGATACAAGGGGTAGAACGACAATGACCGAGTAATTCAGGTTCCCACATGTAGACTGAATGTGGCTTCTTTCTTAAACTGAAGCTCTTGCTCTAATTATAATTCTATTATATCAAAAAATCATTGTTATTTCAAAATTGTATACTAAATATTATGGAGGTGGCCATATTCTATCCGTCAATTGTAAATAAAATGGAAGTAGAACTAGGTAATAAATTTTGTAATAATTGAAGAATATTTTGTTCAGATTAAATGAACAAATTTTTATGAGTTTTTAATTACTTTTTTATTGTTATTCTATTTGCCCCAATTTTACCCTCTTTACTCTCTTCCGCCCATCACACCCCACCCCTGTTTCCACAGTCAGTTCACACACTGTTGTCCATCCAGGGGTCATTCATACATGTTCTTTGTTTAGTCCCTTCCCATTCTTTTCACCATTACCCTCCTCCCTCGTCCCCTCTGGTCACTTTCATCAGTCTGTTCCATGTTTCCATGCCTGTGGTTCTATTTTCTTCGTTAGTTTATTTTGTTCATTAGATTCCTCTTATAGGTGAAATCATATAGCATCTGTCTTTTACCAACTGGCTTATTTCACTTAGTGTAATATTCTCCAGTTCCATCCATGCTGTTGCAAAAGGTAGTACTTCCTTCTTCTCTTCTGCTGCAAAGTATACCGTTGTATAAATGTACCACAATTTTTTTTTATCCACTCATTTCCTGATGGGCACTTATGCTGTTTCCTGTACTTGGCTATTGTAAATAGCACTGCTGTGAACATAGGGGTGCATAAGTCTTGAACTGGTGACTTGGGATTCTTAAGGTATAATCCCAGCAGCAGAATCACTGGATCAAAAGGTAGTTCCACTTTTAGATTTTTAAGGAAATTCCGTACTGTTTTCCATAGTGGCTGCACCAGTCTGTATTCCCACCAAACAGTGCACCTAGGGTTCCACTTTCTCCACAGTCTCGCCAGCGCTTGTTTGTTGGTTTGTTGATGATGGTCATTTGACCGAGGTGAGATGGTATCTTTTTGTGTTTTTAATTTGCATCTCTCTGATGGCTAGTGAAGTTGAGCATCTTTTCATATATCTACGGGCCATCTGTATGTCCTCCTTGGAGAAGTGTATTCAGATCTGTTGCCCATTTTTAATTGGATTGTTTGTCTTCCTGGTGTTGACTCATATGAGTTCTTTATATATTTTAGAGATCAAACTTTTGTCCGAGGTATCATTGGCAAATATGTTCTCCCATACAGTCAGTTCCCTTTGTATTTTGATGATGGTTTCCTTAGCTGTGCAGAAGCTTTTTAGTTTGATATAGTCCCATTTGTTTATTTTTTCCTTTATTTTCTTTGCCCTAAGAGATATATCAGTAAAAATATTACTGCATAGGATATCTGAAATTTTCCTGCCTATGTTTTCCCATAGGACTTGCATGGTGTCATGCCTTATACTTAAATCTTATCCATTTTGAGTTTATTCTAGTATACGGTGTAAGTTGGTGGTCTAGTTTCTTTCTTTTTTTTTTTGCATGTAGCAGTTCAGTTCTCCCAATACCATTTATTAAAGAGGTTATTTTTACTCCATTGTATGCTCATGCCCCCTTTGTCAAATATTAATTGACTGTAGAGACTTGTGTTTATTTCTGGGCTCTCTATTCTGTTCCATTGATCTATGTGTCTCTTCTTATGCCAGTACCAGACTATTTTGATTACAGTGACCTTGTAGTATAGTTTGATATCAGGTATTGTGATCCCTCCTATTTTGTTCTTCTTTCTTAAGATTGCTGAGGCTATTTGGGGTTGTTTTTGGTTCCATATAAATTTTTGAAATATTTGTTCTAGATCTGTGAAATATGCCATTGATATTTTAATAGAAATTGTGTTGAATCTATAGATTAGTCTGGGTAGTATGGACATTTTAATGATGTTAATTATTCCAACCCATGAACACAGTATATGCTTCCGTTTATTTGTACCTTCCTTAATTTCTTTTTTCAATGTTCTATAGTTTTCCAAGTACAAGTCTTTTACCTCTTTAGTTAAATTTATTCCTAGGTACTTTATTATTCTTGTTGCTATAGTAAATGGGATTTTTTTTACCCTAGTTCCTCTTTTTGACATTTTATTATTGGTGTACAAAATTCCTCTGATTTCTGAATATTGACTTTGAAACCCACTATTTTGCCAGATTCCCTTATTAGGTTGAAGTCATTTTTTGGTGGAATCTGTAGGGTTTTCTATGTACACTGTCATGTCATCTGCAAATAATGACAGTTTTATTTCCTTCTTCCCAATTTAGATGCCTTTTATTTCTTTTTCTTGTCTGATTGCTGTGGCTAGGACTTGCAGTACTATGTTGAATAAGAGTGTTGAGAGTGGACACCCTTGTCTTGTTCCTGATCTTAAGGAGAAAGCTTTTAGTTTTTACCCTTGAGTATAATATTGGTTGTAGGTTTCTCATATGTGGCTCTTTTTAAAGTATATTTTATTGGTTATGCTGTTAGAGTTGTCCCAATTTTTTCCCTTTGTACCCCTCCACCCAGTACCCGGCTTCCCTCCATCAATCCTGCCCCTTCTTAGTTCATGTTCATGGGTCGTGCATGTAAGTTCTTTGGCTTCACCCTTTCCTGTACTGTTCTTAACATCCTCCTGTCTATTTTGTTCCTACCATCTATGCTTCTTGATCCCACGCCGTTCCCCCCGCTTTCTTCCCCTTTCCTCTCCCACCTGATAACCCTCTAAGTAATCCCCATACCTATGATTCTGTTTCTGTTCTGGTTGCTTGCTTAGACTGTTTTTGTTTTCATTTTTGTTTTCTAGATTCAGTTGTTGATAGTTATGCATTTGTAGTCTTTCTAATTTAATAGTTTGGATTTTTTTTCTTAAGTAAATCTCTTTTGGGTTCATCTTGATTGGGACATTCTGTGCTTCCTGAATGTGCAAGACTTTTTTTGTCATAAGTTAGGGAAGTTTTCTGTCATTACTTTTTCAAACAGGTTTTCTATTCCTTGCTCTTTTTCTTCTCCTTCTGATATTCCTATAATACAAATGTTGTTACTTTTCATGTTGTCCTGAAGCTCTCTTAAATTTTCCCCATTCTTTTTTAGTCTTTTTTTGTTGTTCTGACTGGCTAGTTCTTTCTACCTTCTCTTCCAGCTCTCTGATTCAGTCCTCTCCTTCATCTAGCCTGTTTTTAATTCCTTCTGGTGTATTTTTCATTTCAGATATTGTATTCTTCATTTCTTCCTACTTCTTGTTCATAGTCTGTGTCCCTTTTCATGCTGCTGTTGTTCCCATTAAATTCCCTGCAGTTCTCACTGAGTTCCTTGAGCATCCTTATAACCATTATTTTGAATTTTATGTCTGATAGATTGCTTGCCTTAGTTTTATTTAGCTCTTTTTCTGGTGCTTCCTCCGTTTCTTTCTATTGGGGGTTCTTTCTTCGTCTCTCCATTTTAGGTGACTCTTTTGGTAGTTTTATGCATTTCAGGTTGCTCTGCTTTGCCTAACCTGTCTTCATGGGGTGGACTTCTATAGTAGGAGTTCTGTGGGACTCAGTGGTGCAGTCTCTCTGATCTCATGATCTTAATGCTCTAGGGTTGCCCTTAATTCAGTTTATGTGTGCTTTCTTGTTGTACCTACGCTTGATTATTGGTTGCTCATTCGTTGGTGGGTTCTCCCCTCCATCTGGCTGACTGGGAGTCTCAACTCGTGCCATGTCTTGTATGCGGCCGTTGTGAAGCATCTTCTGTATTTTTTGGCTTTCAAACTTCATATCAGCTAAGATTCCCTTGACTGTTTAGTTTATTTGTGGAAGATCAGCAATGTGTCTGAGTTGAGTGCAGAGCAAGTGGACTCAGCTTCCACCTACTTGTCTACCATATTCGTCTGTAAATTAAATTAACAGTAAAATTTAAATGCTAATATTTTAATGTTCAAACTTTTAAATTATTTGGCTTAGTATACAAAATAATTTTTTTCTTTTATAAAACTTAACACAGGGCCACAAATTTGCTTTACATTTTTTGTATGTTTTATTGTTTATGCTGTTACAGTTGTCCCAATTTCTTTTCCCTTTTCTCCCCTCTGCTCAGCAACCTGCTCCCTTCAACAGTCCCCCCTCCCTTAGTTCATGTCTATGGATTGTGCATATAAGTTCTTTTACTTTACCCTTTCCTGTACTATTCTTAACATCGCCCTGTCTTTCTGCATGCTCCTACTATGTTTCTTAATTCTTGTACTATTTTCCTCCTTCTATCCCCTTTCCCCTCCCAGCTGACACCTTTGCCATGCTCCCCATACCTATGATTCTGTTCCCACTCTCGCTGTCTGCTTAGTTTGTTTTTGTTTTTATTTTTTTAGATTTTGTTGTTGATAGTTATGTTTTTGTCATTTTAATGTTCACAGTTTTGATCTGCATTTTCTTAAATAATTCCCTTTAACATTTCATATAATAATGGCTTGGTGAAGATGAACTCCTTTAGCTTTATCTTGTCTGGGAAGCACTTCATCTGCCCTGATATTCTAAATGATAGCTTTGCTGGATACAGTAGTCTTGGTTGTAGGTCCTTGCCTCTCATCACTTTGAATACTTCTTGCCAGTCCCTTCTTGCCTGCAAAGTTTCTTTTGAGAAATCGATTGATAGTCTTTTTGGTACACCTTTGTAGGTAATTCTCTTCTTTTCTCTTGCTGCTTTTAAGATTCTCTCTTTATCTTTAACCTTTGGTATTTTAGTTATGATATGTCTTGGTGTGGTCCTCCCTGGGTGTGTGTTGTTTGGGACTCTCTGTGCTTCCTGGACTTGGATGTCTATTTCCTTTCTCAAATCAGGGGAGTTTTACTTCATTATTTTTTCATATAAGCTTTCAATTTCTTGCTCTTCCTCTTCTCCTTCTGGCATTCCTGTGATTCGGATGTTGGCATGTTTAAAATTATCCCATAGGTTTCTAAGTCTCTCCTCATTTTTTCAATTCTTGTTTCCTCTTTCTATACTGGTTGACTGTTTATTTCTTCTTTATGTTCCAATTCATTGATTTTAACCCTGGTTTCCTTTCCTTTCTCACTTGATTTGTGTGGATTTTCCTTCATTTTACTTAGTATAGCCTTCATTTCTTCCCTGCCATGTTTAAATTTTTCTGCCAAGTCTGTGAGCATCTTTATCACCAGTGCTTTGAACTGTGGACCTGTTAAGCTGGCTATCTCCTTGTTGCTCAGTTCTCCCACTGGAACCTTGATCTACTGCCCCTTTTGTGTGTACTTCTCTGTCTCCTCATCTTGACAGTTTTCTGTGTTCTCCTCTGTGTCTTAGATAGAGCTGTCGCACCTGTTACATTGTATGGGTCAGAGCCTTGAGTATTTGTCAGTGCTGGTGACCCGTTTCACCACATTGTGGTGTCTATGTGGGCGAGGGTTCTGAGAGGGAACAGTACCGCTTGCCACTCATTTGCCTCTTTTCCAGGCATTTCTCCCCCTTCCCGTTCTAAACAAGCTGCCTCTGTTGAGAGACAGGCAGTTTGTTCCTCTGCCTCAATCTCCCACTGGTTTTCACAGTCAGAAGCAATGTGGCTCTATTTTCCTGTGCACTGGATCTGGTCTGCATGGTCTGGTCTGGGGCTGGGATTGCTTCCCAGGTTTAAAATGTATGACTTCACTTTTGGCCACCACTACAGTGCCTGGACTATTGCTGCTGCTGCCAGCTGCCACTGCTGCTAGTAGTGCCACCAGCTGCCACTGCCAAGCACAGTCCCTGCAACCACTGCTGCAGCACTGCACCTCATTATCTCTGTCCCAGTTCTGCCCCTCTTACCTGTCTGGCTGAATATTTCTTTTTTATTTCTTTGTTAAACTTCCATGTAGTTCAATTTTCTGGATGTTGTGTGTTTCTTTAGTTTTGAAGTGGCTGTAAATTATTTCTTAGTTGTGCGGGAGACTCAGGGTGTGTACCTATGCCTCCATCTTGGCCTGAAGTCACAAAATAATTATTAAATATTTAGATAGGAAGAAAAGTTTCTAGGTACTAGGGTGCTGACTTTCTGTCCCATATATAATCTATAATCTGTGTGTTGTCTGTGCAAGTTAAAGACTCGCCTAAATTTTTTCAGTAAGACAGTGTTTCAGAGTAGATGATAATATATCGGAGGGCTCTTGTAGCTTTCAGAGTTTATCTTGTATCATATGTGGAAAGATCTTTTTATTATTTAAATTAGTCTTTAAGACATGTAATTTGTTTAACGTTTTTATTACTAACTTCTAAAATCCATTGATCAATATGTTTAAAAAAAAATCAACGGACAATTGCGGTTAATTCCATGAAATTGTATTGTTAATAAATAAAGGTCTGATATATGCATTTGTTTTTAATGTCACAAAATATGTGTACAAATGTGGTCATTTTCTCTAGGTTATGGCCTGTACTGTTACTGCCAGCATAGCTACCATTTTATGAACTACTATGTACCAGGCTAAATGACATACACTGTTTCGTCTAATCCTCACAACAATATGCATGATAGACAGTATTAGCTTTGTTTTACTGATGAAAAAAAACTGGAGGAAATCCCAAAGGTATATAAATAAAGACAAGGGGACTCTGAGTTGCATAATTCATGCTTTTTCCTATTACATCAAGTTATTGTGCCCTTATAAATTCACTTTTGAGCATCATTGGATAATGAATTGAAGTGCCAACAAATTTAAAAATTCTATCTGTAGCCATGTTAGCACTTATTTTTAAAACTCAGCAACAAAAGTTTTGTTAGAATTCTCTTGGTCTCAGCAGAAAGAAAGAAGGAACTCCTGCCATTTGCGACAACATGGATGGAACTAGAAAGAATTATGCTTAGTGAAATAAGCCAGGCAAAGAAAGCAAAATACCATATGATATCACCTAATACAGGAAACTAAAGAGCAACACAAACAAACGAACTACTTAGGCAAAGACTAGAATAGTAGTCAGTAGAAGGTAGGGGGAAGGGAGAGAAGGAGAATAAGTAAGGGAAGGGTCTAGTCAAGGAACGTGTATGAATGACTCATGGACATGGACAACGGGGAGAGATATGATTGTGGGAGAAGGGATGGGCTGGGTGGGGGGAGCAATGGGGGAAAAATGGGACAACTGTAATTGAAAAACAAAAAAAAAATAAAAAAAAAAAAGAAAAACAAACAAAAAAAAACCAAAACAAAATGTAATTGCAAAATGTGATACTGAAAATAAAGAAAACATTAAAAAAAGAAAAGAATATTATTGCATATAATGAGTATTACCTTATTCGTTATGTTTTTTGGGGGTCTTCTATAGCCTTACTTAAAATTTCTTCTCCGTAAGATAAGTGTTGTACATTAGGTAGTACATTAGTTTCTCTTTAAAAATGTGTTTCTACTCATATCTTATCACATGACCTGTAGCTTTTGCTTTTAAAGGTTCACTGTGTTATTTAGTGCACAGATATTCATAACATTGTAAATTTTGGCTCTTATTATTAAAAATGTGTGTGAATAAGCTTCAAAAAAAAAAAAAAAAGAATTCTCTTGGTCTCTAGAGATAGGTTACTTGCCAGATATTGCTAATAGTGTTGAGTTTAAGATTGCATTTTTGACTTTTTTCCTCCTCCTAAGTATTTATGTAGAGTTTCTTCATTTCATTATCTTCTTCTCTTCAAAGGATCCCAAATAATAAACATTCTAATTGCAAAATACAGAATTTTGTAGTCAACTTGTCATTCTATTCTAAGAGGACCCAAAGAACACTTCTGATTTTACTTTGGTTTATTTCATCCCAGGCTCTTATTTATATTTTAGTATATGTATATATTCTTATGTGTACATACATAAGTATATGCTCAACTAAATGGGGTGATTTTAATTATAACCAATATTTGTATTTCTAAGTAATAGCCTATCTGCATTTAAAAAGTATTTGTCTTTGGTCAACCTCATGGGGAGTAATGTGAATAAATTTTTTCTGCCTCCAGTTCTGAGGGATTGAGGGCTGTACAGAATTTTTAGACCCCTGCTGCCTGGTAAATATGCTTAATTTAGACAGCATAAATTGTATGTTCCAGTTTGAAAATGCTACACAATGTTTTTAAGCCACTACTTCCCTTGATTGATTTATAAAAGAAGTTCTAAGTATAAAATACCATAAATAAACCTAATTATATGTATGTTAATTTTCCTTGAAATAAGACCTTATGTGGGAAAAGACATGAACTTTCTGTGTAGCTCCAAGAGTTGGAATCATAACATCTATTTGTTCCCCCTTCTCTCTCAAGTTATGTCAGCCTCCTACTTAAATTCTTGCCATATCTCTTTCTGACTGTTGGTTAACTTGCTAGATCTTAAGTGATGTCTTTTGCTTCATCCTGCTGTGTACCTTGCAGGAAAGCAGATGCTCTTGATCATTTGAGTAATCTGAGTCCTGTTATTTCCAGAAACTCA
Organism: Furipterus horrens; assembly: GCF_987537825.1. Lineage (NCBI taxonomy): Eukaryota > Metazoa > Chordata > Mammalia > Chiroptera > Furipteridae > Furipterus > Furipterus horrens. The sequence goes on from NW_028327173.1 coordinate 96,985,375, forward strand.
GTAGGGTTTCTAGGATTGAAGTTGGAGCAGTCCAGCTGAAACACTGAGAATGAGAGATGAGAGGATCATTAAAAACCAGAACAGGCAATTTTTTTGGTGGATAGATTTGTCTCATTTATGTTGCTCTTATTTTAATCACATCTTTGTAGTTTTAAGATGAACTCATCTCTTCAGATTCCCTTCTTTTGCAAAGCTGCATGGCAGATATTTATAACGATCTACTTTAGAGTCTATATAGAATCACTTTACTTCAACCTGTATTCAAACTTCTTTTCCTAGAAAGTAAGCAATCTTATTTTCAGTCTCAGTTGTTTGATTTTTTTTAGTCACTTAATTTTTGGTGTTCTAAGTTTGATTTTCAAGACAGGCTTAGCTGCAAATAGGTTAAGATGTAGCCTTTAAAAAATTGTTGCTTCTGCTTTTGTTTCATATTCTTATTCATTTCTTCTGTGTTCTGCATATACATCCTGAGTTTTTTGTCCATATCACTGGTTCCATTTCTGTGGGAAAAGCCTGTTTTTCTAATGTGTTTGCTCTGTTTGATTTCTCTGTGCCACCCTTTTTCTTCTGCCTATTTTTTAAAAAATAAATTGTTTTCTTCTATTTCTAAAAATATCTATTTCTAAAATTTCCTCTTCTTCATGTATAAAATATACTTAAGGAATTATTTTATCTTTGGTTTAGTCTAATATTTTCAAGACAATGAGATGTTCTTTTATTGTTTCTTTATCCTTGATTTCTACTATTATATCTCATCAACAATTCATACCCTTCATTCTAGTTTAATTTTACTACTAAGTGCCTATCACTGTTTAATAGGGATTTATATTTACATATTTCAGTGTTTTCCAGAATACAGAGAGAGCCCTTGTCATATGCGGGCAATGTCTGAGATTTCTAAATGGATTTGGTGCATGTTTCCTGCTGCTGAAAGTTACCTTATTTCTGATGACTGTCTGTATATTAATGGAATTCGGCTGGAACTGAGGAAATACTGTAGACACTATATTTTCACCTATCTCTGCACTCAAATATGCCATGTAAGTGCACACTTTCTAGTTACCCAGGCAGGAATAACTCTAGCAGCTGTTTGGACTTTAACAAAATAGCTAGCCAAAGCAATTCACTTGCAGTACGAGGTGAAGCAAGGGTTCTAAGCAGCATTAGACGAAGCATCAGTAGTGAGTCCCAACTTAACCCAGTTAAGGTTTTAAAATTTTTCTGTAACAGTATAATGCTTTTGCACATTTTCCTTCTCTTCTTTTCATTCTTTAAAAAAAAAACAAAAATGCTTTATTCATTATGCTGTTAAAGTTGTCCCAATTTCTTTTCCCTTTGTTCCCCTCCACCCAGTGACCCCCTCTCCCTCCAATTGCCCCCTCCTTAGTCCATGCCCATTGATTGTGCATATAGTTCTTCTCAACATCTTCCTGTCTACTCCACTCCGCCCTACTATGCTTCTTAATTCCTGTACCATCTTCCTCCCTCTCCTCATTTCCCCTTTCCCCCTCCCTGCTAACCTCCCCCCATAATGTTCCCCATACCTATAATTCTTTTCCCATTCTCATTGCCTACTTAGTTTGCCTTTGTTTCGGTTCCCTAGCTTCTGTTGGTTGTTGTGATAAAGTTTTCATTTCTTAGTTTTGATCCTCTTTCTCCTAAACAAGTCTCTTTAACATTTCATGTAACAGTGGTTTGGAGCTGATGAACTCCTTCAGTTTTACTTTGTCCTGGAAGCACTTTCTCTGCCCTTCTATTCTGAATCACAGCTTCTCTGGACAGAGTAATCATGGCTGTAGGTTTTTGATTTTCATTACTTTGAATATTTCTTGCCAGTCCCTTCTTGCGTGCAGAGTTTCTTTTGATAAATCAGCTGACAGTCTTATTGGGACTCCTTTGTATGTAATTCTCTTCTCTCTTGCTGCTTTTAAGATTCTCTCTTTATCTTTAATTTTTGACATTTTGATTATAATGTGTGTTGGTGTGGTTCTTCCTGTGTCCAGATTTTTTTGGAACTCTCTGTGCTTCCTGGACCTGTAATTCTATTTCCTTCTTCAAGTTATGGAATTTCTGCTTCATTATTTTTTCACATAATTTTTTAATTTTTAGATCTTCTTCTGCACCTTCTGGCAATCCTGTGATTCGGATGTTGGCCTGCTTATAGCTGTCCCATAGGTTTCTGAACCTCTCCTCTTTTTCCTCACTTTTCATTTCCTTTTTCTGCACTGGTTGACTGTTTGTTCCTTCCCTATGTTCCGATTTGTTGATTTGATCTCTGGTTTTCTTCCCCTCACTAGTTTCGTATGTGTTTTCATTCATTTCATCAGGACTAGCATTCATTCCTTCCCCGTCTTGTTTAAAAACTGCTGTTAGGTCTGTAAGCATTTTTATAACCAAAGCTCTGAACTGTGCCTTGGAAAGATTTCCTATCTGCTGCTTTGTTAGATTAGATATTTGCTATCTGGTCAGCTGTGTCACTCAAATCTCTATCATAATCTGTTCCATTCTGACAGTTTTGTGTTTACCTTTGCTTCCTGGGTGGGGATATCACACCTCCTATGCTTTATGGGGTGGAGCCCCATGCACTCGTCACAACCGCGTGACCCTTCTCACCACACTGTGTCATTTTCTGTGGGGGTGGGGGGTCCAAGATGGATTCTTGCCGTTCACTCTCCACTGAGAGACCGGGAGCGTCCTCCTCTGCCCACTCACCCCCGCACCCCACTCCCGGCCTCACAGTCCAAGGCAATGGAGGTCTGCCTTCCCTAGCACTGGAATTGCTAGCTGACAGGTCTGGTTTGCAGCCGGGGGTGCTCCCCAGACGCTTCTTGCCTCCCTTTAAATATGGGTATTTGTGCTAACTGCCGGCACTGCTACTGCTGCCGCCAGCACAGCTTGATCTCTCTGCCCTGGCTTTGCTCCTCCTACCCATCCGGACAAGCACCTCTTCTTTATAACTTCATGCGTTGGACTTCCATTTATTTCTGGAACTTCTGGTTATTTCTGGTTTTGTGGTAGTTGTATTTCTTCTTAGTTGTGGAGGGAGATGGAGCATGTCAGTCTAGGCCTCTATCTTGGCTGGAAGTCTCCTCTTCTTTTCACTCTTATTGCCTTACTACCACTGGTAATACAAACTATTTAAGAAAATACATCATCACTAATTGTTATTCAGTCTCCCTGAATAATAAACTCAGTTCACTGTCTCTTTCCTCATATTTACCAAAGTGCTGTCCTCATCTTAAATTTGTAACAAGGTTATATGTCCTTGTAGTAAAATGAGTACTGCCTCCCCAGACCCTTTAAATACAGCACCAGGGTCAAAAGTGTTCTCACCTAAAAGTCTACACTGTTGATGGCTATAGCAGCTTGCTATCTCTCAGAACACTCCCCTGTGCCTTGTGAACAATATCTAGGTCAGGACTCAGTACAAGAATACAGTTCTTAAGAGATGTCTTAGAAATACAATGCGTTTCTAAACTGAACAACTGAAGCCATCTCTTCTGTGCTAGACCTGACAAGTTAATAAATCGATCTGTCAGAATGTCTATCATCAACCCATACTTTTTCTACTGCTTAAACATGGAGAAGTAAAAATGAGAGAAAATCTATAGGGAAAGGAACTTCTCTGTATTATCACAATAGGAACAAAAACGAGTAATATGCTGAGAAATCAGAATAAATTTTTCTCTTCCAGAAATATTTAGTTTTTTATTTAACATAAAAATGCCTGTACTGGCTGATTATGAGACTTGAAATTTAGTCACCCAGCCAACTTGCTTCCTTAGCAAGTCAATATCCAAATTGTCCAAGGTGTGCATTTCAAAGAGTTCTGAAAATTCTAAGAAATTCTACCACCTTTCTTGATAGCCTTTTTAGTGGTTTGTCCCTCTTGTAGTCAAGTGGTCTTTCCTACTTATCTAAATAATTTTCTATGATTTGTACTCAGTACCTATTTAAATAGAAAATAGTGAGTTAAATTTTTTTTTTTTTGGTGTTTATAACTAAAATTTAGAAACAGATCTTGAATTACTTTTCCCCTTTTCCTTTTTTCACAGCTTTTATAATTATTTAGCAAATATTTCTTGAATACTGACTTTTTATTGAGAATTTATTGATTTGCACTACGGATGGATGACAAAATGAATACAACACAGCCTCTGACCTCCCAGGACCCGCTGTGTAACAAAGAAACATGCCCACTGGAATCAATTACAATAAGTGATAGTGAGTGTGATGATAGCTCTGAGCTCAGGTATATAGTAGTTAGAAAAGTTAGGGCTGTTTCAAACTCCACTTTCTATCATTTACTCTCTTGAACTCATGTCTATTGGAGAAATATTCACCATTTGAGAATCTTTTAAATTTTATTCAGTAGTGTTATTTTCCATATATCTAATCATTTACCTGTTCCCTGCAAGATTCTGCAGAAAGCACATTGGGTTCAATAATACTTCAGTTCACATATCTGTTGGATTAAATCATATCCTTTAAGAGCATTATCATGCACATTGGTGTTTTCATCTTAACGTTTCACAATTTTGTAAATATAACTGTCTTTTTTCACACAGAGTTTTCTGTGTGGTCGGTAGATATGTAAGAGCCTAGCCCTACAGGAATAGATGTCACATACCTACATCCGTACACCCAGAGCACATCTGTAGAGACAAAAATTCCCCAGCATTTGGGGGTTATATTTTTGAGGGTTAACACATCACATCAGCCCTTAGAATACCTGTGGTGGTGGAAATGGAAAGATGTCCCTGAGTAATAAGCTAATGTAGATTGTTTTGCATAGCTAACCTAAGGACTTTTTAAAAGTATATTTTATTGTTTATACTGCTTCAGTTGTCCCAACTTCTTTTCCCTTTGCCCCCCTCCATCTAATACCTCCTTCCCTTCAGCAGTCCCACCCCTGCCCCCCCTTAGTTCATGTCCATGCATCATGCATATTAAGTTCTTTGGCTTCATCCTTTTCTGTACTATTCTTAACATCCCCCTATCTATTTTGTACCACCAGTTTTGCTTCTTAATCCCTGTACCATTTCCCCCAAATTCCCTCTTCCTTCTCCCAGCTGATAACCCTCTAAATGATCTCCATACCTGTGATTCTGTTCCTATTCTGGTTGTTCGCTTAGTTTGTTTTTGTTTTTATTTTTTAGATTCTGTTGTTCATAGTTGTGAGTTTGTTATCATTTTAATGTTCATAGTTTGGATCTTCTTTTTCTTAAATGTGTCCCTTTAACATTTCATGTAATAATGGCTTGATGATGATGAACTCCTTTAGTTTTACCTTGTCTGGGAAGCACTTTGTCTGCCCTTCCATTCTCACTGATAGCTTTACTGGATAGAGTAATCTTGATTGTAGGTCCTTGCCTTTCATCAGTTTGAATACTTCTTGCCAGTCCCTTCTTGCCTGCAAAGTTTCTTTTGAGAAATCAGCTGATAGTGTTACGGGAACTCCTTTGTAGGTAACTCTCTTCTTTTGTCTTGCTGCTTTTAAGATTCTCTATGTTTTACCATTGGCATTTTAATTATGATGTGTTTTGGTGTGGTCCTCCTTTGTTCTAGCTTGTTTGGGACTCCTTGTGCTTCCTAGACTTATATGTCTATTTCCTTTGCAATTTTGGAGAATTTTCCTTCATTATTTTTTCACATAAGCTTTCAACTTCTTGCTCTTTCTCATCTCCTTATGGCACTCCTATGATTCGGTTGTTGGCACATTTAAAGTTATTCCAGAGGATCCTAAGCGTCTCTTCAATTTTTTCAGTTATTTTTACCTCCTTCTGTACTGGTTGACTGTTTATTTCTTCCTTATGTTCCAAATCATTGATTTTAACTCTGGTTTCCTTCCCTTTTACCACTGGTTTTATGTGGTTTGTCCTCCATTTCACATAGCCTTTATTTCTTCACTTATGTGTTTGTTGTACTTAGTCTTTGTCTGTCAAGTCTGTGAGCATCGTTATGACTAGTATTTTGAACTTTTAGGTTGGCTAACTCCTCGTTCAGTTCTCCCACTGGAACCTTGATTTGCTTCCTCCCCTGGGCCATACTTCTCCGTCTCCTCATCTTGACAGCTTTCTGTGTTTGCCTCTGTGTCTTAGGTAGAGCTATCACACCTGTTACATTTTAAGGGGCAGAGCCTTAGGTATTTGTCAGTGTGGGGTAACCCGTTTCACTATGTTGTGGCGCTGTATGTGGGGGAGGGGTCTGAGACAGAACAATACTGCTTGCTCAGCCCTTGCCCCTTTTCCAGGCAGTTCACCCACTTCCCATATGTGACTGGCACCTCTCTAGCTGTTGCCTTGGTTGTGCTTCCAAGAGTGGGTGGGTTTACAGATGTTCTAGGACTACGGGGACACTGTAAACAAGCAGACTTTGCTAAGAGACTGGCAGTTTCTTCCTCTGCCCTAACCCCCATTGCTTTTCAAGGTCCGAAGCATGTGGCTTTATTTTCCCCAACACAGGAACCATGAGCTGTGCTGTCTGGTCTGGGGCTGGGATCATTTCCCAGGTTTCCTTTCCGACTCTTATAATGTTTTACTACACTTCCCACTGACTGGCTACAGCCACTGTGGCTCCACTGCTGCCACTGCCACTCCATATCCTCTGCCCGGCTCTGTCCCTTCTACCTATCTGGATGAGTGTTTCTTCTTTATTTCTTTGTTTGTTGGAGTTTCATTCAGTTTGATTTTCTGGTACTACTGGTTGTTTTTTATTAGTTCTGAGGTAGTTACATTCCTTCTTAGTTATGAAGGGAGATGCTGCATGTCTATCTACGCCTCCATCTTGGCTGGAACCTCGGCAAACACCTGACTTTGCAAGGCTTTACTTTGGGCCCAGTGGTGATCCAGCTCTAGAACACAATTCATGTCACGTGTTCTAACCTAAGAACTTTTTAAAAAGATAATATTTCTGCATATAGTTTTGTGTTACAGCTACTGGGAAGTAAATATAGCCAGTTACATGGTCAGATGAGCTGGAATGTGTGAATAGGTGTGGTTGACCTCTAAATTATGAAAGTTTGCTTCAAAGAATAAAAGAACAAAAGCATTTTGTTTATAGATGTTACAGTTTGTATAATTTTATGTCCCCAAGGAAGCATCCCTCAAAAATGTGAAATTCCTCTAAACTCTACAGTCTGGGGTATACATAGTGAAGTTTTGTCTTGCCAGGTGACCAGTGAAACTCTGTACCTGCCTACCATTTTAGTCTTTAAATCTCTCTCAATATATGCAAATGACCCATTCTGGATGTGTCTTATTTGCATTTTCCCCTCCAAAATGCGCTTTTATATAGAGTATCCAAGTCTAAAGAGGAAAATGGGGGACTTGACGAAAGATGTGCCTTTCAATCCTTACCATTTTTTTAGGCCCCTTAATTCTACCCATCAATATTTCTGCTGAACATCTGGGTATCTGCTGCACACTGAAACCACTCTTCTGTGGGTTTGCGAGGCTTAAGAAGAGTTAAATGAATGCAATTTCTCCCTTCGCAATGGAGGAGTGACTCATTTCCAGCAGTGTGACTTGTCTGAGGTGACCCTGGAGGGGAAGGAAAAGATCAACATGTTAGAAACCGGAACTTGAGGTTATGCTTTCCTGTTACTCTGAGAAGGACCTGGGTTCTGATACAAAGTGGTAGCAGAAAGTTGTATTATGCTGGCATTTTAGCTAAAACAATTGCCCAGCGTATTTTTTTCTATAAGATCACATTCTCCTGTTTTGTCCACCATGGGAAGAAGTAAGGTTGCTCAGAGAACTTCTGTACATATGAAAGTTAATTATCTTATTTTTCACTATAAATCAAAAAGGATTGGAAGAGTTTCATTTCATGGTATAGTCTTAAGTAAAAGTTTGCTGAACAAACAAATGTTTCAGTAATGGTACTTAACATTTATATTTTATGTCAGAGTTCTCAGAAAACTCTCCTATGAGTAATCTCATTTAATCATTGTTCACAATAGCACTAGTTAGTATTATTGTTCCCCCGTTCAGTGAAGGAGATAAAGATCACAGAAGTTCAGGAGTTGTTCAAAAGCCAGGCAGGAACCTAATGGCCTCCACTTTCTACCAACCTAACATCACACACAGCCTCCCCATAACCTGGGCATAGGTTAGTTTCTTTAACAAATCATTACATTTATTTTCAGAGTCTGTTTATTACATTAATCCTCATGAGCATTACATCCTTCGGTTAAATATTATATAAATCAATAAATGATCTCTTTTATGTTTCACTTCAAAAACTTTTTTTTCTCATTGCCTTCAGCTCCTCAGCATAACAGAGAACACAGATCATATCTTTAGTCTTATTTCAAATTACCTTTATTTTTAATGAAGATATAATAGAAGACTACATAGGGTTATGTTGCATACTTATTTTAAAATGATATTAACATTCTTATTTAGAGCAAATTTTACTTTGTCAAAAATTTACTTTGGCATATTTGGCAAGTAGAAATTGTGAAAATATTTGGCAGCACTGTGAGAAAAAAACCCATTTAGAACATCTTGAGATACAGTACAGTGATTTTAAGAATAGTAGTAAAGATTCTATATTCTGAAAATTTCTTAAGATTTCTAATCCATCTATGTAATTCTGCTGTTTAGAGGTTTCGAGACAGAAGCAAAGTCCCATGGGTTTTATTTTGTGTATGTACACGTGTGTGTGTGTTAATTAAATGCCTAAAATCTTTATAATATATCCTGTGGCATTTGTATACATTTAAAAGCCTTCTTAATTCTAACACTCAGAGATGTACATATCTTTCCAGTCTGTATGTATTTTTATGTATATGTATATAAAATTTTTTAAAAGACTGGAAAATAAAATATATTTATTTAAATAAAAATATTCAAGTATTTTATTTAACTAAAATCTGAATCTTAAAAAACCAAAATTAATGTTCTTGTAAATTTGTTCAAATTCATTAGTTTGAAATAATTTTTGACTACAACTTTTTTGGATATTCTTATACTATTTTACAATTTTGTATTCTTTTTGTTGAATTATATATGCCCAAGAATAGGTAACCTCAAATATGAGACAGTTTCATATTTTCCAAAGAGAAGAAATAAAAAGATATTCTAAGCCAACTGAATATTTAAACATTTAGGAATGGGACAAAATGGTCAAATGACTATAAATGTTTAATTTTCTAAATGTCAGTACATATGCATATTTTAAATACATTAAGATATTTAGAAATATTGTTTTTTTCTATTCATATTATATTCAATATCCTCAAAAACATTTTTGACACCTTTATGGATCATCTGTTTTCCTGAGCACATCATTTTCATCCAGGGCTTTTGAATCCATTGCTGGTGCTGCTATGGGAATGTCTGTTCCAAGCCACAAGTCTCCAGTAAATAGCTGTTTTACCTCTTATTTTTTTTTAAGATTTTTTTACATGACTCCTTCAAGCATTGAAACTAGGATTGATTGGTGTTATTTGAAATGAATGTTTTTCCTTTAGCTCTCCCACCCCAATGCAACACTTAGTTGTTCAAAGTAATACAATTGAAAGATTGTCCCATAATACTTAGGATATTGTTAGGACTCCAATATAAAGTGATTCCAGTTTTGCTGACAGGTGTTAGAAGGGAGATGTGAAAGTTTAAAGCATACGTATAAAAAAAAAAAAAGAATGCCCACCTCTCTTTTTGTATCACCGCTTAAATGTCTTATGTTAAGTTTTTCTATAACCAAAATAACAAACTCGAAATTCTATCAGGCCAATGTGAAAAACTGGAGTCAATACTAGAGTGACTCTGACTTCCCGCCAAGATGAAGGCCTAGACTGACACACTCTGTCTCCCTCCACAACTAAGAAGGAATACATCTACCACAAAACCAGAAATAACCAGAAGTTCCAGAAAATAAAGCTACATGAAAGTCCAACATATGATGTTATAAAGAAGTGGTACTCATCCGGACGGGTAGCAGGGGCCAGGTCAGGGCGGGGAGGTCAAGTTATGCTGGCAGTGGCAGCTGCAGCGACAGCAGCGGGACAGCGGTAAGCACAGACACCCGTATTTAAGGGGAAGAGAAAAACGCCTGGGGAGCACCCCCAGCTGCAGACCAGACCCATCAACTCACAATTCCAGTGCCAGGGAAGACAGACCCCCATTGCCTTGGGCTGTGAAGGTCGGAGAGGGTGGGGACAGAGGAAGAATCTCCCAGTTTCTCAGAGAAGCATAAACAGCAAGAATCCATCATGGACCCCTGGCCCCACACAAAATGCCACAGTGTGGTGAGAAGTGTCATCTGGTAGTGACGAGTGCACAGGGCTCCGCCCCTTATAGCATAGGAGGCGTGACAGCCCAGCCTAGGAAGCAAAGGTAAACACAAAACTATCAGGATGACACAGATCATGATAGAGATTCCAGTGACACAGCTGACCAGACAGCAAATATCTGATCTAACAGATCAGCAGATAGGAAATCTTTCCGAGGCACAGTTCAGAGTTTTGGTTACAAGAATGCTTACAGATCTGACAGCAGATCTTAAACAAGACAGGGAAGGCTAATGCTAATCCTGCTGAAATGAATGAAAACACATATGAAACAAGTGGTGAGAGAAAGAAAACCAGGGATCAAATTAACAAATTGGAACATAGGGAAGGAACAAACAGTCAACCAGTGCAGAAAGAGGAAACGAAAAGTGAGGAAAATGAGGAGAGGCTCAGAAACCTATGGGACAACTATAAGTGGGCTAACATCCGAATCATAGGGTTGCCAGAAGGTGAAGAAGATCTAAAAATTGAAAAATTATGTGAAAAAATAATGAAGCAGAACTTCCCTAACTTGGGGAAGGAAATAGACTTACAGGTCCAGGAAGCACAGAGAGTTCCAAAAAAACTGGACCCAGGGAGAACCACACCAAGACACATTATAATCAAAATGTCAAAAACTAAAGATAAAGAGAGAATCTTAAAAGCAGCAAGAGAGAAGAAGAGAATTACATACAAAGGGGTCCCAATAAGACTATCAGGTGATTTCTCAAAAGAAACTCTGCACGCAAGAAGGGACTGGCAAGAAATATTCAAAGTAATGAAAAGCAAAAATCTACAAACACGATTGCCCTATCCAGCGAAGCTGTGATTCAGAATAGAAGGGCAGAGAAAGTGCTTCCAGGACAAAGTAAAACTGAAGGTGTTCATCAGATCCAAACCACTGTTACATGAAATGTTAAAGGGACTTGTTTAGGAGAAAGAGGATCAAAACTATGAACATTAAAATGAAAACTTTATCACGACAACCAGCAGAAGCTATGGAATCGAAACAAAGGCAAACTAAGGAGGCAATGAGAGTGCGAAAAGAATCATAGGTGTGGGGAACATATTGAGGGGAGGTCAACTGGGAGGAGGAAGGGAGAAAAGGGAGGGAGATGGTACAGGAATTAGGAAGCATAGTGGGAGAAAGTGGAGTAGATAGGAAGATTTTGAGAACTATATGCACAACCAATGGACATGGACAAGGTGGGGACAACTGAAGGGAGGGAGCTCACCGGGTGGAGGGGAACAAAGGGAAAAGAAATTGGGATAACTGTAACAGCGTAATCAATAAAGCGTATAAAAAAAATAAATATAAAAATACTAGAGTGACACCTAGCACTGGAAGCTGGGTGCTGTCCCCTGTGGGGTGGCACACTTCTGTGCCCTGTGGGAGACAGTGGTTAATCCTTCCCTTGTTTGTCTACCTGCCTCCTTTGAGCTGTAAATACAGTATGGCTTTAATACAGCTGTGGCCACTGGGGACTAGGAAAACAATCAGTTGATTGTTTTGTGTGAATAAAGTGAGTGTATGGTGTAAGAGGATTTAATGAGTCCTTGTGGTTGCTGGTACTTTGGAAGAGGTTGACATTTGCCATTTCTTAGTAATCTGTTGCCCCTCGAAACCGGGTAGGGTGTTGTGTTTTCCTGCTGTTGCCAGCTTCTCTTATCAATTCAGTTTGCTTCTTTTACCAGGCAACCCTTACTGAGGTACTTTAAACCACAAATACAAAGGTAGGACATTTCTCACTTAAAAAATAAGTATATGCTTTGGTGTTCAGGTCTCTCAGTTTCTTACATAGTAAACTTCTTCAGCTTCTGTATCTTTCAGTCCGTTTTTTTCCTGCCTGTTTCTTCAATGCTGCCTGAACATTCTGTGCATCAGCTGATACATCATTTCAAAGTGGCCTCAATGTACTTGTCACTCTGGGAATTTGTTGATTAAAATTCCTTAATTTAACAGTAGAGTTGTGGCACTGCATTCTTCTTTCAAAGGTGGACAGGGTGGCTGGTCATGGAATTAAGGATGTGGACATCGATCCAGCCCAATTGAAAATTGTTTTAAGGAAAAGTGATGGGAGGAAGTTCAAATGCAAAACACCCTCTGACACACACAGTTAATATTTTAATAAATAATAAACATCATTAGCACTTATACTGATAACCCTTTTCTTTTGCAAAGCATCTTACTAACATTTAGTTAATCTTCTCAACAGCCCTGTAAAATAGATTATCTTCACTTTTCCTGTGAAGAACAAGTGACTTTCCTAAAGGTACCATGGCTACCCCTCATTGTCTTAAGTGTCTCTCTGTCTTTCCTCTGCTGTGAAATAACTCACCCAGACCCATAAAACTGTGGAGATTTCAGCAGTTCTCTGAAACCTGTTTGATGCAAGAATGTAAAGGCACTTGTTGCTCTTGCACATGCTATGCTGCCTGATTCTGCAGCACTGGGGCTGCTTACAACGACCAAGCCAGACAGAAAACACACAAACAGCTGCTAGGGGCTGGGGGCTGGCCGAGCAGAGACCGTGTGTAACAGAATAGGCTGCCAAATTCTTGGCTGCCATATGTGCTGTGTAATACTTGTCATCCCAAGTGAGTCATTAAAAGGTTTCCCCTTAATGGGGCTTTGAAGTGCTGGGACAGCTTGAGCGCATCTATAAATTGCCCCCAAACAGCCCTCTAACTGAGTTAGCTAATTGCTTGCTCTTTGACTTATTAGGATCAACTGAGTTAAATAATTTGTCACATGTGTGGCTCATAATAAATAATGTGACTAGCTAGTTTCTGAGCTGTTCGGGTGATATATTGTACCCCCTTTGGATGTCACATGTAGCTAGCAAGTATGGGCTGTTTTATCCATAGGACTATCCTGTCTTGCAAGAAGTGCCTGACACAGCAATTGTAGGAAAAATGTTTTAAAGAGTTTTCTTACAAACAAACGTGCTTCTTCAACTTTTCCATAACACATTCATCATTATTGTTCTTGGTTATTAGTCATATATATCACACAAATGCAAGTTACAGGCAAAGGAATATATATAATAAGTATTGAATTATTATCATAAATATGATTGAATTATTATAGTATCACTGGTGGCTGTCCTCAGTCAGCTCAGTACTGCACCCAGGCCAGCGTGCATGCTGGGCAAGCATTGGCCTGGGGGCTGGGGGCTCTTCCACGGACACTATTGTCCACAGTTAGAAGACAGACGGTAGGAAGGGGAAGAGAGAGGATTATGGGCAAGAGAGAGATTAATTTGTAAAAGGGGACCTGGGAAGATAATTATTCTATCACAGGAGAAGGGGGTATGATTTGCTAACTAGTTATAATAAAATACTTCATTTGCTCAATAAATAAATCATCTGTTGCCTAAAGGTGCTCACTGCATCACACAGAACAGTGTTGCCAGCACATCTGGGCTGTCTGGCTTTGATATCAATGTCTTATATTTGTTCCCATTCAGAAAAGAAAAAGGGCAAATGGTTTGTCATGTTAATCTTAGTCTGGACTGTGTTTTTGTAGAAAGTACAACATGACTAATAAGAAAAGTATTGAGCTGTTTGTAACTTTTTAAAAACCCTTAGAAGAATGGATTGTAATGGACTTTCCTTAGTTATTTGTAGCAGGAGCTTAGAACAGCAATTTTATAGGATTTAGCATGGAACAAGTAAATCTGATAAGGATAGTTATACTCTTTTATAAAATTGGTAGATTAGTTTTCTCATAATTTCAGGAGGAAATAATTATATAACAGAGGAGGATGGGAAAAGTCCACCTTACAAAAGTTTTCTTTTAGCTTTTTGTTTTATGAAATGTCATTTATAATTCATTTATTTGTCCGTACTCCCCAAAGCACTCAATTGAAATAATGATAGCCTTAACTAACATATTTATGGCAATTTTAAAATTTAAAATACTGCATTTTCTTTACATGCTACTTCAAAATTAATGTTCTGCCATGTTCTCTAATGACCTATTCTTTTTCTTTGTTTGAATATATTTACTTAGAGTTTTAATATCTCTATGCTTGCACATTATCACTGAGACAACAGGCAATAAAAATGCCAGAAAGTCTCAAACAGTGAGGCCAAGAAGTCACAAACAAACCCCATCTGGATGATTTTCCTTCTTGTTCTTCATTTTCCCTCCTCCCGTTTCCTGGCCATCCTTTCTTAAGCCATGGTACTTGGTAACTCTCTTTGGGGTGTTTATGGTGTAATTAGATAATGGTTATAGTGTGTGTGAGGGGGTTGTTAAGGGATATGGACATGGATGGCTGTGTTCAGTTTGGAGAGGATAGGTATTTACTCTCAGAGTGGGAAGCCACCCAAACCTGGATTTGTTAGTATGCATGATGGTAAATGTCATGGCCAACCCTGACCTTTATTTATCCAGCACATGTAACAGGAGACATTTTCACTTCCTGGGCCCTATTCATGTTTACTTTTGCTTACAAAAATTAATTGATTGGTGCAGTTCCTAAATGTATCGTATCTGCCTTCTATGAGAAGTGGTATAAAAACAAAAAACAAAAAACTATTAATATGGGTTAGTTTAACTAATAGTATGTGTCTTACATTTTTTTGAATACCATTCCTAAATGACTTCTTAAACTTCATAGGTGTGGCTTGGGTATAATGAAAATAATGATTCTATTAAAAGGAGTATGTATAAGGAAGAGTGTATTGAAAGATATTTATCTTAAGGTAACTGGCACTGGAGTATATTTTCTCCCCTTAATAGACAAAGTGTGCTCAAGCTTTCTGTATCACAAGGAAGGAGCCACAGTGATGACTGGACTTTTACTTATTTGCAGCTGTACTATGTATTCATGTTCATACGTGTTAAGGGTGGGGAGAAAGATTGAAATTATGGATTGACACAAGTATACTGCTTGTAACAGAGAAGGAAAACTCTGACTCCAAAAAACCTCCGCTGCCTTGCGGCATACCTCTTCAGGGGAAAGGCTAAGGGAGTAAACCCCGACAGAAAATCCGGAGCCGGAGTCCCTAAGGCGGTTTGACGTTGTAGTCAACACCGGCAACTCCTGCGGCGCACCTGAACCCAAGCTGTATCGACTCCGTCTTTCCCTTGGACCCTTCAGCTGCGAAGAGAGGGGGGGTCTGCTGCATGGGCAACAGCAGACCCTCCATATTACCCTGCCCAGGCTCTGTAGCTTCAGCGTCATCGCAAGATGTCGATTCAACACGGGAGGAGACAGATACCATGTCACTCCCGAGTCGGACTGCACAGCCATTCTTGGTGGTGCAGATAGACTCTGAAGAAGCTACACCATCGTCTCTCGAGACGGACGGCTGCCGACGACGACGACTGCTTGTAAGAGTTGAGTGCATAATTATCATTGAGAATACACACTGGATGAAGTGTCCATCCTGAGTCATGTACAATGGAAGGTGTGTCCTGGCCTTCTTAGTCTTTGTCCATTGACAAAGTAGTGATTACAAAGGGCACTGCTGTATACAGATTTTTCTTACCAGTGAGAAGGTTTTCTTTTGGCATTGAAGAACAAGAAGGGACTGAAGGAAACCAGCATTGATTTCACTGCTTATTCCTGAAGAAAAACCACTAGAAAGTAGCCACTGAATTAAACTTTTCAAGTGCCAAATATGGCATGTTGGCAGAAACACAGCAGTACGTGGCTGCGTGGCTGCTTGTCGTGACCTTCTTGCCTCTGCCTAGCAAAGCAGGCACCAGGTGTGACCTGCTCCTCCCCACCTGTGAGAGTTGGCCCCACTTATTCCTGGTGCAACTAGTGGCAGATAAGCATAAACAGAGACTACTTCAACCCATAGCACCTGCCCTGTAAAAGAACCTTTTCCAGAGTCCCAAGGCCAAATGGCTGCCTCCACTCTGCCAAAGAGAAATCTGCTGTGCTTATGACAATAGCACGGCAGAAGGAAGAGGAGGCAGGAGCTGAGGAAAGACACCTCCAGTCCTTGGCATGTATGCTCCAGAGGATAAAAGGGGAAATAGCCCACTTAATGTTCCAGGACAGAATTGTCTCTTTTCCTGCAGTGTGGTTCCAAACATTGGGTTATGTGATTTTCTGCAGTTCCTCAGCTTTTTATTGTTTTAACATTAAAATGTATTCTCTACCTATAAGCATTTCTTTTACCTACTTATCTCCCCTGCTGAAAGCAGGGGTAAGATGGTCCCAGGTCTTTCAAGTTCCTAAGCATGTCAGAAATGTTACTGCATGAACATCTAAACTCTGTGGCTGTCACCCATGTCAACAATTCAGAATACGCACATACCAGACATTCACCAGGGAGCAAGGTCTTGACAGTGCTCCAACTTCCGCCAAGCAATAATGAAATCATTGCTTTTAAAAGAATGACACCATGCCACCCTCTGTTTTATAAGCCTTGCATCTGCCTCAAACTGGGTAACTATGGAGAAACTACATATGCATTATCTCCCCCACTCAAATGGCTTGCCCTGTGTTATGATTTATGTATGCCTTTGCATTTTATTGAGGGGTGCTATTTAAAAAAAAAAAAACAAAAACAAAAAACAAAGAAGTACTTCAGCATTTACAAAGTAAGATACCTTCAAAAACATTGCCCCCTTTGTTACTCAGTATACGTGTATGAGAATTCACATACCTCCACCAAAGAAAAGCATTCTTGAAAAATTAGTATTTTCCTTTTATTTACACATCATGAACTATAAAACCCAGCAGGTCTCTGTTATTGCTTCATTTGCCTTATCTGTTTAGAGGCTGAGAAAAGCTTGATGTTTATATGCTTTCCTCCCACTATCACAATATGGTTTCAGATCCCTATTTTAATGTTTCTTTTTCATGTTTTTATTTCAGTTGTAGGTATCACATTATAAGGTGTCTTAAATCATTTTAGAAGGAAAGTAGATATAAATTATGAGTAATTAATTTAAAATGAAGAATTTTAAACTTAAAATGTACTTAACATAGTCCTGAATTATTTTTCAGTTTTATTAAGATATTGACACACAGTGATGTGTAAGTTTAAGATGTTCAGCATATGACTTTACTCATATATATTGGAAAATGATTAACACAATAAATTTCATTAACATCTATTATCTCATATAAATAGAAAAAAAGAAATTTTTTCCATGTGATCTACTGTTAGCAATTTTTAAATTGCCATACCGCACTGTTACCTATAATTATTTTTCATATCACTTCCCCAGTATTTATTTCTATATCTTATAACTAGGAGTTTGTAGCTTTGTACTTCTGATTTCAAGTGACATACAAATAGTGCTTTGTAAGAGTCTTAGTTATCCAGCCATGTTACCCAGATATTATGTATCTGGGCACACAATCATATATAATATATTCTGTACACTCTATAGTTACTAAACATTTATGTATAACCTTTGTACCAGAGTGTAGTGGGAAAGCCCTCAACTTTAATTTAGAGATTCAGGAAAGAATCCCAACTCGGCCACTTTTGACACTTCTGAGATAAATTTCATCATCTATAAAATTCTTTAACTCACAGAATCTTCCAAATTATTAAACAAAGTAAGAAATATAAAAATGCCTACCTCAGTGCACTGCAAAATAATGTTCTTAATTTCCTTCTATCCTTTTGTGTCGCCTGGGTTCGAGGTGATCTTGAGATGAAGTGTACTCGGTTTGTGAAACTAAGTGCATTCATCTCAAATTATTGCTGTCACCTTTGGGTCATCTGTACATTCTCCCCATTGTCACTTCATCAGTATAGAAAAGTATTTCCCAGGTTACCTGATTACCCATTTAGAATAAATGGGTGAATAAACTTACAGGCAAATATCAACTGATTAAATAAAAGGCTTTGGGAAATAAAATTAACATTTAGAACTCTGCCTTCCGAGAATTGTCTCACCAGGGAGAAAATCCCTATCTGTAGGCACGCAGGATCTCCTACAATAACAAGGGCTAATTTGTGATAGGGTTTCTCCCATCTCCAAACATTCTGCCTTCTTTTATCAGTATTTCTGAAGGTGTGTTTCCTTCATAGTTCTTCTCTTGGTGAATTTTATACTGATTTGTTTTATACAGAATTTTCTTTAAAATTATTGAGTTATTTTTAGTAAACATCTTAAAGTCATACTTATTAATAATTCAAAATTACTCAAGCAATAGAGGGAAATTTCCTCATATCTGTATTCTTCAAGATATATGTCCACTTGTCTCTAGAGATCTTTGTGGTGGGCACCTTGTATAATGTTTAGGGAAGGCTCTCAGGTTTTCATTTTCAGTAAGTTAGTTGATAGGTGTTAGTGTTCTGGTGGTCTGAGTGCACAGTGATGTAAAATCCAGAGATTTGTCAAAATTATTTCTCTGTATATTTGCCCACAAACTATATCAGATCTCTCTCAGATATAACCTTATTGTTATCCTTTAAAACTCACATCTAATTGCTTGTATTACCAAATAATAGTATTTAAAAAGTCTTCATTAACCTTTAAGAGGAGAAAAAAAGCTTTTCTTTATAGAAAACATGTAAAAATTATTTTATGACTTATTTAACCACTTTTAAAGTTATTCTTATTTTGACTATTAATATGCCTTGCGTGAAAATGCAATATGTGAATATTGCAGCTTTAAAAATTGTCACAATTTTCAACTCTTTTGAGTTCAAAGTAGATTTTCTCTATTAAAGAATTGACCAGAACCAATATCATCAGAAGGGAATGCATAGAAGCTCTATAAAATTATTGTTAGTAAATTGAGAAATATAGGTGAATATACCCATGCAATTTGTTAGAAGCATCATTTTGCACAAACTGAAACACAGCACTTACTCTCGGTTAACTTTATTTTGGTGTTAATTGAAAAGTTAATAAAACTATCAATGTATTATAAGCTAAAAAAATATAGTTATGTTATCTTTTGACGAGTGTGATATGCTGGATGGTTTTTCTTCCTGAAAATGACCTTGGCAAAGCATATCAGCCACGCAGCAAGTGCTGCCCATAGGGACCTGCAGGTGCCCTGAGAGCTCCAGGGCAGAATGTGTACCACATACTGGGCTTCCCATTCTTGACTGAGGGTGATGGTGCTGTAGTATGGCTTAGAGAGCATGACCAAACACAGCTCATTGCTTTGCCTTTTCAAAACTTAAGAACAAAACCTGTATTTATTATGGTCAGTAATTTAAAAGAAAACAACTTAAATCTTTTTGTTTTTTGTGGTCTCAGCAGGTTTTAGTTGTTGAACTTCAATAAGCAAGTCACTGCTGGTCAGGAGTAGATGGAGGCCTGCCCTTTAACAAATAGAAAACCAAACTATTAGCAGCAGAATTAGCTCATACTCACTGCTAACTACCTGCTTTCTGTATGGCACTTAGTAGCTCCAGCCACTTAACATTTTTAAGCCTTTTTTCTCCTCTGTAATATAAACTTTGTGATGCTCAGGCCTTTTTTAAAGCATATACCCTTCACTAAGGAAGCTTGATACAATAAAATCTTTGTTCTCTGCAGCATTGCAGATTCATATATGTATATATACACATGCACTGTCTAATATTTATCTGGTCTGGAATAAGCATTAATCTTTAATTACTGTATAAACATTTTAAACAGGTGTGGAATAACTGCACTCTCAAAAATGCAGTGTTTATCTCCTCACTGCCTGATGGCATTGGCCCCACTGCCTGATGACTTTCAACTCCCTGGGCTTGAGGTGGAAATGGAGAGGCAGTGGGTAAAGGGCAAAGAAATGCCTCAAATCCCACATGAATCAGAAATTTCCAGTTATAAATTATGCACCACCATAACATCCTTTACCACAGTTTGCAAGCCAGGAATTGAGTTTGAGGTAGTTATAGCAGAAAAATGTGTTTTTCTGTATGGTGGGGGTGGTACTGAGTGGGTAAGGGATTGTGTATATATCCATGCACTTTTTTTCTTCTGTGGACTGTATACTGTACACTCTCAGCCGCCTTTTCTCAGGGCTGTGCTTGGAGCCCATGGTGTGAGGAGATATAAAGCAGCATTTTTCTAACTGCCTTTGAAAACAATGAGGGCTCTGTTAACAGGAGCCCAAACCTCTGCAGACAGCCTTGTTGGTTGGAATGACCGGTGGAGACCAGGTTCAAAGCCATTGGTCTCCAAGTGCTTTAATTCAGCATTATTTTTGCTTCTGTAACCTCTTTTTTTTTTTTTTTTTTTTTTAACTTAAATCTTCTGAAGTCTTCTTGTTTGGTAGGGAACTGAGCAGTGACTTTTTATAATTAGATTAAAGTTAATCAAATGAAGGCTTGGATATTTTAAAATGTCACTTAATCTCCTCCTCCTCTTCCCCTGTGGATTTTATCACCCTAGCTAAATTTATTGTAAAATTTCACCTCATTTTTACCTAGTTCCAAGTTTTCCAGTTTTAAATATTAGAGGAAAACAGGTATTTTCGCTCATCTTTGTTTTTCGTTGAAGTAAACACAACTCAATTGTGTACTAGACATGATACCAAACAGTTGTGATCTTTTTACTACTTTTTCTACTATTACAATTCTACCAGATTGGAGAGTAAAAAAGGAAATATAAAATAAAAGGTTCTACCATCAAGGACAAAACAGGGAAGAAAAGGTTATAAGGAAAACTTCAGTTGAGAAATATTTTGTACAGAATGCAATTTATGTCTGTGGTAAGTGCTGATTGACTAATTTAGGACATTTTGGTTGATTTAACATAATAACGTTAGAGTGGAAGAGGTATTGAAGCATGGAACTGATGGGCACAGATGATGGAGTTTCTATAATTCTTTCTTGCCCCAAATTTATTTCCTCTATATTATGTTTTGCAAATGGAATTTGGAGACAAGGCAAAGGAAATAGTTCAAAAATATTTCCTATATCCAACATTGTTGTAAACTCTAAATGCTATATGAAATTTGACTTTATTTAGAATCCTTGTGTGCATTTGGTCTGGGGAGTAGGCAACAGAGTGAGACATCAGGAGCATGCCTCTTTAACAAATGTACTTTCTGCTCAGATGACTAGGAGATCAGGTTTCCAGTTTGTTAGGCTGAAGGCAATGGGTTGGTGTGCTGATGGGTCTGGCTCTGATTTTTGAGTGGTGTTAAGAAGGTCAAGGTTCACATTTTTTCCATTTTATCCTGAGTTCATCACCAGTCAATCTACCTTTACCACATTTAGTAAACACTACTAAATGGATGGCGACCAGGGATGCGGATCATAAATTTACTTCCAACCCTGGGTATTGGCTATATAAAAAGAAAAATTCATGTCATTGTAGATTGATTCATTGCTTTTTAATTTGGACTGGTAGTCTGATAATTAAAATGTTTATTTATAGTAAAAATAAAGAATTTCCTTTTTTCTAAACTTTGAAAACGAGTTGAATGCTGTGTTATCAATTCATCATTTTTTTCTTTGTCATGGTTCTTTAAATTTATACTTCTCTTTTTAAAAGTGCTATTAGGAACTACCTTATGTAAAAAATATGTGGTATTGAAATTACCTATCTTTTTCTCTAATATAGAAGTTAATAATATCTTCCCAAATCTCTGCTTTGGAAGACTAATCAAAGTATTGGTTATATAGTAATAACACAAAAAATAAGAAAAGCTTATATAAGTAACTCTGATATCTATGTTTTATCTTCTAGGGATTGTTTTTGACCTGTTATTTAATAGGAAATAGTATATTATTTTCATAAAAAATGACTTAAAATTTTTATAAATAAAATGTTATGAACAACACTTCTTAGATAATTTAATTTTTGAATCAAACGTGACTACTTTTTGTCCTGCTAGTTTATTGGCTAGATTTTTTGAAATTGGTTAATGTCTTTTTAAAGGATGTATAATAACTAGAAAATGCTATCAAACCTGTTCCTTTATTTTATGATAATTTTAAAGGTTAGTGATTTATGTTGCTAAAATGCACCAGTATAAAGAAATATACATGTATGTGAGGTGTTTCCATGTTGGCAAAAGTAGGTTTACAATTGTGAGTATGTGAAAGTTTTATTTGTACTATTATTTATTAATTATTGCATTATATATTTATATTATTTCCATATGAACAACTATAAGCCTACTTTTTTCCACCCCTGTATATATTTTAAAATAGTGGCAAAGAATAAGTGATTTATAGATTATCAAACTACTGCACTTTTTAGACATAAATAAAGATGTTCTTTATGAACTAAAGCAAACATATAAACATCTAAATCTTTAAGAATGAATTTAATTTTTAAGATTTAAAAGCAGCTTCTAAGAGGGATCAGAATCTTCAAATTACTACTAAGATAGTCCATTTTCATGCTGTATAACTTTTCTTTAGAAAAAAAAAGTTATTCAGACACTTTTTGGAAATTCAGAGGTATTGAATAGGATATTTTTTCTCCCTCACTTATTTATATTGCAACATACACACTCACACACACACACACACACACACACAATGTTTTCCTGTGTTTAGAGGTACTACTTAAGGAATTAATATATAGACACATTACATAATACTTTAACATTTTATAGCCAAGCATTTGTGGGAGCTTTTCCAGTTCACTCTCCCTACACACAAAAATGTGCTAAAACACATAGGAGAAATATACTGTCAAAGGTAAAATCCTCAAACATTTTCTTTTTTATTTGTTAGAATTTTTCCTTTGGTGAGTTTTTCTCAATATGTTAGAAGAAAATAATGGTTGTGCATGATTTTAATAACATGTAAGAGCCCATTGAGATTTCTGCAGCATCTTTTACAGTCACACAGTCAATAAAGGTCACTGAAGCAATAGATAACAGGCAGAACCTTTTGAATTTAATTCTGAAATCAGATTTTCTAAAAACTATTTCTCTGTGCTGCAGAGTAAAATTACAAGCATTTCTTACACGTTAAAAAGTAGAATGATGCCAGCCTGTTAAACCAAGCATGCCGTTGTCCGGGGACAGCCAACTGACCTGGAGTCTGCATGATCCTTCCCCATGTGGGAAGGCCACCCTCCCCTCCACACCCCAACTCTTATTAGGGATTTCTGGACCCAAGGGTAGGTAGGATGACAACCATGTCCAGCTTGAAGCAGTTAGAGGAGCCCGAGACCTTCGTCCATTGTCCTTTATAAGATTACAAAGGGTCTTAAGTCTGAGAGGGAGGGATTGTTATTTTTTATTGTTAAAATAATTAATTAATCATTTATTTATTTTAAAAAAAGAATATATGAAAGGGTGAAGCGGGAGAGCTTGTTATGTATGACACATGGGCATGGAATTGGGGGGGATTGCTGGGGGAGGGGGTGCTGGGTGGAGGGGAGTAAAGGGGAGAAAATTGGAACTATTGTAACAATATAATCAATAAGATATACTTTTAAAAAAGAGTGATGTAATTAGCTTCTAAGCAATTACTACTCATAATAAATTATCTATAACTTCAATATTTAACTTCTCTAACTTCAGGGGCATTTTTTCTTCTCAATGCTTTGTGTAAAATTTATGCAGGTTTTTATTTGGAAGAGAGAATATGACCTGGAAAGATTTTTTCTTAACAATGTTATAAGCAATTAATTGTATGCATAAAAATGATCTCTTTCCCAATAGATTTCATGTTATGCCCATTAATTTAGCCTAAAGAAAAATATCGCCCAGTGATGCAAAGTAATAAAACCATAATTTTTTACATAGGAAAATATTATATGAATACAATGTTTGACGTTTTCAAGTTAATCTGATGTTGTCACCCATGATCTTGTTGGGTGCAGATGACAGAGACTGATCAGCACAAACTGTAGCAGGTTGTGGAAATAATGCAAATCGTATACTTTTTTATGAAAGATTTTAATATTTGTTAACCTTCTTCTAGCTAATGCTGAAAACTTCATGGAGATACACATTTGGTATATTCAGCAAATTATTTTTAATAGTTTGGTGTGCTGTACTCAGCAGTTAGTATAGCACTTAGTATGGTTTGTGTTGTTGATACACTTTCATGAAGTTCTACTGGAAGCCTAAAGCTGTGACTGCAGGACTCTGTTTTTTCCTGTTGTCTCCTGTTCAAGGTCTGTATATGTAAAAAGAGAACCATTACTTTAGTTTGAAATATTAAACAAAGTAAATTTTATTTCTGTTTCAATACCAGTCGATCACCCACAGCCTCTAAAATAAATAAATGAGGTTAACTCATCAAACAAAACATTATTTTTATTGGTCCGTTTTAGGAAGAACAAGAATGCCTAATGTAGAAATATCTTTTCTGTCCAGTTCAAGATGTTTTCTGCAAATCCCAGTTAAATACTCAGAGGTTTAAAGTGTAACTAAAACTTAAATTGTTGGGATTGTGGTTGAAGCAAATGTTTTCTCCGAAACTCTTTGATTATTTTAAGGTTTGTGTCATATCTCTCCTTTCTTCTTAAACTTACTGAATAATATTTGCTTTTCAATTTGTATTTTAGCAAAAATAATTTTCAGCATAATATATAAAATGTATTTTGTCTTCGTTATCTAGACTAACTTTTTGAAGGACAAGTCAGATGGGACCCAGTGTGTTTATCAGCCCCTAGACTCATTTGAGATCAGGGACTGAAGTGCACCTGTTCAGGTTTTCCCATACCAGCTTCCTAGAGAGGAGGTCCATGGCAGCAACTCAGAGGGCAAATGGGGAGCCAGATTACTCTCAGCCAATTAGGCAATTTCCCAGGAACCTGTAGGCACCCCTTGGTTTTTTTTCACTATTTTAGGGGAGAAATTCTACCTTTAGCCACTGACATTTCTGCTTTATGCCCTGAAATCAGAGGAATTGGATCACCCTGTTTAGTACTGGCAATCCAACCCTTTAGGCTGCTATTTTCACAGGAATTGGGCTCTCTTGATTTCCCTCTAAAAAAGCAGGACAGGACCTGGGATGCTTCCCCCACTGGCTATGTCCCCAAGGTGAACCAAGCTGACTGGCCTTTTCTGGTTCCTGCTCCTTGCTCCCTGCTCCCTGCTCCCTGTGACTCGAATGATATCATTGCTTAGGATAACATTCTGAGCCTTCTTGGCATGGGTTTTTTTGAGATTATTCAGTCTTTCAGCTCCTGGGGTTTCTAAATGATACAAGGCTGACTTGCTGGCCACCAGAGAGAGGTGAACAGAGAATAACCCTTTTGGTGACTGAGGTTAAGGAATCAACATCATTTAGTGGTAATTTTAAATATTGCTTAGAAACTACTTTACTATACCTTTTGACCTAAAGCAGAAACTTGAGAGCTACATATTCACATTTGAGAGGCTGTTACTTAATAGAGGAAATAGAAATCATCTATATTGTTACAGAGGTCAAAATAACATAAGAAAGATTTTAACAACCAGGGTTATTAATAATGGCAAGGGCTAACTCAGGTGCAGGGGAAACATTAATCTTCTAGTTCTAGGACCCTTGGATTCTTAGTATATTTATTCATTATGCAACTTTTTGTTTTATTTAATTGTGTTTTATGATCATTTACCATTTTTATATAGACTGTGTTTCCTCCTTGAATGAACATTAACTCAGCATATGAGTGATGAACCCAGAACTTCAGAGATGTCAGCCTAGTGTTAGGGTCCTTCACATACTAAGGGTGCCTTTACCTGAGTGCATTTTACCCAGCAGGTGGATGGTAAAAACTCTTCTCCAATGATCTACTAAAAAGCAGTCATCTTATTTAGTTTAACAGTACACTAACTGGAAGGCAGAGAAAAGAGAAGTCTTATTTTTGTAAGTTCTAGATATTTCATTGCCCCAGTGATGGGCTCTGGGCCAAGACGTGCAACTGTGAGTGTGCTGCTGACTGACCAGCAACTAATACCGAAGGATGAGGAAAGGCACCTTGCCCAGAAGGTATAATTATAATAAAGGCCGAAAGGTTGAGATTCTTATCTCCTTCCCATCAGTGTTTGGTTGCTGTGCTGTGTTTAACCTGAAAATCTCACTGGATTTTTCTTTCCCAATCAGGTTCCTAAAAGGCTTTCTCTTTCGCAGGTGACAACATAAGATCTTATAGATTCTCCTCATCCTTCTTTTGGACAATATACATATATTAGTGAAAAACATCAGCTGATTTTTTTTTTTTTTTTTTTTTTTTTAGTTTTATTGAGGTATAACTTACATACATTTAAGGTCACCCTTTTTGGGCCATAGTTTTTTGTTTTTTAAAACTGAATTAATCATGTGATCATTACCAAGATACAGAACAGTCCATCACCCCCAAAATTTCCATTTCTCTTTGTAGTCAGTTTCCTCCCCTTTCCTCAACCTTAACCCCTTGTAACCACTATATTTATGCTCCACAGTTTTTTCTTTTATCAAAGGCCATATCAATGTAATTATACAGCAGGTACTTTTCAGAGTCTAATTTATTTTACTTAGCATATGCATTTGAGATTCATCCCTGTTGTTTTATATATCAGTAGTTTATTCCTTTTTTATTGCTGAATAGTAGTCTGTTGTATGGATCAACCTTTTATAGCTGTGCTGAGAATTTTTCTAAATTTTTAATTAAAGTATAGTTAGCATGATATATGATGTTAGCTTCAACATAGTAGTTCCACATTTATATACCTTATAATGTGATCATCATGATTAGTTTAGTAGCCATCTGTCACCGTGCAAAGTTATTACAATATTATTGCCTACATTCCCTGTATAGTACACTATATCTCTGGGGCTTCTTTTACTGTATTTTTATAACTGGAAGTCTGCCCCTCTTATTCCTCTACATCTTTTTTTACCATGTCCCTGTACTCCTCCTCTCTCTAGTTAAAGAGTCTGATTCTGACCTGGCTGGTGTGGCTCAGTGGATTGAGCGCTCGCCTGTGAACTGAAAGGTCACCAGTTCAATTCCGAGTCAGGGCACATGCCTGAGTTGCAGGCCAGGTCCCCAGTTGGGGGCAAGAGGCAACCACATGATGTTTCTCTCCCTCTCCTTCTGCCTTCCTCCCTCCCTCTCTAAAAATAAATAAAAATAAAATATTTTTTTAAAAAGTCTGTTTCTGTTTCTTATTGGCTTAGCTGTTTTAGTTTCCACATATAAGTGAAATTAAACAGTATTTATTTGTCTCCATCTGATTTATTTCACTTAGAGAATACCTCTGGGTTCACTCACATTGTCAAAAATCATAAGATTTCTTTTTTTTTTTTTAACACATACAACACATCTTCTTTATCAGTTCATCTATTGATGGACACTTAGGTTGCTTCCATATCTTGGTTATTGTAAATAATGCTGCAGTAAATGTAGGAGTGCATATCTCTTTTTGAATTAGTATTTTCATTTTCTTTAGATAAATACCCAGAAGTGAGATTGTTGAATCATATGGTAGTTCTATTTTTAATTTTTTGAAGAGTCTCCATACTGTTTTCCATAGCAGTTACAACAATTTGCAGTCCCACCAACAGTGTACCAGGGTACCTCTTTTCTATGTCCTCACCAATACTTGTTATTTGTTGACTATCTGATAATAGCCATTCTGACAGATGTAAGTTGATATTTCATTGTGGTTTTGATTTGTATTTCTTTGATGCTCAGTGACATTGAGCATCGTTTCAAATATGTGTTGGCCATCTATATGCCTCTTTGGAGAAATGTATGATTCAGGTCCTCTGCCCATTTTTAATCGTATTATTTTATATTAACTTATATCAGTTGCTTATATTTTTTAATATTAATCCTTTATTGGATATATCATTTACAGATATCTTCTCCCATTCAGTAGGTTGTCTCTCATTTTGTTGGTGGTTTCCTTTGCTATGCAGAAGCTTTTTAGTTTATTCTTATGTGTCTATTTTTGCTTTTGTTGCCCTTGCCTGAGGAGCCATATCCAAAAAGATATTGCTAAGATCAATGTCAGAGTTTACTGCCTATATTTTCTTCTAGGAGTTATATGGTTTCAAGTCTTACATTTAAGTCTCTAATCCATTTATTAAAGTTTCTTTTTGTATATGATGTAAGAAGGTGGTATAGCTTCTTTTTCTTTTGCATGTATCTGTTTAGTTTTCCTAACACTTTTTATTGAAGAAACCATCTTTGTCCCATTGTA
The DNA here is from genome assembly GCF_987537825.1 of Furipterus horrens. Classification (NCBI taxonomy): domain Eukaryota; kingdom Metazoa; phylum Chordata; class Mammalia; order Chiroptera; family Furipteridae; genus Furipterus; species Furipterus horrens. Next base: position 97,013,671 of record NW_028327173.1, read on the forward strand.
TACTCTTGCCTCCTTTGTTGTTGATTAATTGGTCATATAACCTAGGGTTTATTTCTGGGCTCTCTATTTTGTTCCTTTGATCTATCTATATGTCTGTTTTTGTGCCAGTTTTGATTATTATAGCTTTATAGTATAGTTTGAAATCAGGGAACGTGAAACCTCCACTTTGTTCTTCTTTCTCAAGATTGCTTTTGCTAACTGTTTTTTGACTTAAAAAAAATTACAGAACTGTTTCATAACATTTTAATTATATATCAATGATTTATTTTTAGTTCATGTATTTCTTTTTGTAACACATTACTATGTAAGTGTTTTGTTTTTTAATTATCATTTGCTTAACTAGTCTTTATTTCTCACTAGAATATGAGGTCTAGATAACATGGGGAACACAACAGTTTTCTGGTCAATATAGGTCAATCTGTGTTAGGCTTGTAGTTCAATCATGTTAAACAAGATTTTCTAATCTCTTAAAACTTATACTTAAGCGCTATTTTTTAAAAAATATAAGGATTGAATATATTTGATTGTTCTTTGGACACAATTAAGTGTTAAGATTTGTAATTCCAATATGACTTCTATAAAGGCTATAGAAATCATCTGGGCAGTTCCCCTGATTTTGCAGAAGAAAATTTCAGAGGGTACAGGAGCCACTCAGCCATCTGCTTGGTAAGAGGGCAGAGATGGTGAACTCAGAAGGCTGTGGTCTTTTGACAGACCATTCAGAGACAATGCTTTAGGTTCATTTTTTTTTTTCTTAGTTAAAAGCGAAAACAAAAAAGACAAGAATTTGAAGTTTAATATCATGAGGAAGCATAAACTAGTTAAGGCAGTTAGCCTCATTTCATTGTGCTTTTTTGGTCATTACAGCTAAAATTTTGCAATTTTATACCAAATTGAATTTGTGTATTTTTGTATACAACATACTACAGCCTACCCTAATTTGACCTTCTGCCTAAGAAAATTTTTGTTTTATTTTTCTCTGTCATGAGATGCATTTTAGTAATTAGTTTGTAGATTGCCTTTCTGTTAGCAGAGGCACTAGAAGAAAGCATTTTCATCAACAGAACTGAAACCACACGAGGGATTCTAGTTGGATTTCTGTTTTCTGATTAGGTATATCAGTATCTATGTTGATCTCCTGGGTAAGTGCTATGTTTAAATGTAAAAAAAGAGAAAAAATAAAGAAATAAAAATGTACCCATACAATATACTAGTCAATTAATCACTGCCAGGGCCTAGATTGAGTTGCCATTTTTATCAGGTCTGAGGACAAAATTTATAAAGTATAAACCAGTAAGACAAAATGTGTCTCCTCAGATCAGAGAATCTGACCACAATGTTGATTTCATCTTAGTTTTATGTTAAAAACAAACAAACAAACAAAAAACACCGAAATGTGGCTGACATTTGCTTTAATATAGTCTGCCAAAGCTTGTAAATAATTTAAGCCGTTAAATTTCTCTTTTAAAAAGTTGAATAGACTTTAACCTCCCATGTAGACAGTAACAGGAAAAAGAATAAAAATCGTCATCTTTATTGAATTTTTATAAGATCTATTGATAATCTTTAATATTAATGATGCCAGGAAGGTCTACAGAAATGTTAAAAATAGCTCTTTAAACTTGTGAGTGAGAGTGGTAGTTGAAGTTAAAGCATTGACTCTGGGTGTTGGAAATAAACATTTTAATTTACTCTTCTCTCCATTATGTTTCTTTTTCTGTTTTTATTTCTATTCATTAATATATAATGCATTCCTCAGCAAAAATAACAACCAAAGAAAGTAATTGGAATACGTAAAATGTAAACCAAATACTAGTGTGAAGTAGTAGAAGAAACGAAATGGAAATCTAGTGACAAGTAAAGCATTGTTATTGAAAGGTTTTGGAAAAAAGCCTCTTTCACGTTGCTGGCCCAGTTAGGAAGTTTGGTCCCTGGTACAAAGCCATACAGCTGCACACAATATAAAGGAAGGTTAACAGCATATTTGGTGTGTTTATAACTTCCCTGGGGCATTTTAACAGTAAAAATAGCGATTGTTAACCTGGTCCATCTGAACTTAAATATGAGCTTACTTCGCAAGAAATGAGGGGTAACGTCTAAACACTTTTCTCTAGGTTTCATTATTTTTTGAAGATTTTACATTATGGCTCTTTTTTTCTTCTGTTTTTATATGTTTTGCTCTGAGATATTTGGAGTCTGAGATATTTGGAGTCATAGGCTAATAAGATACAAGACTCCCAACTCTCAGCTGTATAACTTTACTGTTATGTAGTGTGACATAGATATTCATAAATATAAACACTTTACTGTTATATAGTATGACATGTTCATAAATACAACACAGGCTTGTTATAGATGTGGCAGTAGTTTATCTCAAAATTAACCTGGTGAGTTTTCCAAGATGATGACTATAGATGGGTGCCCCAGTGTATTTTGCTTGCAGTCGCAGAAATGCAATTCCTAACAGTGTCAACATTAGACTGTCAAAATGGTTACAGCCATATTTATAATTTAATTAATAAACAAAACCAAGAAGTCTGCACATGGACCACAGCTCAGTCCTGCTATAAAATATGATGAATAATTGAAATACTTTTTTTGTATCCTCAGTAATGAAAAAAGAAAAGTAGAGACATCTGTCTTCTCAAGATTTCAGGACATTTGCATTCTGCTTGATAGTTCTCAGACTCACAAACATGCAGCCAACGTAATCAACCATTAGATACCATTCCTGATAAAAAGAAGTTTAAGAACACTTTCCAGATTAGCCCCTTCTGTGACCCTAAGTCAAGATACTGTTAGCAGAGCCAAACCACCATTTTCAAAGTGTTAGTTCAGCACACTGGAATGGATTCCCTCTTCAGCCCAAATCCAGCATAAGTACACTGCAGTCAGGTGTCTCTTGAGTGTCCCCAGGCCTTATTCATTGTTCACCGGCATTGGAAGCTGAGTGAGTAATCCTGTGCTTCCTGTTTTGATACTGAAACTAAACTCAGAGTATAAGACTGTCAAGTGAGTTTTTTTGAAATGTGAAAAGAGCAATGCCCAGTTGCATTTACTACAGTGAATGTCATGTGTATATTTTCCTCCATATCATTTCTAAGACCTGGTCATTTTCATACTTTTCATTTGGAAATAAAGTCAGTATTTTCTAAGACAAAAGCCTTGGGCTAGAGGATAGATGTGCATTCTGAGCACTGGTGCTGCTGTGTACATACACAGTAGGTTCATTCCCTTTGGAAAGCACCATGAACTCTAGAGTCAGAATGCATTAGTATGTGGTACAACTCTGTATGTAGGACTGATTTAATCAGTTCACTTTCTTAGACTATTACGTCCCTCACCTCCAAGATAGACATAAGGAATGAGTGTTCACTTCCATATGCCTGTGTCAGCAGTGAAGTGGTTGGTCACAGGGGTGAGATATATAGGAAGGAATATCAAAACTACTCGGCCTAATGAGGAGTTATTCTGAGCTAAGCTCTTTTAAGATAGCTGTTGGATCCAGGGTGGAGCCCCCTACATGTTTAACCCTGTTGTGAGTAAGAGGCTATCGTCGTCGTCGTTGGCAGCCGTCCGTCTCGAGAGACGATGGTGTAGCTTCTTAAGAGTCTATCTGCACCGCCGAGAATGGCTGTGCAGTCCGACTCGGGAGTGACATGGTATCTGTCTCCTCCCGTGTTGAATCGACATCTTGTGATGACGCTGAAGCTACAGAGCCTGGGCAGGGTAATATGGAGGGTCTGCTGTTGCCCATGCAGCAGACCCCCCCTCTCTTCGCAGCTGAAGGGTCCAAGGGAAAGACGGAGTCGATACAGCTTGGGTTCAGGTGCGCCGCAGGAGTTGCCGGTGTTGACTACAATGTCAAACCGCCTTAGGGACTCCGGCTCCGGATTTTCTGTCGGGGTTTACTCCCTTAGCCTTTCCCCTGAAGAGGTATGCCGCAAGGCAGCGGAGGTTTTTTGGAGTCAGAGTTTTCCTTCTCTGATAGTAAGAGGCTATACTCTGTTGCATTTTGTCCAAATGAGCTTCAGCTGCTATGCTCTGGGCAGCTTGCCAGCAGCCTGTCCTGAGTAAAGCTGGGCACCCCCACTGTGGAGTGAGTGGAGTCAGCCACCACTACAGAATATTAGAATGCAAACTGTGCAAGTAGGTTAGCTCTCAGCCCATTGAAGAGCTAATATCTACACCAGTGGCAAAGTCTGGCACTCCATATGGTAGTTAATGATGTTTTTAGGGCCAGAAGGAATTTTCTGATTTATGGAAGTAAAAGGAAAAAGTGTACGTGCTGAGTTGTAAGTAGGAATAGGTAGAGGCAACTGCTAGCAGGTAGGTTAGAGTGCAGTTTTGTGTGATGTGGCATCAGGTCTATGTGAATTATAAAGAAGTTTTTCAGTTTCAGCAACTTAATCATCAGAATCAAGAGATGAAAATAGTTAAGTTATTTTAAACACACATCCACTACCATTATCACTGTCACCACAACCAACGAACATATCTGATCCTGACTACCCATATTCTGAAATACAAGACTTATTTCCCTAAGGCATTCAGTCTGTGCACTTACTGGGAGGTTTGGATTTCCCAGAAACATTCAAGTGTTTATTGTTCAGCCATTCAGAATTCAGGAGGATGTTGAAACTATTGTGGAAAAATTTTGGAGTTGAGAGATAGATACACAGACACATGGTCTGTATGTATTTTTATTTATAAATCCAATCTTGCAACTCTAAAACCTCTTTATAATATACATGCGGGTATCCATACACACATATTGTAGGAGTATGTGTTAGGGTAGCAGTAAAAGTAGTAGCAGAGTAAAAGAAGTAGAATATATGAGGCAATGCCTAAAATTTGTTGGAAAAGTAATTTAAATTCCCTTTTAAGGTTTTAAAGTTATGGAAGGATGAATTAGTGTATATTTTTCCTGAAAAAACTGTTTCCCTGTCAGTCTGGTAGTCAGCCTCCTGATACCACACTGTATTTTGGTTAACGGAAGTATTATTTTTCTAGCTTGCTCCAATTGACTATTTTGCTTAACATGTTATCCTTCAGTTCTTTTTTCTCCCTAATATTTAATGTTATTTGTCACTCATGAAAACTATCAAGAAAATAGATAAAGGAAGTCATAATACCATCCTGGCCATGGCATTTGGGGGAATGGTGCCAACCATCTCTGAACTTGTGAATTCTAGATTCTAGGTTCTACAATGGTCTGTGTCTGTTCTAAATAAAACTCTGTCTTGTGTAGTGTTAACTGCTAAATCTGCTCAGCCTCCAAATTCTTGCTTTTTTACTCTTTAGTTAATAGACCTTCCTGTCAATGGTTAAAATAAGGCAGTACAGGAATTGAAATTTGAATTAACAAAATATGTTATTTGATATTGATGGTTTTAGCAAATGAATGGCAACTGGAGAAGATATTGACACTAATGGCTAAAAATGGATTCAGGGATTTCCTCTGAACATATGTAGTCTGTGCTTTCCTTGTGCAGTTCCCATAGTAGATCATCAAAGCACATTGAGCCCCTAATATCTGTTCTGACACAAGGTGGGGAGATTGATTAATTAATAGATAGATAAAATATGGGAGTTAGTATTTGTCATAAATAAACACAGCGAATTGTTTTTAAATACCAAGTGAGTACCTACTAATAATCTTAGACATTTTGATTTTTTTTTTAAACAGCTACACACTCTGGCCCATTGTACTTCCTCCTTTGTAATGAAAATGTAAAAAAATAGTAACCAGTTGCTATCACAGAGCCACTTATTTCTCATCTTTCTTTTTTTCTAATTATCTGGGCTTTGTAAAAAGTCATCCTTAGAAAGAAAGTATAATAATAAAGGAAATATAATTTTATCTTTTCTATTTAGTAGCATCCCTTGTTTCTACCCTCTAGTAGAACACACAGAACCCTAGTTTAACAACTGCAAATGTTTCCAGAATTGCCAAATGTCTCTTGGGAGACAAAATCTTCCCTAGTTGAGAACCATTGTTCTATAACGATGGGTGGTGGTTAAGATAGTACTGGAGGATAGTATTAACAGAAGATATTGGAGGTTTGTCATGAGATTTACTGTGTTTGGTTCTTACAAGAACAAAATCTGAGTTTTTAAAACTGAAATTCCAATTTGGTACATGTTATTTTTGCCCTTATTTCAGTAAAATAAAGCCACCGAGGTATAACTCAAGGTCAGTAGCCTCAACCATACACAGAGACACATATTCATCTTTCTCTTAAGTTTCTTTTGAAAAATAGGTGTACTTTAAGTATAAGACTTTTTGAACAAGCACATTTTCCAGTTTTACAGAATGAAATTGTTTCAGCTCCCAAAGTTTACCTGGGTGTGAACTTTTACCACTGAAATATTAATCCTTGAAAAGAGATTTTTATAATGGAAATGCTGACACAACCTTAGCTGCCCTGCTTCAAATGGCATTATTATATTATTCCACTCTTGACCGTGTCTGTGTTCTGAAAACAGTGCTGGCATTGTCTGCCTCTGAATGGTGCTTAAGGACTGAGGAGGGGAAGGATTTGGCACTGATATCAGAATGGGGGAAAAAATTTAAAATAAAAAATACACCTTATGTGCATGACTCATTTGTTCAATTGAGAGGATTTTCTAAAATGAATAACTAGATTTGATCCACACAGGATTTGTATGTTTTTATCACCTGTAGTACCTTAAATTTAATAATGCCTCTGGTTACATCTTACACTATCTAATCGAGTCTTGAACTGATTGCCCACTTATGAGTGTTCTCTATAGTAAACTAATCACCTCAATGTAGTCTAGCTAATGTTTTAATTTCCTGGTAGGCTCTTTAGCCCATAAGCATAGCAGATGTAGACAGCTTGAAAATGTTTTTGTCTTGTTTCATATACATGGTTGTCCTGATGTTCGAACTCACGTACATATACCTGTTATCTCTGTGAGATCTTGAGGGAAATTTTTATAGAAGACACAGTGCTTTGTGCTTGGTGTTGGCAATGTTGCATGCCTTGCATACTTTTCAGAATTTTCCGTTATGTACTTGGTGAGGAGAAAAGAAAAGAAATTGTAGGAATTTGAGAAAGGCCCACCTGCATTTCACCTTCCTGTCAGCAAGAACAGAAATGAGACCCTTCTCTAAGTGATAAACAGACTTCAAGGCTGATGCCCACTTCCACCATCCCCCGGAGAAGAAAAAAAATAGGTGAGGGTAGTTAATAATGAAAGACAAGAGAAAAATTGAGAATGAGAAAGATAAAATGCAAAATAATGAAAGCATGGATTATGAGGAAAAACATATTTGAATGAAGTGAAAAATTTGTGGAAAACAAATAGAAAACTATTGCTTTTAAACTGGTTTGCTATGGAGCACAAGGCAGAAGATGTATTGCTGGGTTAAGAATGGAAAGGGTGAGGACTTCCGGCCAAGATGAAGACATAGACAGACATACTGCGTCTCCCTCCACAACTAAGGAGTACAACTACCTCTAAACTAGAAACAACCAGAAGTTCCAGAAAATCAAACTACATGGAAGTCGAGCAAACAAAGATATAAAGAGGAAATACTCATTGAGATAGGAGGGGCGGAGCCGGGGCAGAGAGGACACGGTGTGGTGGCGGCAGCAGCAGGCCACAGAAAGTGCAGTCACACGTTTTAAAAAGTCAGGAGGGACACCTGGGGAGCATTCCCAGCTCCTCACCAGACCTTGCAGCCCACAGTCCCAGCACCAGGGAAAATCAAGCCTCATTGATTCTGACTGTGCACACCAGTGGGGTTGGTGTGGAGGCAGAAACTGACAATCTCAGCAGAGTCTGCTTGTTTATAAAGGGCCCCCACGGTCCTAGAATATCCGCAGACCCACCCACTCTGGGAACAACAGCCAGGGCAGCAGCTAGAGGGGCGCCAGTCCAGTGCGGAAGTGGGAGAGGTGCCTGGAAAGGGGACAAGTGCTGGACAGGTGGCATTATTCCCTCTCGGACCCCTCCCGCACATACAAAACACAACGTGGTGAAACAGGTCACCCTGTACTGATGAGTCCCTAAGGCTCCACCGCTTACAACGTAATAGGAGCAACAGCTCTGCCTGGGACATGGAGGCAAACAAACACAGGATCCTGTCAGAATAAGGAGACAGAGAACTATGGCCCAAAAGGGGAAATGGATCAAGGTTCCAATGGGAGAACTAAGCGATGTGGAGATAGCCAACCTCGTAGATGAGGAGATAGACAACCTAACAGACACAGAGTTCAAAACACTGGTGCTAAAGATGCTCACAGGCTTGACAGATGTGCTTGAGTACGGCAAACACATAAGAAAAGTGAAGGCTATGATAAGTGAAACAAAGGAAAATTCACACAAAACCAATGGTGAAGGGAAGGAAACTGGAGTTCAAATCAATGATTTGGAACATAAGGAAGAAAAAAAACAGTCAACCAGTGCAGAATGAGGAAGCAAGAATTAAAAAAAATGAGCAAAACTTCCCAAATTTTGTGAAGGAGATGGACATATAGGTCCGGGAAGCACAGAGGGTCCCTGTCGAACTGGACCCAGAGGGGACCACACCAGGACGCATCATGACTAAGATGCCAAAGGTGAAAGATAAAGACAGAGTCCTGGGGGCAGCAAGAGAGAGGCGGAGAGTTGCCTACAGGGGGTTGCCTATAGGACTGTCAGCTGATTTCTTAGAGTACTCTTTGCAGGCAGGAAGGGACTGGCAAGAAGTATTCAATGTGATGAAAGGCAACCTGCAACCAGGATTACCCTATCCAGCAAAGCTGTCATTTGGAATGGAAGGGCAGATGAAGTGCTTCCCAGACAAGGTGAAGCTAAAGAAGTTCATCATCACCAAGCCATTATTATATGAAATATGAAAGGGACTTACTTAAGAAAAAGATCAAAACTATGAACACTAAAATGACAAGAAACTCACAACAATCAACAACTGAATCTAAAAAATAAAAACAAAATCCAACTAAGCAAACCGGAATAGGAACAGAGTCATAGGTATGGGGATCATTTTGAAGGTTTTCAGTTGGGAGCGGGGAGGGGGAGAAATTGGGAAATGGTGCAGGAACTAAAAGGCATAATCGGTTGGTACAAAATAGACAGGGGGATATTAAGAATAATATAGGAAAAGGTGAAGCCAAAGAACTTATATACACAACCCATGGACATGAACTAAGGGGGGTGGGATTGCTGGAGGGATGGGGGTTACTGGGCAGAGGAGAGCAAAGGGGGAAAAAATTGGAACTACTATAACAACATAATCAATAAAATATAATTAAAAAACAAAAATGGAAAGTGTATTAAAGTTTTTCCATTTTTGAGTTTATTCATTAAGTGAAAAGCTTCTGTTATAGAAAATGTATTTCAAATCTTTTTGACCAAAAGGAGCAGTAGTACATTTAATTTATTTTAAGTTCTTGGCACACATACAACATATCTATGTCTCTGCCTTCACTCCTGGGCATTCTGACCCCTCAGGGTGCAGTGTGCCTCCCTGAGTTTTCGTCAGCTGCTGCTGCTTCAACATGTGACAGCTTTGAAGGAGACATGGTTCAGAGCATCCACTGTGTCGCAGAAGAGAACACATAGTGCTACCTAGAAACATGCCTTTCATTCACCCCTCACTTCTTTCAAAGGGTCTGTGTGATGTCAGTGTAGCTTCATGGCATCTTTCCTGTCTATTGATGATAAGGACTGGAGACAGTGGGATGAACTGTTAGACACAGCGTGGTGATGATTAAACACGCATGTTAGCATGTGCTATGTGCTGTCTACCATACTATTTTGTTCTCATTTGAAAGTGTCAATATCCCCAAATAGAAGGTGCTTGTTGTGAATAAGAAACAGAAGAGGCACTTGGGAGAGGGAGATCCATAGTTCACAGAAATGACAAACACAGTTGCCTCACATTATCATTACGAGGACACAGTGCATAGATAGTTCTCAAAGGCAGCTTTTCTCTCTCTTTTATTTTTTTAGTTATTTTCAAATACAGTGTTTTGTGGTAAACACCCAGGGTAAGGGAAAGCTCTGTAGCACTTGAATATTGGTGATCATTTTCTTTTTTAGCTGGCCTATGTTTATAGCCCTACAAACACATTCCCCTTATTAAATACCTGTATTCTGCCATTCGGTGTGGGGTCTGCTGTACAATATGTGTGCTTTCAAACAATTAGATAGCACAAGCAAAAAGTGAATTCCTGCCCTGAAGCTCCTAACTTTAATAAAGTATGTTATTTCCAGTAAACCCCTTAATACAAGTATAGTATTATTTATAGTTCACCAAATGTGTTTAAATATTTAAATGTTTAAATGACATCAGCAAACACCTAAAACTTATTTCCTGTGGCAATAAAATATATGTGTTTTCTCAGTCTTATAATTCTCTATACTAGTAATAATTAAAAGGTTAGAAGACAGACTTAATTATAGCTAATCACTCAATCTTTCCCCTCATTGTTTGGAACAAACTTTTTTTTCCCCTAAATATCTTAACTAGGCTGTTTTATGTTCTATTATTCTGTTTTGTTTTTAATCTAACATGTAAGAAAGAGCATTGGATTGAGGGCACACCCCCTTCTGCAACCTCTCCAGTAAATCAAAGTCCTTAACCTTGGACAGCTTGCTTAATAGAGCATTTGTTGTTGTTTATAGTCTGTGATCTCTGGGATTGACTTTCCATGTAATAATAAAGTACTAAAAATCTCAGAGAGTAGGATCCACTTGGGTGTTCTGCGGTTTGCATAGTGGTTGTTAGCCTCCTTTCCACAGCAGAGAAGGGAATTGGAGGGGAGCATCATAAAGAACAAGTTAGTGGGTTGCCAGCTGAGTAAAGCCCTCCCTGTGAACAGGTTTTGGTAGTAGCAGTATTTCTAAAAGGGCAGGGGTGACACTTAAGTGAGGTTGGTCCTAGGAAGCAGTTGCAGGTCTGGATCCAATAATATATCATTGCCTGCATCTGGAATAGATCGCCTGGATAAATTGAGTGAACTCTTACCCTGCTGAGAGTTTTTTTTTTTTGCTGTGTGCTCTGTGCTTATTAGCCTCCTAGCCACTACTTTGACCCTGTTCCCTTTTTAAATTAATGCATCTCCAATTCCCTAATCTAAGCATTTTTTTAAATCTCATGTTTCTTTGTTTTCACCTAATTTGAGGAAATAGTTGAGGAGTTTTTAACTGTTTACCCAGAGGCAAAATTAACAGGTGCATTCAGGGTTATTGTAAGACTCATCAAAAACAGTGAGGGCCTGGCCCAATTCCAGTTCTGATAAACAAGCCAGCATTGTAAATTAATTGAAAACTGACATACTTAGAGGCCCAGATAAAAGTTTTACTGTGCGCATGCAGAAGAGCCTGACTGCAATGGGTATTTTGACACACGTCCACTGTTATGAGTTCCTAATGAGAGAACTTGGGTAATAGAAACTGAAGCTGAATCAAAAAGGGCCCTGGTTTTAACATAGTCTGGGAATGTATTTACATCCGATAGCAGCTTGGCACAACTGTTCAGAAGTTTGCCATTGGTTTGCTGCCAGCTTATGCCTTTATTTGGGGCAGAAGGCCATGAGCTGGCATGTGTATGGATGAAGAGATGTAGAAAGAAAATACACCAAGAGAAGTAGGGTATCTTTGATAGTCTACATTGGAACACATAAGGATCATTTACAGGGAAGCAAATGGTATTTTACATGCAGAGAATGTCTTCAGGTACAAAAGCTCTTTGAGACCTAACTTCCTTATTATGAAAAACAAACATGTTTTGCAAAAAAACACCCACTTTTTCTGAGCGACCTGGCTTCCAGAACGGGTTTTGAGAAGTTCTTTGTTAGATGGAGAAAAGGGATTGCAAAATTGTGTCATAATGATACTGATGGTATTGCTAATTTATAAAATATGAGAAAGACCTTCAATCTGAACTGCTGATATAATAGGGTAGTTCTTGTGGTGTACTCTTTACAATGAGGGGATTGTAATAAAAATTTAAGAAAGTCAAATTGAGGAAAGAGCTACAGCAACATCAGTTCTAGGGTTTATTTTTACAACAACGAAATTATCTTACTCCATTTAAGCTTAGAACATTACTGAATATTCACAAATTATTCACGAATGAGAAGCCTGCATGTTCTTGTGCTTACTAACAAGTCAACAAACTTTTCTGCATCTGGACAGTAATGACAGTAAGAATGTTATTTACCCTGTGTTATCTCCTTTAAGAAAGATCATCATGTAATACATCCAATCACTATATTTCTACTCCCTGATATTGTTTACTCATGAGCAAGTGTGGCCTGTGGATGCAGGAATGTGAAACTATATGATTTATATGCTTCCAGTGATATTCCTTTATGAGCATCCATTACCAAATTTTTCCCCTAAAATGTAACATTTTCTCATGTATTTATTCAATATGTATTAAGCATCTAGCTCAGCCTTTAGTGCTAGCACAAGTGCCTTATACATAATAGAAGTTTACTAAATATTTGCTTAACAATTAATTTAATCAATGAGTGGCTAAATCATAGGAAGAAAGGAAATACTTAGAAACTACACTTACAAACCTAAGCCAGTAGTTCTCAACCGTTGTTGATTTTGTCTCCCAGAGAACATTCAGCAATGTCTAGAGATAGTTTTTGTTGAGGGCCAGGGTGAGGGGGGAGGTACTACTGGTATTTAGTGGGTAGAGACCACCCACCCTATAGTGTACAGAGCAATGCCACAAGAAAATTATGGCAGCCCAAAATTTCAATAACACCACTGCTGAAAAACTCTGCTTTTATATAAAAGAAAACATATACACACACCCATCCCACCTGCCATCTTTCTTGGCTATACACACCCACCCTGGGTAATTCCTTCACTCCTGGAGTTTCTGTAGCCATAGACACTGTAGTTCCAAATTCTTGTATCCAGTGCAGACCTCTCCCTGCATCCAGCCCCATACAGCCTGCTCTCTAGATCATTCCACGCCAATAGTCAAAGCCTATCTCAAAATGGAATTCAGAGTCTTTCCTCCAAACCTTTGCTTATACTACTCTACTAGGCACATGGCTTGCACTCAAATCAAAAAATGTTTTGGTAAGTCAGATTGCATAAGTAACCCAAGGCAGAAAGTTGGAAATGCCAAGAAAGGGTAGCAGTATCAATGGGAGCTCAGATAGAATGCTTCCCACTTTAAGGGCAGTGAGGATTTGGTGTGGATTGGTAGGGGCAGAGGTCCATGGATATGTTAGGGAAGGTGCCGTTTGAGCTGGGCATTGAAATATATGTAGCAATTAGACACCTAAAATTCTGGCTGAAACAGATGAGAAGGGCATAGAAGCTGTGTAACCAGGGAACGTATGGTAGAATGCTCTGTTTGGAACATTGCATACTTAAAAGAAGCAGTAGATGATATAAATGGACAGTTAAGTTGATGCCCAATCATGGAGAATTTAACAAAGCTAAAGAGGCTGCACTTCACTGTGTGGGCATGTGGAACCATGAAGATTGAAAATTGACAAGATTTGAGGCGGATTTCAGGAAAATTAAACTAGCAGTGCCTAGACCACCCACTGCTTTTCACCTTGCATCCTTGAAGTCTCAGTTTCAAAATCACTTCTTCAGAGAGTCTTCCCCATTCCCAAGGCTTGGCTTAATGCTCATGCTGTACCCTTTCATAGTATCTTCTACTTGTCTTCTATAAATCTGGTGATACACTTTTCTCCTATTGTGCTATCTTCCCCTCAGGCTGTAAACTTGCAAGTGAGGGACCATGCCTGTCTTAGTCTACCAGAACACTCAGACCAGCACAAATCAGAATTTCAGCCTGGTTGGTCAACAGTGATGTTGCCTAGGCAAACACTGTAGAATTTACAATGTGATTAATAATAGGGCAAAGTAGACCAATCAAAGATGACTTCAGGGTTCTAAGACCTCCTAAGAGGGAGCATGTGGTTCATAAGTAGGGATATGAAACAATGGGTTGACACAGGCCGAGCCACAAAGAAGCTGAGTTCCATATTGCACATGCTGAGATGGAAGTGCTGGTGTTAGTGTGGAGACATTTAGCAGGCATGAAAAATGTGGACTAGAACTAGGGATGTAGATTCTGATGCAAAAGCCAATTGTAGTCATAGTATTTAAAAACATGGGACAAATTGGTTAAGCTTCTGCTATTTTGATCTTTTGAACATTGCCAGGGATGGAAATTCCCATTACTGTACCTATTATCTTTTTTGCTATCTTCTGGATTTCTTCAGGAACATTTACCATCTTTCCAATAAAAGGTACACAATGATGCTTATTAAATACATCCAATGAGTCAGGAATGATATCAGCTGCTTTTCTGCCCTTAGACTTTTCCCCATGATAATCATTTGTGTTGCCACAGCTTTTACCTTCTTGAATCAGTGGAGTCAAAATTGATAAATCTGCTACGTACTAAAATATACAAGTTGTAAATGTTCTAAATTTGAAAACATATTTGCTCAAATGCTCTCCAGGGGCTTTGCTCCGCTACCAGTGTGAATGTGCTTCTGGCCACATCTCTAATTCTCACATAGTCTCTTTACCCTTGTGCCCTGTCTTGCCAGGCCCCAGTTTTCCAAAATACAGGTTGCAAATTTAACAATTCAGTGGAGGAAACTGAGGTTTATAATCTAGAATTTAAGAAGGTGTAGAGAATTTTTTCCTTCTCATTATTCCCACATGCCTTCTAAACTCTGTTTCACCATGCTTTCCAGACTCATAGTTCTCCCATCTTTCCTACTCTATATGAAAAGAAATGTATTCTTCATGTTTTTATAAACTATGATTTACTTTAACCCCGTGTTGGAGTAGTTCTGTTTCTTTTTATTGATTTAAAAAATTTTAGGGATAAAAAGATATTAGAAGTCATGGTGTCTAGTCCCTTCTTCAACTCCCCACTCATATTATCAAGGAAACCACAGGGTGAGTGGCTGTCCCAAGAGCTCCCACTGCAGGCCTGGGGTCCAAACCTGCCCCACCATGTTCATGCATGAATACTGCCATGAGGTATTAGAAAGTGTCCTGTAAACAGACATGTTCTAATCCAAGAAGATAATAAAGACCCATCTGGTAAGGTCTTAGTTATGTTAAATATACATTTAATATTCATAAGCAGTGAAGTGACTGGTTATTAGCAGGCCAGCATATTATTCTTATACAATAGATGTGCATTTTCTGTGAGAATTATGTTTATATGTATATATGTGTTGTGTTTACATGTGTATATCTGTATGCATCATGGATATCTGTTAAAAAGAAAATCTAGGTACAGTTTTCTTCCACTAAAAGCATAAATAGGAGACTTCTTTTCAAGATAGCAGAGTAAGTAAATGCTGTGTTTGCTTCCTTTCATGACCACATAAGAATTACAAGTCAATTATAGAACAACCACCTTTGAGAATCACCTGAAGAGCAGTTAAACAACAGAACTTGTATGTAAGGATATAAACAGGAAGCCACCTCAGACTGGTAGGAAGGGTGGAAAACAGAAACAAGCTAGTTCCATACCAATGTGTGGTGGTTAAAAATGGGAAAGGATATCTTGTCCTGAAGGTACCCCTGAGGAGTCAGGGGTCTCAGCCCCATATCAGGTTCCCCAGCCTAAACCAACAGAGCCAGGAAGAAGAGCCCCAGCAACATCTGACTGTGAAAATCAGTGATGATTCTTTAAGGGTGAGATGGAGGGCTGCGGGAGACCAAGGAATCCTCTTGAGGGCCTGAGCACAGACTCACTTACAAACACTTGCACTAAGCTCCAATGAAGATACAGCAGCTCAAAAAGTATCAGGGATTTGTGGGAGGAAATGAATTGTTTGGCTTCAGGATGAGGACTGGAAGGACAGCTCTCTCCAGTACAGAAGTGTCAGTAGGTGCCATTGTTGGTTTGTTGAGCTCTCCCCTCACGTAGTCTGCAGGTGCAGATGAGAGCCACATCTGAGTCTCCATCATGATTCTCTGAGAACCTCCTCCATCCAATTGAGGCACAGGCTCCAACATCTTTCAGCCACTGTTCCTCAAAAGTTGCAGATCTCAGCCCGCATTGCAGACTTTCTTAAAAATCTCTCAAAGCTTCACAAACCCCAAACAAGCAGTGTCTGTCCTAGGTGTGCTCCATACCTTTTACCAAGGGGCCTTGATGCCAGCTCTAGTAGTGCTTCACCTTGATTTGCAGCTTATCTTCTCCCAGACACTTCCAAGCCCAGTGCAGGTGACAACTATCTTCAAATCACTTTGTAGCTCTTACCAGGTGGCCCAGGATTGGGCAAAGGCAGAGGTTGACCTGGGTCTGCACCATAGCACCTCCCAAGAGATTCCAGAAACAACACACCCAGTGGTCAACTTCAGATCACAAGAAAACACCGCTTAATTACCTCCACAAACAAAACACCCAAAGGGTACAGGGTCAAAGCAGGAACCAGAGCATTGCTAAAAAGAATCCCCCTTCCTATGGTTAGGCCCTGCATAATAGTTCATCTTCTACAGACACAGTCATTTCACACGGACAGTCAGCCCGAAGGTCATTTCTTCCCACTGATGTCACAACAGAGGTCAAGGCTCAACTACAACCGGAGAGTACACACAGCCCACACAAGGGACACCCCTGGAGCACCATGCTCAGGTGACCAGGGAAACTGTGCAACAGGGCCCCACAGAACACCTACTGTAACACAGGAACTCCAAACCAGAGAGCTGTACTTGTGTTCATGATATTCTGAAAAAACCAGAGGACCAGCAGATGTGGGCATGCCATTTATTACACTATAGAGGAATGCACCGATGGCAGTGGACTAGTATGAGAAAGACTGCACCCTCCCTCCCTTCAGCTTTGGTGCTACTTACAAGGTTAGGGAGGGAATAGCATGTGAAAATTCTACACTTTTGTGATAAAAACAGGAGCCTTGAGATAGGCACCTTAAGAGAGCTGAGACATCCAGATACAGACTGTTTTCCTTGTTCCTTATGGCTGCTGGGCAGTCAGCCATATGTTCTCTGAGGTTGTGGAGGGGCCATGTCCTGAATTACCCCACATCTACTACATAATATCACACTGTCAACACCAGGAAACATAGCAGATCTACCTAATACATAGAAACAAAAAGAGGCAAGCAACAAAAATGAGCAAAGAAACGTTCCCCAGATGAAAGAAAGGACAAAACTCCAGAAAAAGAACTAAACAAAATAAAGACAAGCAGTCTACCAAGTGCAGAGTTCAAAACACTGATTATAATGATGCCAATGAATGTAGAGAAGGAAAAGATAAATTCAGTGAGAACTTCGGCAAAGAGATAGGAAACATAAAAATGCAGAGAGAAAGCATAAAAATAACCAGTCAGAAATGAAGTAATAACTACAGTGAAGGGTAAATTACACAGAATCAACAGATTAGAGGAAGTAGAGAATTAAATCAGTAATTTGGAAGATAAGAGAGCAGAAAAAGATCAATCAGAATACCAAAAAGAAAAAATAATTTTAATAAGTGAGCATAGTTTAAGGAACCTCTGGAACAACATCAAGCATACCAACAGTTTTATCATCAGGGTTCCAAAAACAGAAGAGACAGTGCAAGAAATTTAAAACCTATTTGAAGAAATAGTGACAGAAAACTTCCCTAACCTGGCAAAGGAAATAGACATACAATTCCAGGAGGTGCAAAGTCCCAAACAAGATAAACCCAAAGAGACCCACACAGGGCACATAATAATTAAAATGCCAAAGTATAAACACAAAGAATAGCAGCAAGAGAAAAGCAGTTAGTAACATACAAGAGAACTCCTGTAAGACTACTAACAAACTTTGCAGGGCAGAAGATTGCCATTAAATATTCAAAGTGGCAAAAAGTAAGGATCTATAACCAAGATTATCCAGCAAAGCTATCCTTTAGAATCAAAGGAGAGTTAAAGGGCTTCCCATACAAGAAAAAACTAAAGGAGTTCATCATCACCAAACCAGTATTACAAGAAAGGTGAAAGGGATTTCTTGAAGAAGAAAGAGGAGGAGGAGGAGGAGAGAAAGAAGAAATATGAATAATAAAGTGACAATAACTTCATACCTATCAATTCTCACTTTAAATATATATGGATTAAATGCTCTGATCAAAAGACATAGAGTGCCTGAATGGATAAGAAAATGAGATCTATATCTATGGTGACTGCAGGAGACCCACTTCAAATTGAAAAACACACAGAAACTGAAAGTAAGGGTATGGAAAAAGATATTTTATGCAAATGGAAACAAAAAAAGCTGGGCACACAATATTTACATCAGACAAACTAGAATTTAAAACAAAAGTTATAACAGTACACAAAGAAGTACATCTTCTAATGATAAAGGGATCAACCCTAACCCTAACCCAAAGTAGGAGCACTTAAATATATAAATATTGACAGACATAAAGGGAGAGAGGGTCAGTAATATACTAATAGTAAGGTGCATTAGCACCCCATTGACATCAAAGTATAGGTCATCTAGACAGAAAAGCAACAAGGAAAGAGCAGTCTTACAGACACACTAGATCAGATAGATTTAATTGATATGTTTTTAGAGCAATTCATACCAAAGTAGCAAAATATATATACTTTTCAAGTGTACATGGAACATTTTCCATGATAGACCGCTTGTTAGGACACAAAACAAATCTCAAGAAGTTTAAGATTGTATCAGGCATCTTCTCCAATTACAATGATATGTAACAAGAAATAAGTTACAAGAAATCTGAAAAAATGCAAATGTGGAGGCTGTATAACATGCTATTAAACAATGAATGAACAAAAAGATCAAAGAAAAAATAATATATATATTGAAAGAAAGAAAATGAAAACACAACAAACCAAATATATGAGACCCAGCTAAAGCAGATCTAAGAGGGAAATTCATAGTAATATAGGCCTCCTCAAAAAAAAACAACAACAACAAGAAAAATTTTAAACAATCTAAGCTTATACCTAAAAGAACTAGAAAAAGAATACCAAAACCCAAAGTGAGTAGAAGGAAGGAAATAATAATCACTAGAGTGGAAATAAATGAAATAGTGTCTCAAAAAAAAAAAAATACAAAAGATCAATGAAACCAAGAGTGAGTTTTCTCAAAACATAAACAAGACTGGTGAACACCTAACCAGACTCATCAAGAAAAAAAGAGAGGACCCAAAAAAGTAAAATCAGAAACAAAAGAGAAGTTTCAACTGACATCACAGGAATACAAAGGATTATGAGAAAATACTACAAAATTATATGCAAACAAATAGGTCAACCTGGAAAAAATGGTTTAAGTTCCCAGAAACATACACTCTCTCAAGACTTAATTAAGAAAATCTGAACAAACCGATCACTACCATATAATCAAATAACTAATCAAAAAACTGCCAACATATTTCCTGGACCAGATGGTTTCACAGGTGAATTTTACCAAGCATTCCAAGTGGAATTAATACCTACTCTCAAAGTATTCCAAAAAATGAAAGAAGAAGGAAAGCTCTCGAGCACATTTTACAAAGCCAATATTATCCTGATTTTAAAACCAAACACATTACAAAAAAAAAAAAAAAAAAAAAGAAGAAAATTATAGGCCAGTATCTCTGATGAACATACATTAAAAAATTCTCAATAAAATATTAGCAAACTGAAAATATCAATACACTAAAAAGGTCATACACCATGATTAGGCGGGATTTACTCCTGGGTTACAAAGTTGGTTTACTGTCCACAAATAAGGTAGCGTGATATACCACATTAAAAAAAAAAAACGCATGGAATTTATGTAATCATATCAATAGATGCAGAAAAAGCACTTGAGAAAATCTAGCATCCATTTATGATAAAAAACACTCCACAAAGTGGGAATAGATGAAACATACCTAAATATCATAAAGGCCGTATATGACAAAGACACAGCTAACATACTCAGTTTTGAAATCTGTAAGTGTTTTCCTTAAGATCGATAACAAGACAGAGATGGCCACTTTCACCACTTTTATTCAACATAGTATTGGGAGTCCTAGCCACAATAGTCAGACAAGAAAAGAGAAGAAAAGACATCCAGATTAGATAAAAAGAAATAAAACTGTCATTTTTTGCAGATGACATGATACTTTGGGTTGGCTAATATGTGCTTTTTTTGTTTGTTTGTTTGATTGGTTTTTTATTTTATTTTTGGAAGTAGTGCTTAGTTGAAACTGAAAGTATTAACATTGTTAAAATGTCCATACTACCCAAAGTGATGCAGAGATTCAGTGTTATCTCTTTCAAAATATCAATGGCATTTTTCACAGAACTAGAACTGATAAAAAAAGCAGTATCTGGGCCCCTGGGCCCCTGGCTGGTTTGGCTCAGTGGATTGAGCGTCGGCCTGCGAGCTAAGTGTCGCTGGTTCGATCTTCCAGTCAGGGCACATCAGAGAAGGAAAACTCTGACTCCAAAAAACCTCCGCTGCCTTGCGGCATACCTCTTCAGGGGAAAGGCTAAGGGAGTAAACCCCGACAGAAAATCCGGAGCCGGAGTCCCTAAGGCGGTTTGACGTTGTAGTCAACACTGGCAACTCCTGCGGCGCACCTGAAGCCAAGCTGTATTGACTCCGTCTTTCCCTTGGACCCTTCAGCTGCGAAGAGAGGGGGGGTCTGCTGCATGGGCAACAGCAGACCCTCCATATCACCCTGCCCAGGCTCTGTAGCTTCAGCTTCACTGGAGAGGACACTCCAGCGTCATCGCAAGATGTCGATTCAACACGGGAGGAGACAGATACCGTGTCACTCCCGAGTCGGACTGCACAGCCATTCTCGGCGGTGCAGATAGACTCTTAAGAAGCTACACCATCGTCTCTCGAGACGGACGGCTGCCGACGAGAACTGATAATCCTAAAATTTATATGTAACCAGAGAAGACCCCCTATACAGACAAAGCAATCTGGAGAAAGAAGAACAAACCTGGAGATTTCACATTACCTGATATCAAACTTTACTGCAAGGTATAGTAATCAAAATAGCATAGCACTGACATAAAAACAGAAATATAGATCAATGGAACAGGATCGAGAACCCAGAAATAACCCATACCTGTATGGTCAATTAATCTATGACAAATAAGGCAAGAATCTGCTCTTTAAATAATGGTGTTGGGAAAACTGGACATATACATGTGAAAAAATGAAACTAGACCACTTTTTACACCATATACAAGAATAAACTCAAAATGGTATAAAGACTTGAATGTAAGACCCCAAACTATAAAACTCCTAGAAGAAAACAGAAGCAATAAATTCTAACATTGCTCTTAGTAATAAATATTTTCGATATGTCTCCTTATACAAGAAAATAAAAGAGAACATAAACATATGGGACTACATCAAACTAAAAGAAGCCACCAACAAAACAAAAAGACAGCCTACTGAATGGGAGAAGTTATTCACCGAGGATACATTCAATAAAGGGTTAATATCCAAAATATATAACAAACTCATACAACTTAACACTAAAAACACAATCTGATTTAAAAACAAGCAGAGGATCTGAATACACATTTTTCCAAAGAAGACATGGAGATGGCCAATAGACATACAAAAAGATGCTCACTGTAAAACATCAGAAAAATTCAAACAAAAACTACAATGAGTTACCACCTCACACCAGTCAGAATAGCTATGCTAAAAAAAGTTTTTTTAAAGCGACAGGTTTTGGTGAGGATTTGAAGAAAAGGGAACCCTCATGTACTGTTGGTGAGATTGCAACTTGGTGTAGCCACTATGGAAAACAATATGGAGGTTTCTCAAATTAAAAATAAAGCTGCCATATGACCCATCAATACCACTTATGGATATTTATCAAAAGAAATCCAAAACACTAATTCGAAAATATGTATGGCATATTATTTATAGTAGCCAAGATATACAGGGAACCTATGTGTTCATCAGTAGATGATAAAGAAGTGGTACACAGGACTTCAGTCAAGATGGTGGCATAGGTAGAATTGCTTCACCTCCTCATGCAACCACAAGAAGAATTACAACTAACCTCAAAAATAACATCAGAACTGCCAGAAAATCGAACTGTATGGAAGTCTGACAACCAAAAATTTAAAGAAGCCATATTCATCCAGAGAGGTAGGAAGAGCGGATAGGCAGCATCAGCAGCAGAACAGGCGGTCCCATATTCTAGTGTGGTGGATAAAAACTGGGAGGAATACCTTGGGAGCGAACGATCCCAGCCCCAGGCCAGACCACACACACCAGGGTTCCAGCACCAGGAATATAAAACCCCATAACTTCTCACCATAAAAACCAGTGGGAGTTGGGGTGGGGGAACAAACTACCAGTTTCTCAGGAGAGTCCATTTAAAGGGCCCACACAGACTTAGAACATACGCGAACCCACCTACTCTGACATTTGCCACCAGAGCAACAGCTGGAAAGGCACCAGTTGCATATGGGAAGTGAGTAAAGTGACTGGAAACAGGGTGAGTGCCAAACAAACTTCCAGAAGCCAGGAAGCGACCTTGTCCCCACTCTAAGCCTTTTCTACACACACACAGAAACAAAGCGGTGAATCGGGTTGCTCCACCCCTTGCAACTTAACAGGTGCACTAAGACAGGAAGTCAAAGCACCTCTACCTAACACACAGAAACAAACACAGGGAGGTTGCCAAATTGAGGAGACGTAGAAGTAAGGTCCAAATAAAGAACAGAACAAAACCCCAGAAAAAGAACTAAACAAAACAGAGATAACCAACCTATCAGATAGTGTTCAAAACACTGGTGATAAGGATACTCAAAGAACTCACTGATTACAGCAACAACATAAAGGAAGAAAAGGTTACACTAAGTGAAATAAAGAAAAACCCACAAAGAACCAACAGTGAATGGAAGGAAGCGAGGATTCAAATCAATGAATTGGAACATAAGAAAGAAATAAACATTCAGCCAGAACAAAGTGAAGAAACAAAAAGTCAAAAAAGCAAGGATAGTGTAGGAAGACTGTGGGACATCTCCAAAGGTGTCAACATGGAATCATAGGGATGTCAGAAGGAGAAGAGGAAAAGGAAGAAATTGAAAACTTATTTGAAAAAATAATGAAGGAAAACTTTCCTAATTTGCCAAAGGAAATAGACATACAAGTCCAGAAAGCACAAAGTGCCTAACAAATTGGACAAGACACATCATAATTAAAATGTCAAAGGTTAAAGATAAAGAGTCTTAAAAGCATCAAGAGAAGAGAGTTAACTACAAAGGACTTCCCATAAGACTGTCAGCTGATTTCTCAAAAGAAACTTTGCAGGCAAGAAAGGACTGGCAAGAAGAATTCAAAGTGATGAAAGGCAAGGACCTACAACCAAGATTACTCTATCCAGCAAAGCCAGCAGTTAGAATGGAAGGGCAGATAAAGTGCTTCCCAGACAAGGTAAAGCTAAAGGAGTTCATCATCACCAAGCCATTACTACATGAAATGTTAAAGGGACACATTTAAGAAAAAGAAGATCCAAACTATGAATGTTAAAATGGCAACAAACTCACAACTATCAAAAACTGAATCTAAAAATACAAACAAACTAAGCAAACAACCAGAACAGGAACAGAATCACAGGTATGGAGATCATTTGGAGGGTTATCAGATAGAAGGGGGAAAGGGGAGTTTGGGAGGAAAGGTCCAGGGATTAAGAAGCATAATTGGTCTGAGTACAAAATAGACAGAGGGATGTTAAGAATATAAAAGGAAAAGATGAAACCAAAGAACTTGCATGCATGACCTGTGGACATGAACTAAGGAGGGGGATTACTGGAAGGAAGGAATGTACCCAGTGGAGGGGAAGGCAAAGAGGAAAAATTGGGGCACACTTAATCAATAAAATAAAAAATAAAATAGTGCTACACATATACAATGGAATACAGTATTCCGTCACTTGTCGCAGGCATTATGTTCTAGACCCCCCCACAATAGGTGAAAATTCGCAAAGTAGGAACCTTACATTTATTTTAGTATTTATATATTTTTTAAGGCTTTATAAATCGTTCCCACACACTTATAAACCATTCCCAGTCCCTTATTAACCTTTTCCACACTTTTATAAACCACTACTTACGTTTTTAAACATATTCTACACTCTTAAACCTATGTAACTTTAACAACATATGCATACAGTACCGCAAAATCCCATGATATAGCGAAAAATCCATGATAAATAATTAAATATAATTTTTTTTTAAATCCCGCAATACAGTGAGGTCGCAATAAGTGAACTGCGATATAGAGAGGGACTACTGTATTAGCCATTAATAAATAAAATTTTACCATTGGAGACAACATAAATGAATATAGAGGGTATCATGTTGAGTGAAATCAGATAGAGAAAGGCAAATATATGATTTCACTTATATGTGAAAACTAAATACCAAAGTAAGTGACCGAACAAAACAAACAAACTTATAACTATAGAGAATAGACAGATGGTGGCCAGAGGGAAGGGGATTTGGGGTACTGGTGAAGGTTTTGGAAGTATAAATTTGGCAGTTACAAAACAGTCACCAGGATATAAAGTTCAGCATAGGTACTATAGTCAATATTGTAATAATTGCAGGGACTTACTTTGTAAGTTATATAAATGTCTAACCACTATGCTATTCACATGAAACTGATATAATATTGAATATCAACTGTAATTGAATATTTACAAAAAACTTAAATAAAAACATAAATGCAAATGAGTATGGGATAGTAAACTGTGAATATGAAATCCATCATGCTTTCTGCCATTTACTCAGTCTACGAACTTACTATAAGCCACTTATTTTAAATGTATACTATAGAAATTATTGGAGAGTCAGGTGACACGAGTTACCTGAATCTCAGATGTAAAACTCTTTGTGAGGTGAAATAATCTTGTTTTGCCATTATTTCAAATGGTTTTACTTTTGGGGGGTGGAGTAACTAAACTAGTGACATTCATATTTAATTTGAACTAGAGAAAATTATTAAGAATACCTATTTAAATGCACTGAATTTTAGCAGTATTTATTGAGTAGTGCTGTAAACCCCAAAGATGTTCTTCTGAGGCCAAATTTCCATTTTATTTAAAGAGAGGCACTTAATTTAGTTATTATCTATTCACATTAAGAAACATATACCTTAAGATAACAAATGCAGTTCTTCGTTATTAATTTCTTCTACTCAAATGAAGTTATCTGAGAGAGAAGTTAGCCTATTTGTAAAAATGTATCTGTTTGGACTTGGGCTAAAAGTTATTTTCAAACGTAGTTTCACAGAAAATCTACTGTTTAGTTGCTAGATAGATATAGTACAGGCAGCTTGTACATCCATTATCTTTGCTGTATTTGCCAATCAAGATATTTTGTACAGCAGCAGCAAAAACATAAAAAATAATAAAAATAAAAATAAACTTTTTTCAGATCCCTCCAGAAAAAAAAAGTGTAGGTTGTTATATTTCTTGGTACAAAGTTGATAAAAGTTTATGATAACAAAGACTATCAGTCAGTGACTTTTGGAAAATGCAAGCTAAATTTAAAAAATAATACCAAGCATTTTAAAGTTCCAGAATTTTAGTTAAATGTAAGTATGGTATAGCAAGAATATTTTTATCCTGAAATACGTAAAAGCTGTGTTAGGTATGTAGCATTAATTGTTTTTAAAGACCAAGTATTAATGTTCAACATCTGGCTCAAGTACAATACATGCAATCCATTCAGCCTCCAGCAAAGACAAAACCTTTTTTTTGATTTGAGAAAAATTCATTCTTTTTGGAGGTGATTGTTTTCGTGTTTTTTGTTTGTTTGTTTTGTTTTTGTTAGCTTCTTTTTATTTAGGCAATATACCAGACTTGGGAAAATATAAGGTTTAAAGACAGACTTACATTCTAACCCAACTCTGCCACTTAACCAGTTGTGGACTTTGGGGCCAGTAATCCGTGTAAGTAGGATTATTGTGAGAATTAAATCTGTGGTGTATGTAAAGCAACTAACATGGTGCCTAGCACATGCTAGATATTCAAAATCATAGTTGTTGCTGTTGGGATTATCTGTATACTTATATTGAAAGCAAAACCTATGAACAAGGTGAGAAAAGGGTGCTGAGAGTGGAAGTCCAAATAGAAAGCTGGTGTCATAGCTTAACAACATTTCAGACAGTCTGGGTGATTACAGTGGGATCTTTCCTGCTCCTCATTCACCGTTGGGAAGGGCCCTGTGTGTTGGGCACAGCAATGTCAGTGGCTGCCTTATGCTCAGCACGGCAGGCTTTAACCACATGGTCCTTGCAGTGGAGAGAGCTGCTGTAGAGCCCTGGTCATTGTGATTCTGTTGCTTTCCCACCTTAATTGTACATAGATGTAGTTGTTTTATTCTCTTAACACAGGGGTCAAGAGACACAGAAGGATTAACAGATGTCTCCTTTTGACCCACCTGGTCATGGCCTGCTTTGTGTGTGAATGGCCCTGCCTGATTGAGGCCACACCTCCTGCCACTGTGAGAGCCACCCACTTGGCTGTGGGCATTGGCACTGATACATTGACATGTGGTTCATAATCTGTATCAGTCGTTTCTTTACCACCCAGGCAGAACACAACCATGCAGGAGATCTAGATATTTTCTTATTAAAAAGATACAATTTGAGCTTCTGTATCTCATTGCAATCTTTGAAGGCATGGAACATTAGATAGTTGATCACTGCTTCCCCACCCAACCTCACACCCCAAATTAGGATATTTTTAGCTTCATGTAACAGAAATTTTGAATCAAATTTTCCTTAACTGTAAGAAAATACATTGTTCCACATGACGTGAGAGGCAGAGGGGTGCTGGGCCTTACTGTTGGCTTACCCAGCATTGTCCAGGACCTAGGCTATTCCCGCACTGCTATGCACAGTGTACACTTTATACCCAGGCGAATTTCTGAGATGGCTCTAGGCCAGCTGCCAATAACAGTTAGGGCCACATTCTTCTCCATCTGCAGAAACAGGTGATACTCCATGGTTTTCCCAGAAGTTCCCAGCACACCTGTCCCCTGTCACTGGCTACTGTTGTGCCTTATGCCATTCCTGAGCCCCATGATAGTCAAATAAGTGGGATTGGTCTGATTGTATTAGAGTAGAGCTGCCGTCAGCCTCCCTGAGGCACAAGGGTGAGGATAAAACATGAAAACCATACTGGGGTTCTCTGAGGAAGGGAGAAGGTAGGAAATCATTCAGGCCACTACAATAAAGCTACCACAGGAGACTGCCTGGGTGGGGATCTTTGTCCTGAGTTTTAATGAAGAAGTAGAGTTAGAAGGAAAGGAAAAAATTTTAAGTAGATGGAACAGCATGTACAGAAATTTCAGAAGTCTTAAATAACATCTTTTTATTTTAAGGGAGCCATAAGTATGTGACTGTAGACAATGAAATATATACGTGTGTGTGTGTGTGTGTGTGTGTGTGTGTGTGTGTATAATGAAATGTGACCAGGAACAGGAGTTTTATGTCACCCAAGCTTAAATGTCATCCTGAATTAGGAATATCTAGACCAGATATGAGGAAGGTTCTGAATTAAAACAATGGTAGGGAAAATGAAGAGGAAGTGATCTTTAGAGAAACACTTCAGAAGTAAGATTGCAGGACTTCCTGGGCATAGGTCACCAGAGAGTGATGGAAATGAACAAATCCTAGGTCCTCCAGACTCTGTCACCACCTGTGTCAGCATCATTTCTCATATTGCATGCCTCTCCCTCTCTCTCTCTGTCTCTCTTTCTCTCTCTCTCTCTGGCACACACACACACACACACATACAGAGGCTGAAATTTCTGTGGCAGTGACATTGCAGCATAACTAGGGGCGTATTAATTTTTCATTTGTTCTCTTCCCCATTCTAACAGCTTCCACTGTTGCAGTTGTATTTGTTTGAGGATGAAAAAGAGTAACTATAAAAAAAGAAAGATTTGATAATTTTTTTTATTTTTTCCCCCTCACCCGAGAACATGTTTCCATTGATTTAAGAGAGAAAGCGGGGGGGGGGGGGGGGGATGAGATGAGAGAGAAACATTGATTGATTGCCTCCCATACACACCCTGACTGGGGATTGAACCTGCAACCAAGGCATGTGGTCTGACCAGGAATCAAACCGGCAACCCTTTGTTGGTGTAAGGAACGATATATAGTCAACTAAGCCACACAGCCAGGGCAAGATTTGGTGACTTCTAATTAGCTGTGACAGTGATCTTTAGAAAGATGAATATCATTTCAGAAACCTCAGTATTTGGTTAGCAGCTACTTGTGAATTTGTTGAATTTGATATAAGTTTTATTTTGTAGTTAGAGTTTGGAGGAGGAAACATAGTATTTCAGTATCATATTTCTTACAAATGGCTGAAATATACTTAGTCAACCTCCTCCCTGCCTACAGGTCACCTTTGAACTAAGACTACAAGTAAACTAAAAGCAAGGAATACCTTGAAATATTTTAGGATATTCTGAAAGCAAGGTATTATATAAGAGGGAGTCCATTTTATTTTTAGTACTTCCAGTACTTTAGCACTCCCTAAAGATAAATGTCACAAAACTAATCAGCCTTATTCTTTTACTACTTAGAATTTTTTATTTTTTACTTTACCAAAACACTACACTAGTTAACAAAACTTGAAAAAAACCCAGAGGTTTTTTAATGTATAGCTTGTTCCGTCTCTGATACCAAAATTCTGTATACTGTCTATCAGTGTGTCAACCTTGGAGAAATATGAAAGAAGTTTGTTTCATAAATTGCAGTCTGTCTATTCATTTTTCATTTGTATTGTGCACCACAGAGTAGCTTCATTAAGCAGCAGTCCACCACTTCCACAACGAAACTGGAACTCAGATCCCATCCTGTAAGCACCAAACTGCCACTGAGGCATTTTACCCAAATTGAACCCTGCTGAGAATACACTGAAGACCGCACAGTATAGCTATTCTGCAGATGTTTTTTAAGTCCAGCTGATCGTACGCCTATTTTGGCTCCTTACAGAAAACAGGCTTCTGGATCAGCTGGATATCACAGCCCAGAGTTTCCACTCAGTGTTCTACTTGGAAGTGCAGCTGACTCAGACTTCAGTTTCTTCAAGTAGCCAAAAACTAGCATCTGGCCCTAATTTAAACTCAGCTTATCGGCTCCCCACTAGCAGCAAATAGTTTTTTCACTCTCTTTCCTCTCTGGCTGGGACTGGGCTGAGTGAGGGGTGGGGAAAGGAGCTCAGTGAGAGGTGCTTCTGTTTTTCCGTCTCTGACTCTCACTCCAGTAACATTCTTCTTCCTACTTGCACAGACCTGTTTGACATTTCTGGTTGGCACATCTGCCTTGGTAAAGTTGTGATGACTGCCATCTTTATTTCATACCCATTCAGAAATAGTTCTTGAGAACCCAGTGCATGCAGGCACATTGTATTCGTTCTGGAAACATGGCGCTGGGGCAGGTAGTGCTTGTGGGCAGTGTTGCCATCCTAAAGTGAAGGCCAGGCTGCACCTTCCAGGTGTGAGGTTGTGAAATGTCTCAGTAGAACAACAGTATTTTATCTTTTAACATTTGGTATTTGCCTGATGAGGGCATTTTCTTCCCAATCCATTGGACTAAACTATATTTCTGAAATTCTCACACTTGCTTTGTATAGTATATTCTGTGGGAATTTTAAGTGAGAGTAGAAAAATTCAGTCCTTGCCTCATGGGTGCTGTTTTCATCCATGTGTCTGCCACCTAGGAAACTTGGGAGGAGTTTAAAAAATACAGTTCCCCAAATCATACCTCAATAGAGTTGATTTCAAACAAATGAAACAGTTCCCAAAATATTCCTTTCATAGTGAGCTAAACATAAAATTGGTTCTAAAACATCCCCACAAAGGTTAGGAGCTCACTAGAGCAAAAAAAAAACCTAAAAACAAAAACCAGAAGCCCACAGCCACTTATCCTGCTGCCTGCTTGTCACACTCATCACTGTGACTCATGACTAGTAGCCCACCCTGCTCCTTCCATCAGTAGCTTCCAGTGACAAATGCTTTCAGCTTTTTCTGACAGAGCTCATTGTGAAGCAACATGGTTTTATTTCCAGTTTCAGGGTGAAAATTATAACATCAGTTGGAATAGTATATCTAACTTGGAATTGACTAGAGTGGTTGAAATGATGGATCTGAGATATACTTGAAGGGATAATTGTACACAACCAGTTTAAAAGCTGGTAAATATTTGAGGGTCAGGGGTTAAATGTCAAAGCCACAGTGCTTGGGCTCAGCTCCATAAAGTATCAAGAATGACTGCTAATTAAATCCAGGGTATATTTCACCAAAGGGAAATAAATTTGACAGCTAACAAGCAATACTGGATTACCACCTTACAAAGGTTAGGGATCATGCTAGTAATTGTAGATGGTTTACAGTGTTTAACTCAATAGTAAACTGGAGGATGATTGGTTACAGTTACAGATTACCACACTAAACAAAGTTAAAGTCTTGTGAATCAAAAATAAGGAGTACCAAAAGGCATATATATCTGGGTCCCCTGGCTCACTTTTTGTTTAAAAATAAATGCACTGTGGCCATTACATAGCACATCCCTAATATAAATGTACTCATAAGACATGCTTCCTTTTTTCTGAGCTGAAAATATTTTCTCTGATTAATAGTTACCAACCAGTGTAATAACCAATCATAAAATTAGATGAATTTGATTTCTAAACCAGTACAGCAGATTGAAAGCAGAAAAATGTCAGCTAAAGGTAGAGTAGTTACTTTCCTAGTCATGCTTTTATTGTTCTACTTAGATGATAAGATATTTTGCTTAAGTTCAGCATTCTTAGATGGACATGTAATTTGGATGCCCCACCTCAGAAAAAACTGTTTACCTTAAGATGAGATATACATTATGAGCACTAAGCAAACAGAGTAATTGTGATATTTAATAGCTGTGTTTACATGCAGATCTTGAGATTATTTCTGCATTAGGTGATTTATAGGACTATATTAAGTAAATCACACTTGGAATGTGCTGCAAAGGATGAGTCACAAAATACTGCAATTTCCCCTTTCCCCTTTCAATAGAGCTCAAAGGAAAGAGACAGAAAAGGAATTCCTCCACTCCCTACACTAATCTTGATGTTAATCAAGAAATCATCCCATTTAAACTAGCATTTCATCTGTTTTTTATGTTGATTTCTGTTGATGTGTCTAAGGTAAAATTGTTTAACCTGAATTTCACAGCAGTAAATTTATGTAGAAAATAAAAATTGCCAAAGTCGTTATAGAAAACCTAGTCATCCCTAATACTCCAATCCTGCAGGCTGAACTAATTACTGCCTAATCTTTACTTGAGGTTTTGGTTAAATCAATTAAGTTGTTAGGAGTAATTTCAATAATGCTAGTGTTTGAGAGAATTACATAGCAAACACGATTTGCCTTAATTAAACTTTTAAATTCAGAGCCCTATCTAAGTGTGGAGCCAAATGCTCTATTTTGAATCTCTGTACTCACTTAGTTGTAAGGATACATTTTTTGTTGTAAGGATAAATTTTTTAATATGTCTGGCTCTGAGTAATTAGTTTGCAAATTTGTAATGTGAGATGTTGTAGGAGCAGAGTTTGGGAAGGAAAGCAAAGCCTCCTCTCTTTTCATTTTATTAGTTTTTCCTGTATCTGGAGACTTCCTGCAAGAATGGAACATTCCTTTAAGTTCAACTCCTGGGAGGTTTGCACTGATAGCATAAAAAAAGGCCCCAGACAGGTACCTGCCACTGACTTCCATGTACCTTTTGTCTTTAAAAAAAAAAAAAAGGCAATGTTATTTTTGGTCAAGCCTCTCAGAGCCTTCTGTGGGTGACCAGCTGAGCCCTGTGGAGCCTGAGTTGTGTCTCTAGTCCTTCTGACTCCTCCTTCCCTGGGAGGTGGGAGTCTCCAGTGGCTGCCCTCCATGCACGTCTTCCACTGTCAGTGGTAGATGGTGAGCTGGAGATCCTGTTCAGACCTGTGGGAAAGTGCACAGAGCACCAGCTATTCATACCATTCCTTTCCTACTCACTGGAAAAGGAACTCCCTACAGGAAGGTTTCATTAGTCTGAAAGGTTTCATTTTAACTCTTTGGTTCCTGTAGCAGTAAATCCATTGAGGGCATTATTCACATTTCAGATCTTGTTGTTCTTTCTTTAAAGAGTCATAATTGCTTTGCTTCCAAAGATAATTTTTTTTTAGTAACATCCTTTACCAGACAAGGGTTAATCATAATGCATTTCTTCCCATAGGAAGTTCAGACTCTAGAATGGGGTCCATCACACTAGTCAGCACTTTGAGCAATGCAATTAAGCATCATCTTTGCAAATAACAGATCAGGAAGCTAAGAGGTCACATAGTTTTGGAATTTGAATCCTCAGTGAAATGTAATTTGTTTAGGTTTTTCCATTCTTCAAAGTTTGTAAATTTGTCTAATTTTATGGTAACTTACTGTATATTATGAAGAAATGACGGTCCCCTGCATTGGAAAGAGCTCTCTGTCTTTACCCACCCACTCTCTTCCTCCCCTTTTGTAAGTATAGAAGAATCACATCTATAATGACATACAATGATAGTAAGCATTTAACAGTCTTTGCCATTCCAGGTTTATTTTATCATCTGAACATGTGGTGAGCCCAAAGAGGTTAAGTTTCTTTTCCCTAAGGTGCAATATCTCTACACTTTTTAATTCAATTTAAATTTTATTTTTAAAGTCTTAGAATGACACTTGAACATTCTGAAAATTAAACCTTGTATGAACATAATTGCAAGAGGTAGGGAAACAGAACAAATGAAATATAAAGACTTCTACTTCCTGTATATGAATTTTTAGCCTTTTCTCAAACTTTATTGTAAACTTAAAAAGTCTTATCAGCAAGTAACATAGAGAAGCAGCTGGATATCATTAAATCCCTCTGTCTAAGCTATTCTTCTTCATTACCTTTTTCCTGTCAAGCTCTTACTCTGCACAGAAAATGTAACTTTGTGATCGAGATTTATGTAACTCAGGTGTCCTCTGTTTTGACTGAAAGCTTGGCAGCAGAAGAAAGGAATTTGCAGGAGTCCATAGAATTTTATAAGAAAAAAATGGAGGACTCAACGAAATTCAATGAAGAAACACTGAATTTTATATTACATAACCAGTTCATCGATCATTTTACCCAATCTTTTTATAGTTATTTTCATAATAAGAATATTTTTCTGCAAATTGAAACACGTAGATTTTATTCTACTAATGCTAGAAAATTAATTACTTTAATCATAATCTGCACAGCAGCACTCTCCAAATGCTTTCATATACAGTGAAATGTCTTAGCAACGTAATGGAAAATACTGACAGACCTCTAACCATAAACACCAATAAGAACAAGCAATGCAGATTCCTTCCCAAGTTTAAGTGAAATAGCATAAAAACTAAGCTGGTGGTGATGTAACACACACACCAGTCTGAACATTTAATTTGGTCTCTACCGGCTTTCATATGTCAAAATCTAAGTTCAGTTTTAGGCATTTTTCAGTGATACAAGAGAACCACTGAGAAGAAGAGACTCTTTATTAAAAATGATAGGACACTAGGGCAGCAATTTTCAACTGATGTGCTGCAAGAATTTTTAAAACATGCAGTATCTGATTATTTAGTCAAGGGCACTGACCTCTTTTCCCTTGAATTGTCATATTAAAAAATGACAACAGCGAACACAACAATGGCTGTGCATTGTGACTAAATTAAAATTAAACCCGTTTTTTTAGATTGGCAAAAAATGCATATTTTTTGGTGTGCTGCAGAATTTTAGTAATTATTTTATGTGCCATGAGATAAAAAAGGTTGAAAATCACTGTTGTAGGTAATCAGAATATATATTTTAAAAATAAAGCAAATGAAAAAATCCCTGATGACCCTCTGGAACATTAAATCGATAGTGTCTTTTTTCCTTGATATAATTAATACATTTTTTACTGTATTACCAAATTGATATCTTTAAGAATCATTGTAATCAGGCCCTGGCCAAGTAGCTCAGTTGGTTAGAGCGTCATCCTGATACACCAAAGTTGCAGGTTCTATCCCTGGTGAGAACACATACAAGAATCAACCAACGAATGCATAAATAAGTGGAACAACAAGTCATGTTTCTCCCTCTTTCTCTCTCAAATCAATGAAAAAAAAAAGAGTTGTTATAATCAAAAAGCACCTACTATATGCAATTTTATTCATGTTTCCTCACAATTAACTACTCAGTTGATATTTATTCCCACTTACTTGCACTTACTATTTGAATTAGAAAAACAAAAAGTTCTAAGAACTTAAAAAATAGATACGCCAAACCTAAAAAGGCATGAGTCTAATTTAGTGATTTAAATATAAATATTACTCAGATTATTACTACATGATAGTGATGTATCTCCTTTTACTTCACCTTTGTTTCACATTATTTTCTGTAAAAGCAGAATAAAAATTCTCAGAATTTAACAACTCCTCCAAAGAATGAACCTGAAAATTTCAGTTAGGAATCTCACTCCTGTAACCGAGCAAACTGGGGCTCGTTCACGTGGTGCCTTGGTGTAAAATCCAACAACTACAGTTGAGAAAAACACATCTTTATGTACAATATTCCAACCGCTGAGGGGCTGGGAGCACTTCAGCTTGAAGCCCCATTCTCCCACGAGACTCAGCACTTCCCTTGCTCCCCAAAAGGCTATAAACCAAAACCAGGCCCAATATTTCCTCATTCCTTATCTGTCAACTCTCTTCTTCAGGATCTGGGGTATTCTGTCTTTAGCGTCCATATAATAGTCCAGGAAAGTGTGTGCCGTGTTACACTGGCTCATGGTGAAGTCCAGGAAAGGCACAAGACCTAAGAGAGTGTCCTCTCTGTAGGTCCTGAGTTCCAAGAGTCCAGATAGAGTCCAGGTCTACAAGGCAGGGTCCTTGGTTGCTTCAGAGTCAGCTAGAGTGGGCACAATCAAAGCAGTGGCATGCCTGCTTTCTTACTAGTCTAAGCCGCATGGCTGAATCCTGACTACAAACTGCATAGCTTCTTGCTGCTTTCCCACTTGGCTGCTACATTATCCTCCTCCTCACATGGCTGTTAAGTCATCCTCCTACATCATGGTTCACTTACATCATGCTCCTCCAACATGCACCTCCATCATGCTTCTCACACATGCTCCTTTTTCTTTACTCCAGCTCTTAATCTGTAACCTCATGGCACCTTCTTTCACACCAGACCTCATGGCAGCAGATGGCCCCTTTCCTCAAGGCTCTCCCCTGTTTTTAAATGCTGACCCTGAGCACCAGATGTCATTTTTATGAAAAGTATCTTAAGTGGTATCATCCTTACCCTGGTGGCAGCACAGCTATTATCTAGCTACCATCTTGCCATAGATATGCAAAGTACCTTAGATGCTGTGTTATCTCCTTCCACCATCCCTAAAACCATGGGCTGTGGGGACTTTGGGCATCCCACCCCTGCTCGGTTACACTCCCACTGCTGCAAGGACAGAGTATAGAGTGCTGCACCTAACTCAGCTGGCTTCAGCATAGACCACCTCCAGCCCTTCCCCAGCTGTTGGCTCCTATGTGCTCTGCCTGGTTGACTCCTCATATCCTTCAGCAGGTTTAGACGTCAGGTCTTCAAGGGAAACATCCCTGACAGTTGTACCCTAACCAACACTAGGTTCTTTGCCCCTCCTGTGACCATATCACATATCATCTCATCTTAGCTCTTAATACTTGCTATTATCCTCTATCTATCTATGATTCTATCAATGAAAGTTACATGCCGAAAGAAATTCCGTCCTGTGTGGAAGGCGTCATCTACATCTACCAGAGTTCTGGAAGATCTCTGTCACATATTGGAGCCCCATCATCTCTTGGGAAATTGATAGTGTGATCTCATTCACTTCTCTTAGTAGTTGTGTGAAATAGAATAGGATGCTGAGCAATGTTGAAAAGAACTTGCCTGAGATCATACAGATAGTAAATGGCAGAGTCTACATTAGAACTCAAATATTTCTGACTAAATCATCTGTTATCTATCTGAAATGATTAACAATTTTTTTTTTTTTTTAACTAACATACCTAGGAACATCTAAACCCATGCAACTATTATTTTGACACCTGGTCTTGTAATGCTTTGGACTCATTTAGAGTTGTCTGTATGGCTTCTCTTTTTAATGACATTATAAACCCCTAAAGAATGTTGGTGATATTTAAAAACCGCCTCCACCTGCTCCTGCTCCTACCTCCACTTGATACCCAGGGGGTACCAAGAGCTAGATATAGAATAGTAGCTGCTTAATAAATGCTTGTTGAAAATATAAAAATTAAAAATAGGATACAGTGTTGTTTATAACAGATGATAAACTTCGATTTTGGTTTAAGCTCAAGGACCAAAAAATTAAATCTAAATGATTAGATATATAGGGGTGGGAAAAAGTAGGTTTATAGTTGTGAATATGTGAAGCACGGAGTTAATAAAGCTAGTGTAATCATCATAACTTGCATATCTTTGTCCTTATGAACAACTTTAAACATACTTTTGCCCACCCCTGTACTTAAGAGCCATGGAACAAGATTTTGAAGTCCGAAAACAGTTTTCTTTATTTTTGTATTTATTTTCAAGGAGAGGAAAGCTATGTCCATCAACAGTCTAATTAATATCTACATTACAGCAGTTAAATAATGATAAATCTATAATACGGTTTGCTTGCAGCTGCAGAAAAGAGCAAGAACATTTTCTATGAAACAGAAACACCTCTAAGATAAAAACGAAAGATATGAATAGCAGCGTGTAGAATGTAATATTAAAAAGGTGGGTTAGGGCCCTGGCCAGGTGGCTTAGTTGGCTGGAGCTTTGTCCCATGCATCAAAGGGTTGCAGGTTCGATCCCTGGTCAGGGCATGCGTATGAGGCAACTGATAGCACCCTCTCGCTCTCTGTCTTTCTGTCTCTCTCCTTCTGTCCCTCCCTCCTCCCACTTATCCTCTCTTTCTAAAATCAATGAGCATGTCCTCAGGTGAGGATTTTTTTTTAAAAGTGGGTGAGGGGCTTAAGAATGTTACTGTGGTTGCCTGGTTGGGGAAAGTAAGAAGAATGGTCAGAGGGAGTGTTCAGGGTCTGGATGAAGATAATTCAGTACATGCCTTGTTAATTTTTGAGAGTTTATATGAATGTAATATCTGATTTTTAAAATTCTGGCATCATTGCATATGATATAGCTTAAGAAATTGCTTTCAATCCATACTCTGTAAGAACAGAGTATTCAAATTAAAAGCATATTAAAGATGAATGCTGATGCTAAACTAAATCTCACAAAAGCACTGTAAATGAAGGGTTTTGTTGTGTTTTATTATTAAATGAAAAATGGAGCTGCTGATTCTCCACACAGATGTCATGCATTCAGAAAAGATGGATCCCAACTGGGGCTAACAGACAGAAGATGTATCATGGTGCCTGTGACCCTCAGTGACCCCAGGAGCCCTGGGACCTCAGAGAAATTGCCCAGGGAAATGCTGCATTGTACGTCTGGGTCTGTCCTGCCAGATGGAAATTAGTAACTTAAAATAGCCCAACTTTTTTTTTTCCCCACCACTGAGAGTATTTCAAATGAGCTCTCTTAGATTTAAATGTTTTTAAACCTTCAGTAGACCTTTAATCAAACTTGTATTTCTCTTAGGTTTTTTTACTACTTGATGCATTAATTTCAGCTGGTTAATTTCAAAGCACACCAAATATTTTAACCTGCAATTTTACCTATTAGATTTCAAAATATTAATCCTTTATAATTTCTTTAATTTTTAAATAAACTTTAGCTAAAACTTAAGCTTCTGTCTTAATGATTCAGTCATGTTTGTAGATACAAGTCTTCATTTTTTAATGAGCAGGAATACTGGTATTGTTCTAAGGATTTGAATAAATGTATACATTGTGATTTTAAGGAGAGCATACTTCCCATTTAGACACTGACTAGCAATCGAGAAGAGCTAACCAGCTACCTCTTAATTTACTTTATTTAATAAGCAGTTTGGGTTGTTGTTCACTTCTGCATCAGTAAATTACCTTACTCTTGAACAATGAGCATTTTGCAACCTATTGCTCTTTCAGCTGAAATTTGATTTTTAAACAGCTTTGATTATAGTTTTCTACTTCACTGGGAGAACTTAGTCATCCAAAATAAGTTTTGTTTCTGCACAGAGGATTTGTCATGAGTCTAAACATTTGTCTTTAAAGTAATTTACCGTTTAATTACATTGTGTTATTTTCCCTGAGGAAGGGGAGGAGAAGAGAAAGGAAGAAAACTAACAACAACAAAAAAGTTTTAAAAATGTGTACTTCATTCAGGATTTAGATTTCACCTTATAAAGTTTTTATTACAATGTCCTCCTCTCATTTTGCCATGAAACAGTGAACCACTCATATTTGTCTCTGAGGACAAATGGTGTTCTCATGTTTTATCCTGACACCTCAGAGATGAACTTTCCATGTGAAGAGAAGGGAGGACATTTGATGCTTCTAGTGTTATTCTGGGGCCTCCCCTTTGCTGGGAGTTGCTGACACATGTAGTCTGGGCATTTAAACCCAGAGGGAGGTGACATTGGGCCAATTCCCCTGCTGACTAATGTGCCTGAGGATCCCTGCCACCCTTTTGCTCCCTTCTGATGTGTTGATTTTAAAGAAGGAGCCTTTCATATGCTCCATTGCTGCCTGTGCTGGGCAGAGACCCAGTGATGCCAATAATTTTCCATCCTTTGTATGAGTGATCATAGTCCAACCCCAAGAAACTGACAGTGATTTCACTTAGTTCTGCTCATGTTCTTCAGTAGCTTAAGATTTTCTTCCTTATGTGGCCTGTGCATTTTGCTGGGTGACTGTGTGATTTAAAAAGAGGCCATAGAGGCACAATCTCATGAAGTTCACTATAGGTATCTCATGTACATGGCCAGCATTTTCATGGAGCTTGTCAGGTCTGCATGAGATAAAGTTAACTTTTGCATTAAACGATTTTTGCAAGTGTACTTTCTTAAAATGTGAAGGTTCACTTTGTTAGTTCTTTTACTTACTGAATGTTGACAGTCGGGCTAACAATTCATGTGGCAGACTATTTTTAAGACCAGAGAATCTTTGGCTCTCTCTTACCTTACCTTTCTTTTCCACTTTCCCACTTTTTCATCCTGAACTTGCAGTAAGTCCTGGAAGCCAGGTTGTTGTTGGTGTTATCTGCATGATAGGCAGAGGTCACTTTAGCACAAAAAAGTCATCACTTCAACTTGAGGGTCAAATGCTATGAATAAAAAATAACCTTAAGGAGGTTTTTAACTCTTTGCCCCAGTGCTCACTTAGCTCTAGCCAAACCATGTAACATGGTGGTTTTCATAGATTTATTACATATATGAAGTTATTTTTAAAACCTACTTCTAGTTATTTGTGCTAGGACCCAAACCATAAAGAAGCACTTTGTTAAAATTACCCACTCCCCCCCCCCCAAAAAAAATAACTCTCAGAGGTAGAAATGGTAAGAGTAAAGAGTCACCAAAACTGACCTGTGGCCCTTGCACCCTGACTTTGTGGAGACCCTCTAGTCTGTGATTAACATGGGCCTGACCTAGGCTTCCACACATCATTCACAATTACCCCTAGAAGTCAATTCTAACTCCTCAAATAATCCCTATAGGTACTTAAAGAGCTTTCAGGATTTCATCCAAATTCTGAAAAGAGTAGGAACATGTTTGTCCAGATGAATCCTCAGAAAGCTGGAATAAAACACAATATACTGGTAACATGGTATTTTACGGTGTCTGTTTTTATTTTATTAAATTACACTTCCCTAAAAACTGCCGCTGGGGTTTATAATTATCATTGATGTGTGCTCTTCCCTACTCTTTTTGTTAAAAATTTTATAATTGTATCGAAAATACTTAAATAAAGTGAAGCTGGTCACCTGTTTTATGTTTTCCAGTTTATAAAGACTTTCTCTTCACTCATCCCCATAAAGTAGGAATCATTATCGTAATTGATCATTTTACTGAAGAAACTGCTAAGTGGCATTGGTAAGTGACCTGCAGAGTCATGGCCTTCTTGCTCATGTTGTCTGTCAAAGGTAGCAGAAGAGACACAGCCACTGATTTCTCCTTTGGTTTCAGAAAGGGAGGGATTTGACATAATGTCAAGGAGGCCAATATGACCAGTGGAATGATTCAGAGGGAAGAAAGCCCTCTGACTTCCTCCAATCCTATAAGTCGGTTGTGTATTGATAGCCAATCAGGAAACAATTTTTAAAAGGCCTTAACAGGATAACTCTGCTGGTTCATTCTGATTTCAAAATATTAAACCTGTATCTATATTAGTCAAATAAAGCCAATATGATCACCACATTTATGTTTGTGGAATTGAGTTTGAAAAATAATTTTTTAAATTATAATATTTTGACAAATAATTTTCAAGATATGAGTGAAAGGGGCAATATTTTCTTGAGTGATTGGGTAAATGTTCACATACCAGTATAAAAATTGGAATATTCTCAAAGAAAATCTAATAATTATCTTTGTTATCTTTTTAGATGCCTTGGTATAGTGCAGGGGATTCAATTTTATATCAATTATACAACATTAATATCTTAATAATTATGAAGGATTTATTTCTGAACAGATGTCAGGTATAGTTTATCATTCACTTATCTTCTAGGCAAATATAACTATATCAGAGTATATTTATTGTTGTTGTTTTATTAGAGAAGAGTTAGAATGGAAAATACTCATTTCATAGGCTTTCTGTCTCCCTTTTTTTCTTTATTCCTAAACATACATTGAACCCTGTGGTTCACCAAGCACTATGCTTGATTATATGGAATACAAAGCTGAATAAACACACTCCTTTCTGTCAGGATGTCTAGGGTTCAGAATACTCATTCTCCATCAGGGGCAATGTCTGGGGAAATTTTTGGTTGTCACAACTGAGGGGATACTATTGACACCTAGTGGGTAGAAGCTGCTAAGCATCCTTTATTGCATAGGACAGCACCTGCCCCTGCCCCCAAAGAATTATCTGACACAAATTGTCATTAGTGCCCAGGTTGAGAAACTTTGAGTAAGAGCAGCTCTATTCAATAGGACAATGATAGAAGCTTATATCTGCACTGTCCCACGTGGCAGCACTAGACACAGGTGGAATTTGAGCTTTTGAAATGTGGCTAAGGTAACCGAGGAACTGAATTTTTAATGTATTTTTTATTTTTTATTATTTACTTTAAAACCTAGTTGTGGCTATTGGTTGCAATACTGGACAGTGCAAGTCTAAAAGAAGAGACTAATGAATTACCCATGATTACAGATCCATATAAGAGAATGCTTAAAACCAAGGCTCCTGAGAGGTATTATGGGAACACAGAAAACAGAAATCTGAGTTAGGCCAAGGCAAGAGTCCCTCTCCAGGAACACAGCTCACAGAAGGTGACTTGAGCTCAGTGTTAAAGAATTAAGAAGTACCATATATGCCCATATATAAACTAACTTGAATATAAGATGATTCTCTCATTTACTGAACCAGAAGACTCACTGAAAAAATGGGTTTGGGGGATAAAAAACTTTTTAGGGGAAAGTACTTGAAATATTTAATATTTTTCAATTTATTTACTACAAATATTTAAAACCAGATATAGGTACATATCTGTATATACATATTTATAAACATATGTATGTGTTATGTTTTTTCCAGTTTTACAATTTCTGATATTCTCACATTTTTCAGCTCTTCAGTTTCCTCTCTGGTATTGTTGTGTCATCACTAGAGCCCCTGAGTTGTCTACAAATTCTCTCAGAACACACTGTCTCACTGCCATCTAAGCTGTTTGGGATAACAACACTTTAACAAAGCTTTGTGCACAGCACTTTAAAAATCTACCCTTAGAAAATGTATTCTATATTACGGGTACCCACTCACATGACATAGGGTTAGCTTTTTTCCTCCTTTTATCCTTTATATATTCTGGAAATCCGTAAGATAACTACCTTCTGTATTTCTTTTTAAGCCACTCTTTAAAAGACTTGTTTTCAACATCTAATATTTACAATTATGAGGCCAACCTTTCAGGAATACAAATGACAATTTCATTCAATTTGCCTTTTTTGTTACAAGTACTATCAGTTGACTTAAATAATGGCATTTAGAAGTAGTACTGAGGCCTTTCAAACTATTGAATTTTCCTTAAAGAATATTTTGATGTTCCAAATAAAGTAATTAAGAGAAGGTCCCATAATGTGAGAGATAGGATTCCAGTTCAAGAATGTGGAATGAACACATGCCTTTGTTTCTACTATGGCCTTAGGCCCCATTC
Organism: Furipterus horrens; assembly: GCF_987537825.1. Classification (NCBI taxonomy): domain Eukaryota; kingdom Metazoa; phylum Chordata; class Mammalia; order Chiroptera; family Furipteridae; genus Furipterus; species Furipterus horrens. The sequence continues at coordinate 97,055,974 of NW_028327173.1, forward strand.
GTCGGCAGCCGTCCGTCTCGAGAGACGATGGTGTAGCTTCTTAAGAGTCTATCTGCACCGCCAAGAATGGCTGTGCAGTCCGACTCGGGAGTGACATGGTATCTGTCTCCTCCTGTGTTGAATCGACATCTTGCGATGACGCTGAAGCTACAGAGCCTGGGCAGGGTAATATGGAGGGTCTGCTGTTGCCCATGCAGCAGACCCCCCCTCTCTTCGCAGCTGAAGGGTCCAAGGGAAAGACGGAGTCGATACAGCTTGGCTTCAGGTGCGCCGCAGGAGTTGCCGGTGTTGACTACAACGTCAAACCGCCTTAGGGACTCCGGCTCCGGATTTTCTGTCGGGGTTTACTCCCTTAGCCTTCCCCTGAAGAGGTATGCCGCAAGGCAGCGGAGGTTTTTTGGAGTCAGAGTTTTCCTTCTCTGATGTACCCTGACTGGAAGATCGAACCAGCGACACTTAGCTCGCAGGCCGACGCTCAATCCACTGAGCTAAACCAGCCAGGGCATAGGCCCCATTAGGAAGATGATAAAAAGGTAGAAGATTTATATATTCATAAAATCAAAGAAAAGAGCCAATGAGAGGTTTTTACCTAATTTCTAAATTCAGAGCAGATCAAAGAATGTTAATGAACTAAGCACAACAGAAGAAATTGTGATATAAAATAGCACTTTTCAGACTTACAGCCAAGATGGAGGCCTAGACAGACACGCTGGGTCTCCGTCCACAACTAAGAAGGAATACAACTACCTCAAAACTAGATACAACCAGAAGTTCCAGAAAGTCAAGCTGCATGGAAATCCAACAAACAAGATATAAAGAAGAAATACTTCTCTAGACAGGTAGAAGGGGCAGAGCCGGGGCGAAGAGGATGCGGTGTGGTGGCGGCAGCAGTGGTGGCGCAGCAGCGGCAGTGGCAAGCCAGTGGAAAGCGCAGTTACACATTTTAAAAAGTCAGGAGGGACACCTGGGGAGCGGGGCCAGCTCCTGACCAGACCCCGCAGCTCACGGTCCCGGCGCCAGGGAAAATCAGACCTTATTGCTTCTGACTGTGAAACCCAGTGGTGGTTTGCGGCGGAGGAAGAAACTGCCGGTCTCTCAGCAGAGTCCGCTTGTTTAAAGGGCCCCCATGGTCCTAGAACGTCCGTAGACCCACCCACTCTGGGAATGACAGCCAGGGCAACAGCTAAAGCGACACCAGCGCCATACGAAAGTGGGAGAAGTGCCTGGAAAGGGGGCGAGTGCTGAGCAAGCGGCATTGTTGCCTCTCAGAACCCTCCCCCACATATAGTGCCACAACATGGTGAAACAGGTCGCCCTGTACTGATGAATATCTAAGGCTCCGCCCCTTAAATGTAACAGGAGTGATAGTTCCCCCTAAGACACAGAGGCAAACAAACACAGGGACCTGTCAAGATGAGGAGACAGAGAAGTATGGCCCGAAAGGGGGAACGAATCAAGGTTACAATGGGAGAACTAAATGATGAGGAGATAGCCAACCTAACAGATGCAGAATTCAAAACACTGGTAATAAAGATGCTTACAGGCTTGAGAGATATGCTTAAGTACGGCAAACACAGGGAAGAAGTAAAGGTTATACTAAATTAAACAAAGGAAAATCCAGACAAAACCAATGGTGAAGAGTTCAAATCAATGATTTGGAACATAAGGAAGCAAAAGCAGTCAACCTGAACAGAATGAGGAAACAAGAATTGAAAAACATGAAGTGAGGCTTAGGAACCTCTGGGACAACTTTAAATATGCCAACATCCAAATCATAGGGGTGCCAGAAGGAGAAGAGGAAGAACAAGAAATTGAAAACTTATGTGAGAAAATAATGAAGGAAAACTCCTTGAATTTGGCAAAGGAAATAGACGTACTACAAGTCCAGGAAGCACAGAGAGTCCCAAACAAGCTAGACCCAAAGAGGATCACACCAAGACACGCCATAATTAAAATGCTAAACTTGAAAGATGAAGACAGAATTTCAAAACCAGCAACAGAAAAGCAGAGCGTTACCTACAAAGAGGTGCCTATAATACTATCAGCTGAAAGCCCTGGCTGCTGTGGCTGAGTGAATTGAGCATCAGCCTTGCAAGTCAAGTGTTGCCGGTTCGATTCCCAGTCAGGGCACATTACTAGGTTGCACATCAAGTCCCCAGTTGGGGGCGCGAGTGAGAGGCAACCACACAGTGATGCTTCTCTCCCTCTCTTTCTCCTTTCCCTTCTCTAAAAATAAAATAAATAAACAAATAAATAAATTATTTTTTTTAAAAAGGACTATCAGCTGATTTCTTCAAAGAAACTTTGCAGGCGAGAAGTGACTGGCAAGGTGATGAAAAGCAAAGACTTACAACCAAGATTACCCTATCCAGCAATCATTTAGAATGGAAGGGCAGATGAAGTGCTTCCCAGACAAGGTAAAGCTAAAGGAGTTCATTATCACCAAGCCATTATTATATGAAATGTCAAAGGGACTTATTTAAGAAAAAGAAGATCAAAACTATGACCATTAAAATGACAACAAACTCACAACTATCAACAACTGAATCTAAAAGTAAAAACAAAATCCAACTAACCAAACCAGAATAGGAACAGAATGATATGTATTGGGATCATTTGCAGGGTTATCAGCTGGGAGGGGGAAGGGGGAGAAATGGGGAAATGGTGCAGGGACTAAGAAGCATAATTGGTTGGTACAAAATAGATGGGAAAGTTAAGAATAATATAGGAAAGGATGAAGCCAAAGAACTTATATGCATGATCCATGGACATGAACTAAGGGGGTGGGATTGCGGGGGGAAGGAGGGTACTGGGCAGAGGGGAGCAAAGAGGAAAAAAATTGGAACTATTGTAACAACATAATAAAATATACTTTAAAAAAATAGGACTTTTAAAATTGTAACTACCATGTGAATTGCTCTGAGCTCTTCAGTGGGTCTTAGATGGGGCTGAGATTCTGCATTTCTGACAAGGTTCCCACGTGACACAGATGCTGCTGATCAAGGGCCTACAAGCTATGGGGAGAGACCCTGTTTGCCCAGTAAATCTAGAAAAACTTTACATTGACATATCACATAGGGCAAAAGTCACTTACAGGTCAGGGATTAACTAAGGGACTGTATGTGAAATGCCTTTACATACTTGCTTTTACCCTGTAAAATTAAAACACTTCTCTCTGTAGTATCTGATCCAGCTCCCTGGGTAGAACCAGCATGCTTGAAGTAGTTTGGATTCTCAAAACTGAGTCTTCATTATTCTAGTCTTTAGTCCTCAGTATAATAGCTGACTTCCTAGTAGCTATAAAACAAAGTTCATGGTTCTTTCATCCTAGCTTCATATATAGAACGAACACTTGGCTTTCTCCTTTCTTCATATTCTACTTTGTATTCACAGAGAGATTCAAGAAGACTATCTCTACAAAACAAGGCTTGAATATCAGGGAATAAAAAGCATAAGGTATAAATTCTCAGAGGTCTAATTTCTGGCTAAAAGTCATAGGAGAAAATTTTCCAGAATTTCAAGAGAGCTAAGAGACTTAAGGTTGGAAGTGCCTATGAAAAGCTGATCAATAAGAACGAAAAAGACCCTCGTACTTATCATTGTAAAGTTCCAAAGTGAAGAGAATATCTAAAAAGCATCTAGAAAAATAAATACAGGACACCACAGCCAAACAAAGATCAGACTTACACTGGAATATCCTGTCAGCAAAAATGGATACTAAAAAGGTGTTGAACAAGCCCTTCAGAATGTTGAGAAGAAAATAATTTTTAATCAAGATTCCTTATCCAGTCACATGTCAAGTAGGAAGGCTGAAGTAAATTTTGAGACATCTTTCTATACCTATAACTCCACAAAACAAGAGAGAATTCAAAATGAAAATATATGATATAGTAAATACAACTAGCATTCAGTGAAAAAGAGTCCCTGGTCTGGTGGCAGTGATTCAAGCCTATTGTGTTGAGTACACATTGGAGTAGACTCAGTGAGTTTCAGGAAGAATGTCTTCAAATAGACTAGCATGAAATCAAAGCAGTACATAAAATAAATGAGACAATGAAGGATATAAAGGTTGCAGTGATGTTTTATTAGTTTCTAAATAAAAACTTGGGAAAACAAAAACCTGAAATAGTCTAGTTTAAAAATGAAGCAAGTTGAGAGAAAATTCACTTTTAAATATTTTTTATTTTAGAAATGTTAAACATATAAAATCAGGTAGTATGGCATAATGAACTAACTCTCAAGTACCCATCACTGGCTTCAACAATTTATCAACTTATGGTCAATCTTGTTTAATTTGTACTTTTACCTACTTCTTTCATCTTGTAATATTTTGAAGCAAACCCCAGGCATGATATTCCACTACATGTTAATGCTAGCAGAATTCTTATCTTGAGAGACACAAGCTTCTGTGCCAATCCAGAATCTTAGGAAAGAAAGTATAATATAATCAGAGCATATTACCTGGCTCTGCAGAGAGCACTAGTTGCATGACTGTCATAACATAAAATTGATTTTTGGTTTGCATTGTTTTGAGTCAACCTATCACAATGCCTGGACTATGTAATTATGAAGAACAGTATACAAATGTTCCTAACTCGACAGTGAGAAATTGGAAAGCAGAGGGGGATAAGAGGATACTATGTCCTCTGTTATATATTCTGAAACCACTACTCATCTTCATTAGAGAAGGTTTGCGGTCCCTGTCTCTTCTATCAGGGACCTTGGTGTTTGGCAGTCATCTTAAAAAACAAAAAAATTATTGCCACGGCCAGTATGGCTCTGTTGGTTGGAGCATTGTCCCATAACCAAAAGATTGTGGGTTTTTTTCCCAGTCATGGCACATTCCTAGGCTGCGAGTTCAATCCCTGGTCCAGGCACCTACAATCCCTGGTCTGGGTGGCTATGATCTCCCATCCAGGTGTGTTTGGGAGGCAACCAATTGATGCTCTTCTATTGCATCTCTCTCTCTCTCTCTCTCTCTCTCTCTCTCTCTCCTTCCTCTCTGTCTAAAAGCAATGAAAAATGTCATCAGGTGAGGATTTTAAATGTTTTTAAGAAGTAATTTGTGCCTTTAAATTTGTTGCACTAAAATCTTTTAAAATTTATTACAAATCCCTAAGCTATTTACAGTTATTCTAATTGATCCCTTTATTCACTTGACTGCGTTGAATATATAAGTATGTAAGTTCTGTGTGGAATTCTAAAAGCATTCTCATGAAGAGCACACCTTCCACATACAAAGTTTAGATAACATCTACTTCCTCCTCTATTCAAGAAAGCATATCCAGGTATGGGAATGACCCTGAATATCCTCAGGTTTGGTTTTCTAATCATTTGCAAACTTTAGTGGTACTAGTAGTATCAGATTTTTTTGTGAGTCATCCGAGAACTAATTTTATCCCACTAGAGACACATAACTACTTGATTGAAAATGGTTGTTCTAAAGTACTTTATTACATCATTACTTCAAAGGAGAGGAATAAATTAATACTTTATCTTCTTTTAGGATATATTTTCAAACATTATTAATACAGATATATGGAGATTCCTCAGCAGCTACCATGAGATTCACAAAATTAAAAACTGAATGTGTCATTACTAGTGGAGAACACTAGGATATTTTCTCCTGATGAAATACTACTATTTGTAGCATTGAGTAAAAAAGGATAAGGCTTACATATCCTCTTTTTATATATATAAATAAAATGGAGAAGCATGAGCATAGATGGTATAGACATTAGAAATGCAGTTGCAGAACCCAGCAACACATTAAAAAGTTCATACACCACGATCCCAGGGATGCAAGGATGGTTTAATATTAGCAAATCAAAAAATATAATACACCACCTAAGCAAAATGAAAGACAAAAATCACATGATCATACCAGTAGATGCAGAAAAGGCATTTGATAAAGTACAAAACCCATTTATGATGAAAATACTCAGCAAAATGGGAATAGAGAGAGCATACCTCAACATAATTAAGGCTATATATGCGAAACCTGAAGCCAACATTATACTCAATGGACAAAAACTGAAAGCATTCCTCCTGAGATCAGGAACAAGACAAGGATGTCCACTCTCTCCACTCCTATTCAACATAGTGTTGGAAGTTCTAGCCACAGCAGTCAGACAAGACAAAGAAATAAAAGGCATCCGAATTGAAAAAATAAAAATAAAACTGTCATTATTTGCAGATGACATGATAGTGTACATATAAAACCCTGTAGACTCCACTAAAAAACTACTCAACATAATAAGTGAATTTGGCAAAATAGCAGGGTATAAAGTAAATACTCAGAAATTGAAGGCATTTCTGTACAGCAACAATAAAATATCAGAGATAGAAACTAAAAAAAAAAAGAGTCCCATTTACTATATAGCAACAAGAAAAATAAAGTACCTAGGAATAAACCTAATTAAAGAGATAAAAGACCTGTATTTAGAAAACTACATAACACTGAAGAAAGAAATTAAGGAAGATACAAATAAATGGAAGCAAATACCATGTTCATGGATGGGAAGAATCAACATGATTAAAATGTCCATACTACCCAAAGCAATTTACAGATTCAACACAATCCCTATTAGAATACCAATGACATACTTCACAGACCTAGAACAAATATTTCAAAAATTTATATGGATCCAAAAAAGACCCCGAATAACCAAAGCAATCTTGAGGCAGAAGACAGCAGAAGGAATCACAATACCTGACATCAAACTATACTACAAAGCCACTGTGATCAAAACAGTTTGGTACTGGCATAAGAATAGACATATAGACCAGAGGAACAGAATAGAGAGCCCCAAAATAAACCCAGGTCTATATAGTCAACTAATATTTGACAAAAGGGAAAGGACCATAAAATGGAGTGAGAAGAGCCTCTTCAACAAATGGTGCTGGGAGAACTGGACAGGGACATGCAAAAAAAATGAAACTAGACCACCAACTTACACCACACACCAGAATAAACTCAAGATGAATCAAAGACTTAGATGTAAGCCATGACAGCATAAAAGTCCTAGGTAGGAAAATTTCAGATATCCCATGTAGCAATATTTTCACCGATACATCAGGCAAGGGAAATAAAGGAGAGAATAAACAAATGGAACTACATCTAATTAAAGAGTTTCTGCTCAGCAAAAGAAAACACCAGCAAGATAAAAAGGGAACCAATCATATGGGAAAACGTATTTGCCAATGATACCTCAGATAAGGGATTAATCTCCAACATATATAAAGAACTTACACATCTCAAGACCAAGACAGACAGCCCAATTTAAAAATGGGCAAAGACCTGAACAAATACTTCTCCAAGGAGGATACACAGAGCATCCATAGACACATGAAAGAATGCTCAACATCACTAGCCATCAGAGAGGTGCAAATTAAAACCACAATGAGATACCACTTTACACCTGTCAGAATGGCCATCATCAACAAAATCAACAAATAGCAAGTGCTGGCGGGGATGTTGAGAAATGGGAACCCTAGTGCACTGTTGGTGGGAATGAAAATTGGTGCAGCCACTATGGAAAACAGTATGAAATTTTCTGAAAAAACTAAAATGGAACTGCCTTTTGAACCAGCGATTCCACTGCTAGAATTATACCCGAAGAATCCTGAAACACAAATTCAAAAAAACCTATGCACCCCTATGTTCATAGCAGCCCTGTTTACAATAGCCAAGTGCTGGAAACAGCCTAAGTGCCCATCTGTAAATGAGTGGATTAAAAACCGGTGGTACATTTATGCAATGGAATACTATGTAGCAGAAAGAAAGAAGGAACTCCTGCCATTTGCGACAACATGGGTGGAACTAGAGAGAATTATGCTTAGCAAAATAAGCCAGGCAATGGAAGAAAAATACTATTGATACCACTTGATATTGGAGACTAATGAACAACACAAACAAATGAACAAAATTGAACAAGGAACAGAATAACAGTTATCAGGGGGAGGGGGGAGGGAGAGTAGGGGTGTAAATAGGGGAAGGGTCTAGTCAAAGAACATGTATAAATGACATATGGAGATTGACAATGGGGTGGGGAATCACTGGGAGAAGAGGTGGGCTGGGTGAGGGTGAGCAATGAGAGAAAGAAATGGGACAACTGTAATTGAAAAACAATTAAAAGATAAAATATAATTTAAAAATGAAGAAGAGAGCTTACCTCTTTTCTCTTTCTGTCATATGCCAGCATAGCAAGAATGTCTATGGTAATTTCTTATGTAGACCAAGCTGGCTAATACACTGACAATACATATACAAGATGTTCCCACTAAAATCTAACTCATTAGTAATAAAGTACATTCACTGAAAAAGAAAAAAAAAAAAGCAGTTGCAGGTAAGGCAATGTCAATTTCAATAAATCACTTTGACTCTGTAAAGTAGTCATGGCAGGTGGATTTACCCTAATTGTAAATAAGGAAACAGATTCCAATAGGTTAAGTGGCCAGTTTAGGACTACATGGTTAGTAAATGACAGCGCTAGTACCAAATTCTGGCCTTTTACCTTCTTACTTTGTTTTGTATATATTCTGTAGATAATTTTTTTATGGTTACCATGGGGATTGTAATTAATAATCCTAAAGTTATAACAATCTAATTTGAATTTATACTAAGTTAAATTCACTACAGCTCCTATCAGCACACTTTTCTGTTATTGATGTCTGTCACAGATTACATCTTTAAACGTTATGTGCCCAATAACATAGATTAAGGATTTTTAATAGACTTGCCTTTAAAATAATTTCAAAAGTAAAGGGTAGAGTTACAAACCAAAATTATAACACTCGCTTTTATAATAGCTATGCATTTACCTTTACTGGGGATCTTGATGTCTTCATATGGCTTTGAGTTACTGTCCAGCTTCCTTTCATTTCAGCCTAAAGGACACCCATTAGCATTTTTTTCAGGACAAGTCTAGTGATAATGAACTTTCTTGGGTTTTGTTTACCTGGGAATGTCTTAATTTCTCCCATATTTTTTAAAGTATAAATTTACTGGATATATAAGTCTTGACAGTGTTTTTCTTTCAGTACTTTGAATCTATCAACCAGTGGCCCTTTGGCCTTCAAAATGTCTTATGATACTTATAAAGCATCTTATGATGCTTATAATCTTTTTGAAGACCCCTTGTATATGATGAGGTTCTCCTTTCTTGCTGCTTTCAAGATTGTCTTTGTCTTTTGACGATTTGATTATGTGTCTTGGTACATCTCTTTCAACCATTATTTCTTTAAATATTTTTTTTGTCCCTTTCTGCTTCTTCTGGGGCTTCCACCATGTATATGTTGGTCTGCTTAATGGTGTCCCACAAGTCCTTTAGGGTTCTGATCACTTTTCTTTATTATTTATGTTCTTTCTGTTCCTCAGATACAGTAATTTCATGTCTTATCTTCAGGTTTGTTGATACTTCTGTTTCTGTAAATCTTTTGAACCCTTCTATTGCAGTTTTCATTTTAATTATTTACTTTTCAGCTACAGAATTTCTTTGTTGTACCTTTTTATAATTTCTATTTCTCTTTTTTTAAATCCTTACCTGAGGATACATATGTTTGTTGTTTTTAGAGAAAGACAGGGAAAGAGAGAGAGAGAGAAACATTGATGTCAGAGAAACATTGATCAGTTGCCTCCCATATGCGCCCCGATCAGGGATTGAACCCACAATCTAGGTATGCACTCTGACCATTGGTGTCCCACTATAGGGGACACCACTCCAACCAACTGAGCCACCTGGGCAGGGCTTTTTCTCTTTATTAATATTCTCATTTTGGTCCTATGTCATTTTTTTTGGTTTGTACTTGACTTTCTTTAGACTTTTGAGCTTCTTTTTATAGTTTTTCAGTCTAATCAGTCTGAAATCTGGGCTGCCTCAGGTATGTCTTCTGTGGTGTATTTTTTTTTTTCTTCCTCTTAGTGGGCCATACTTTCCTGGTTTGTTTGTTTGGGGTTCTTTTTTTTTTTTTTTTTTCCTTGTGATTTTTGGTTGCTGTTGAAAACTGGACATTTGAATCTTATAATATGTTAATTGTGGAAATTAGTCTCCTCCTTCTTTGGGTTTGCTGGGGTTTTGTTTGTTTGTTTATTGTTGTAGGGTGTGGGGGTACCAGGGATGATCCTAAGGTAAAAGAGGAAGGTCTTTCCAGATTTTTTGAGCCTGTATTTTCCTTTAGGAAATGTGGTGGCTTTCTAAATTCCCTGTACATGCAGTTATTTTTGAATATCAAAACAAAAATAGGTAGAATTCCTTTAAATCCCCTGAATGTTGTTTTAGCTGGTGGGGGTTGAATCAATGGCAGCAAATCATTACCTTTTGATAAAACTAATTTTCAAAATTGTTAAAGTTAGAGATTTTGCCTTAGGACTCTTTTCCAAATATGTGATATAGTGCCTTGAAGTTAGTGTGTATTCAATAAATATTTGTTAAATTATAATAAGTAACAGTTCTGTAAATTCTTCATTTCATACGTGTTAGGTTTCTAATGTGAAGTGATTTCAGATAACAATGTGAAGTTTATGCAGGCTTAGTTCATTCTTGATAAGACCTCAAAATTGAAAATAATCAGATTTATGCAATTAAAGTCAGGCTATTTTAACTTGCCTCATTAATTTGAAGTTCCTTAACTATCCTTTTTACAATATCTCTAGAAAAAACTTGCGTACTATACAGTTTAAGCAAACTGAATATGATTTTTACCTACAACAAACTTTTAATCAGTTCACATAATTTTAGTAGCCTCTATCTGCACAAAAACAATTTGCTAATATACATTTTATATTTTTGTGTAAATACAGATCTCATAGACTCTCTACTTAGAAATATTCCATGATCTTCTTTCTACAGATATTTAAAATAGTTGTTCAAATTAGATAGGCTTTATTTATTCAGTATAGCTCAATTAAGCCAACTTTTTAATTTATTTGTCTGCTATTCTGCAAATCTGAAGTTTTGTAAGACATTTAGTCTGGTACATTTTTTAAAATTTAAGGATATGTATGTTTTGTAAAATAGTTAGGTTTTCTGTATCTCCTATGAGCATGTTCTCACAGAGTCAGGTATTTTGAAGGAAACTATACAATTTAAACTTTATCAGGAATATTCTCAACTGATGCTTAGCTTTAGGATGTGTAAAAACCTTAGACATTGTGTCCTACGTGCAACTTCGAAAGTGTGAGTGACTTCCACAAGGGGATTTATTTATTTGAAAGTAAGGGATTTAGATAATTTTTTTAAAGTTTTTAAAAACCTCTGTGGTTTCTCTTTCTCCCTTCTCCTCAAGCTCTTTAATTTCTGGCCCCCCCAAAAAGTGACTTTAGAAGAATAATATCTAGTAGGCACCTACAACGTGGAAGGCACTGTACTAGGTGCTCAGAGCGATTTAAATGTAATAATGCATCCCCAACATCGAAAGTCGTATTTGGAATGTGATAAAAAACAAGCAAACAAACAAACAAACAAAAAAAAACCATACAGTACTAGAATCTAAAACAAAGGATAGAGGAGAGCAGAATCACTACTTGGGAGTGAGGTTGTTCTAATAATAGCTACAAAATATTGAGCACTTTATTACGAGGCTCTGAGTGTGGAGAGTTTAAGTAGTCTGCAGAAGGCTACTTGGGTAGTCTGTGTGGGAGTTGGCGTTTGGAACTGATGCGACATGCACATGCTTGTTACTGCAAACACTGTGTCCTACAGCAAGCCTCTTGGGAGACACAGAAAGAAGCAAGGTCACCAGGCATTTTGAGAGGCAAGGATTTAATAGTGTATTTCCAGAACAGAGGGATCGGCAGGAGTTGTGGCACAAAGGCTTTAAAAAGTAAGTGTTGATATATTCAGAGACTGTGAATAGTTAATTGTGGAAGGAAGAGCAGACATAGTAGACAACGAGGCTTCGGACAGAGGTGAAGAAGATGCTGTGGAAGGTGTAGAGTGTGTACCTGGATTCTTGGCTGTGTGCACAGTCCAGGAGGCTTCCTTCATGTTGCATGGAGAGGTGTTGCATTTATATGGTATATGACATGAATTCTAGCCCCTTGATTTGTGCATCAATGGTCATCCTAGACAGGGAGACAAGAGGCAAAATCATCACACACTTCAGGGGTGGTGGCTTAATGGGGTGGCAGTGGAAACAGAAGAGAGCAATGCATAGAAGCTTCTGGACTCACATCTAATTGAAATTGTTGGATGCCAGAGGAAGGAGGAAGGTCTCAGGGGTGGAATTTGGTATTATCATAACCGAATAGGGGGCATAGGAGAAGCAACTTTACTAGGATATGGCAAATAATGAGAAGGGCTGGTATTTGAATTATTGGTGATACTGTGCTATTAGAAATGGTGTGGAAAGGGATTTTTAGTTTTTATATTGTCTTGATTTTTGAGTCATGGATAACTTTCAATGAAAATTCTATATTCTTAACAAAAATGTAAATATTTATTCATATATTTAACATAATTTCAGGAGTTTAGTGGATCCCTGAAGTCCATCCATGGACCTTCTGTACCTAGGTTAAATATCTTTACACCAGAAACTTAGATATTTGAAGCCATATTAGTAGACGAATATACTACAAAGCAGTATGGAAAGGAAAAGGAAGGAAGATGAGGTCACAACTTTAGGAAGTGTCTAAATTCAGGTGTCAGGAAGTGGGGGAGAAGGGAGAGGGTAGGAGAGGGAGGGAGAAGTACCTGGCAAGTACAGTTCTTAGAAACCCTGGAGCACTGTTCAGAGAAGATGGCAGTCAACTGTTTTAAGGTGATACAGTTAGGAAGATAGTATCTGAAAAACTTCAGACTTGATGAATACAGTTTGATATTACTGTTCCTATTTTTTAAAAGAACTGCATGAGAAGAGAACCAATTTTAAACTGAAGAGGAGGTGCTGAGAAGTTAGAGATAATGCAGAATTTTATTAATTTGATGTCAAAATATATAATGGGCATTTTTTCCCGGTAATACCTGACCCAATAGAAGAAGAATCAAACATTTAGTAGATACTTAATTCTAGAGGGTATTTAAACATAAAAACCAGGTAACTTTTTATATGTATTTTACGAATAAGTAAATTTTCTATAGAAAGTGTTTTGCCAAATGCTTTTACATACTTCTAGCATGCATACCAAATCTTTTTAATTAGCTATAAATTTTAAAAGTACATAAAGTCACTAATATTGAGAGGATACCTAGAAAAAAGGAAATCCTCTAGTATAAATGACCCAAATATATAATATTTCACATTGGGATAACTAGGTTGAAATGTTTTCCTACCACATTTTGTGTCTGGGAGAAAACTTGTTTAGTTTTTCTTTTAGACTTCTCTTTATCAGGGAAGTATTTAACTATTGTACAGCACAAAAAATAAAAATTTTTTACATTAAAAATCATTTTTAAAGTATATTTTATTACATTATAGATAATTTGAAAAGTTAACAATAATTAAAGTAGTTAAAATATTAAAGAGCCATTTTACTGAGGTAAAAAATAGATCATTGTAATTTAATTTACTAAAAAGCAAATCCCTAACATGCTCCTACTTTTGCTTTACTCATCGCAAGTTCTTTGTTTTTTCAGACTTACTTGCATCTTTATTCACGTAGGGAGCGAAAATGGAGTGAGAGGGGGTTTCAATAAAATTTTAAATAAAAACAGCATTAGAATTGTCCTTTTCATTTTTCCTATCTACTGTTTTTTTTAAACATTTTGTTTTATTTTATTTTTTAAATATGTTTTATTGATTATGCTGTTACAGTTGTCCCGATTTCCCTTCCCTCTGCTCCCCTCCACCCGATGGCCCCCCTCCCTCCAGTTGTCCCCCCTTTTAGTCCATGCCCATTGGTTGTGCATATAGTTCTTCTCAACCTCTTCCTGTCTACTCCACTCCCTCCTACTATGCTTCTTAATTCCTATATCATCTCCCTCCATCTTCCCCTTCCCCCTCCCTGCTGATCCCCCCCCAGTATGTTCCCCATACCTATAGTTCTTTTTCCACTCTCGTTGCCTACTTAGTTTGCTTTTGTTTCAGTTTCCTAGCTTCTGTTGTTGGTTCTTGTTATACAGTTTTTATTTTAATGTTCATAGTTTTGATCCTCCTTTTTCTAAACCAGTCCCTTTAACATCTCATATAATAGTGGTTTGGGTCTAATGAACTCCTTCAGTTTTACTTTGTCCTGGAAGCACTTTCTCTGCCCTTCTATTCTGAATGACAGTTTCGCTGGATAGAGTATTCGTGGCTGTAGGTTTTGATTTTCATTATTTTGAATATTTCTTGCCAGTCCCTTCTTGCCTGCAATGTCTCCCTTGAAAAATCAGCTGATAGTCTAATTGGGAACCCTTTGTACATGATTCTTTTCTTCTCTCTTGCTGTTTTTAAGATTCTCTCTTTATCTTTAATTTTTGACAATTTGATTATAGTGTGTCTTGGAGTGGTTCTCCCTGGGTCCCGTTCTTCTGGAACTCTGTGCTTCCTGGACCTGTAAGTCTTATTTCCTTCCCCAAGTTCAGGAAGTTCTGCTTCATTATTTTTTCACATAATTTTTCAATTTCTAGTTGTTCTTCTTCACCCTCTGGCAATCCTATAATCCGTATGTTCGTTCTCTTAAAGCTGTCCCAAAGATTTCTGATCCTCTCCTCACTTCCCTTACTTTTTGTTTCCTCTTTCTGCTCTGGTTGACTGTTCATTCCTTCCCTATGTTCTGGTTTGTTGATTTGATCTCCGGATTTTATTTCCTCACCACTTGTTTCGTATGTGTTTTCGTTCATTTCAATATGAGTGGCTTTCATTCCTTCCCTGTCTTGTTCCAAATCTTTTGTTAATTCTGTAAGCCACCTAATAACTATAGCTCTGAACTGAGCTTCTGAAAGGTTTTTCATTTGTTCCTCTGTCAGGTCTCTCATCTGCTGCCTGGTGAGCTGCGTCTCGGGTATTTCAGTCGTTGTCTGCTTCATTTTGACAGATTTGTGTTTTGCTTTGCTTCCTTGGCAGGCTGTGGGGGGCGGAGCCCCGTGTACTCGTCACTACGCGGCGACCGATGGCGATCCACAACCTTTTTTGCCACGGTGTGGCGCTTTATGTGGGGGCAGGGGTCCAAGATAGATTCCTGCCGTTATTCTCTGCTGAGACCGGGATCTGTCCCCCCAACCTCTGGGCCTCACCGTCCGAGGCAGTGGAGTGGCTGCCTTCCCCAGCGTTGGGGTCGGGAGCTGCCGGGACTCGACTGCAGCCGGGATTGCTCCCCCTGCTGCTATCCCCGCTGCTACCACAAACGGTGCCGTGCGACCTTTCCATTCCAGTTTTTTGCCCCTCCTACTTGTACGGACAAGCACCACTAGTTTATAACTTAATACCTTGGGCTTCCATGTAGTTTTACTTTCTGGAATTTCTTGTTATCTTCTGTTTTGAGGTAGTTGTATTCCTTCTTAGTTGTAGAAGGAGACGGAGCGTGTCAATCTAAGCCTCCATCTTGGCCGAAAGTCTCTCATCACAAATTCTTAAAACATAACAGATAATTCTGTTCCTCCTTTTTTCTTCTCCCCCATCTATCTGAACTATTAAGTAATTTTCTAAATAACTTTGCTTATCTATAAGCTAATTGATATTCTTCTTGAATTAGCACATCACTGCATCATATTTTGTTTCTATGATCTCTTTTTCCTCTTTCAGTTTATCAAGTTGTTACTGGTTTGGAGTTTTTATGTAGTTTTTCTCCTCTTTTTTAGTCTTAAGGAACTCTCTTCCTATGAAAATAATCAGAGCACTGTCATAAAATGAGGAATATATGACCTAAAACTTACCCCAATACGTCTCAGAATGATGAGTTTCTTAATATGTTTGGGCTTTGTGAAAACATCACATATTTGAAAATATAGCTATGGTTTTGAATTTCCAAATGCATTCACTTTATATAATTTTGTAATATTAATAAATGGGAAAATGGGAATTGGGGCACATGCTCACTATTTCCATGCCCCCTTCAGCTCAGGTAATGTGTTGCATCATTTCATTATGCAGAATGCAATGAACAAGAAACCACTTGTCATAGATGTGTTTCCTGGTAGTTGACACACCAGAAACTGAAACCTGAGAGCAGTACTTAAAGGAAAACAAAGAGCTTTACAGTATTTTTTTTTTCTTTTCAGGAAAACACACAGAAGCTAATTTTAGCTTCTTGATCAAATTGACCCAGCCTTTAACCCTGGCAAACGTTACCGCAGCACACTTCCAATAGACAATAGTTTACATACCAGCACACACTGGAAACAGATGTGCAGGCAGAATTGGCCCTTTTTTCCCCTCTGAAGACTGAGCCTGCCCCTGTAGTGAAAGCTAAAGTGTGCTCCTTTCTAATTGGGGTAAAGACTGGGTCTTCTTTCAAATTTCAGACTACAAACTTTCCTGACTTCTTAAAATTTATTATGTCACAGTTATGTTTTGACCAGAGTTTCAAAATATCATTCACTAGAGAAACATCTCTTGGCTTCAGCATGATTTTTATCCTGAGGAAAAAAAGAAAAAAGAAAAATTGTTAGCAGCTGTGCTATTCATGAGTGATGGTTACACAGTTTATGTATTAAAATATTTGGAATGCAAACAATTACCTCTTTTACTTTCTCACCAAGTCACATATACTTTATATGAATTGCATTTTTACTACCAGAGAAATGTCTGTCTCCCCCTCCTCCTCCCTGCAGTCCTGGCTTTGCCAGGTGGCTCCCTGAAGCGCCTGCCCACCTGCAGCCAGCTGCCCACTGTCCACCATCAGTGGCTCTGGCCACAGCTCAGGTCAAGCTGATGGAGTCTCCCAGGCTGTAAGGAACCAAAAGAGTTGCTTCAGCTTAGGAGCATTTAGCATAGGCTGTTCTTGAAACCTCTACGGGGCCACACAAACTCGAAAATGCTGGAGACTTTCCTGTTTTTGCCAGGAGACAAGAAACAAATATCTCTGTTTCCTTGAGAAATGAAAAAGAACATCTCCTGTCCTATTTGCTGTAATAATTGCCTCTTTAAGACATCCTTTCACTTTGGGATAGCAATAATTGGCTCTTTGGCTCTTATATATGTGTGTTCATATATAGAGTTTATGCATGTCAGACACAGTGAATTTACATTCTTTCCGTACTATCCATAACTGTTTTAGTAAATTCCTGTTTGAAACATAGTGGCTCTGCAACTTCACTGCAGTCACCAAGTAAGTTAATGACTGTAGTCTAAGCTAGAACCCCAGGGCCAGGTTCACCACTGAGGCCCTTTCCCACATATACAGAGCAACCTAGTAACCAGTCACAGGGGATCCTTTTTTATTTTTTATTTTTTATTCATTTTTTTATTGTTTTCCAATTACAGTTGTCCCATTTTCCCCCATTGCTCCCCCAGCCCCAGCCCACCCCTTCTCCCACAGTCATTCCTCACCCCGTTGTCCATGTCCATGTGTCATTTATACATGTTCTTTGACTAGATCCTTCCCCTACTTACAGACAGAGAAATCCTAATGGGCACTTTGAATCTGTAAAATGTGAATTTAGAGGATGCAAGACTTTTTTAAAAGCTGCAGACTTTATGTTATACAGCATTATGTAAATTACAGTGCTTATCAGAAATTTAGAAATTAAATGAACTTATTCTTCAGTGCATAAGTAACTTATCCCATCTTTAAAACATTCTTCTCTTAAAAATAATCATGAACACCACTTATTCCTCTAGGTAAACTGTTTAAATTAAAAGTTAAATAGAATTCTAGGAGATTGTAATAGATCTGTATGGAATTACATTCAGTAAATACATGTTAGACTGCTATAACAATAATTGCATAACAAATGTATTAAATGCAAAAAACATTCTAAATTTTATAGGGTACATAAGCAATTATTGGTCAGATATCTATACCAAAATATTATTTCTTATATTTGCAAGTTAATAACCAATAGCTACATTTGAACTTTGTGAAGGGAATTTAAACTATTTTGCTGGAATTTTTGCCTGACTGCCAAAGGGGGAAAATTCTCATTGCATTTTGATTGTGAAATTCAATACTTTTTATGTATGTTTTTATTACCAAGGGATTCTTTATCCATATTTTATTTCAGTGTCACATGAATAACAGATAACTACCCTAAGTTCTTTTTCACCATTTACAATTTATACTAAATTTGTCTTCAAGCTTGTTTCATTTCATTAATGCTGAGTCAAAATATATAGCTTATAAACCATAACAACAGATTAGGAAACATGCAGTTTCATTAAATAATTGTTATATTATCCAAGGGCTTCTATATTACTATCAGACAGAAGTTTTGTGTGATCTGTGTATTTATTGTTGTGCAAGTTACTAAAATAAATACTCAAAACAGCAGCGTGGTTCCTGCTTAGCATGAAGATTTCTAATTTGCCTCTTACGATCTTATTTTCTTTAATGTTTTCATTATCACAATGGAACAATGAGATTAACATTACTCCAAAAGCTTCTACCTGTTATAATCTTATCTTTATGAGAAACCTAGCTCAAAGTAACAGATTTTAAAATGGGTGTAAAGAAATAATCTTCCAAGAAGCAGACCTCTTCCATGAAACTTTACTGCTGTGACAAGTATAGCCAGAACTTTTCACAAGAAATAATTAAATATTTTGAAGAGATTTACCTTGAATTTATTAGAATAAGTACCTACTGAGTGCAAGGGATGACACTAGGGCCTTACCTGCATTAACTTTTTCTGTCTCAGTACTATGAGTGGTGTTTTTCTCCATAGTTTGTGGCAAAGGAGGGTGTAACCCAGGTTCCCTGCCTAAGTCCAAAATGCTCTTTATTTTGATGATCTAGTGTACGTGTATATGTGTGCTGGATATATGATATGAGTTACATACATGATATAAATGGGTGTATGTGTACTAGTGTCTACCAGCACTCCAGAGAAACCTAACTTTCAGTCATAACAACAATCTGTCCTTCATGTTCTTATTTTTAAAATTCATTAGCTATGCCTTTTCTTGGCTAACCTTTTCCAGTTACGTTTTCCTGGAAATGTAACAGATCCAGGAGATATGTTCATTTTTGGTAATATTGCTATCCATTAGTATATTTATACCCAAAGAATGTATTAATGCAGTCCTGTGCATTCAAACAATGTAATTATGTTCTTAATCTTCTGTAGTTCTATATATGATAGTTTTCTGATGGATTAATGATTTATCATGGATATTTTAAGACCAACTCTATATTTTAGAAAACTAAATAGTGGATTCACTTTTTTCCCCTTTTGTTAGCTTTTTATAGCATTATAATTTTTCCTTTGCAGT
The DNA here is from genome assembly GCF_987537825.1 of Furipterus horrens. Taxonomy (NCBI): domain Eukaryota; kingdom Metazoa; phylum Chordata; class Mammalia; order Chiroptera; family Furipteridae; genus Furipterus; species Furipterus horrens. The sequence goes on from NW_028327173.1 coordinate 97,075,264, forward strand.
TTGAGTGAGGGAGGGAGGGAAGAAGGGAAGGAGGAAGGGGGGAGAGAGAGAAAAAGAGAAGGAAGGAAGGAAGGAAATCACTTATTATAATCTCCTTTAGGATTTAAGGCATAGGTTGCCTTTTCTCCTGTTAACCAGCCTTTTACCTCCTCTCCAAGGTGCAGCTCCTTTAATGTCTAGAGAGAGTCAGGCTAAATGGCATCAGGTTGTAAGCTCCCCCGAAAGCCAAGGCGTTCTCCTGACCTAGCTCCATCAAAGAGCTGTTTGCCCTCACGAGGACAGAAGCAATTAAATTGTTTGTTCTGCTACAAAGTAAATGGCCTACTGAGAACTTGTTTGTATTTTTATATGTTTTTACTGTTAATGTTTTCAGTGACCTCTGTTATAAAGTAAACCATAACTACTTCTGTAAGCATGTTACAGCGGTAAAGCAAAACTGTATATCCCTAGATATTTATATCACTTCACTCAAAGCCTTGGAGTGAAACTTAAAAAAAAAAAAAAGATTTCTTCCCAAACATTGCAGTTAGAAACTCAACTTCAGATCCTTGGCAGTCTTATGTATAGGCTTTCTTGCATGATTGTTGAATAACATGTTATTATACGTGGGGGAAGAATAGTTCTTTTGTTGGCTGCATTACATTTTGTGGTGAAATTGGAGAAAACAAATCATTAAGGAAGTCTATTTTGGTTCAAGACATTACACACTTATGACGAGTCTGTTTTATAACCTTGCCAAGTTAAAAGAAAATGTAGACCCATTTGTATTGGAACAGGAAGTCATGTTCTAGATGCCAATCTGTCAGTAGCATCGTGTGTGTGTGTGCGTGTGTGTGTACACACATACATATATGAAGGAAAGAAACTATTATCTATGAGTTTGTAGACACCGAACTCATTTTTATGTATGGTCACTGCTAATTTACTAATGACTGATTTTCTAGATATTGTGTTAGAAGAAGGGGAAAAATTTTGGTGAGATGTTAAACTTCTAATAACCTCATGCAGAACTGCTTTCCTCTGGCAGTTCCCATGTACTTCCAAAACTATCACCATCTCTCCATTGAAATAGCATCCTGTTGTGGAAAGACAAGAAAAAACTTTAATGACTTAAAAATGCCTGTGTATATGTATTTGTTGCATTTAGCATGAGCAAAGAGTAGGAAAAGAAAAACACAAATGTTAAATCTCACTTGAACAACTTTACTGAGTTTTTAAAATAAGTGATGTTTGAAAGCATGTGGCCCATCACAAAGGAGAAAAACAAAAATTCAGACTGTTTTCCCTTAGTTTTCCAAGAAGTGGCCTTATTCACTGAGGGAAAAGAATATTCCCTTTCAAGTCCATGTATAGAGTTGCTGCCTATGTCAGATACCTTCTCATGTGTCATCAGTAAGGTTGGGACCACAAGTAGACTTCATTTAGAATTTAATATAACAAAGAAAGGCACTGAATTTTTCTACCACAACTATTTTTTTCCAAATATAAAGAAGTTATCTAATATTTATTTTATGGAAGTATCACTTATTTTATACATGTTTGCATATAATAACTTGTTGGATTAAAAGTGTTATTTATAAGGTGACTCATACTCTAAACTTGCCTCATACCTAAGGTGAATCGGTGAATTTTTTTATTGAATGAATTGCTTTTTTTTTCTTTATTGTTGTTCTATTATAGTTGTCCCAATTTCTCCCCATTGCTCTACCCTGTCCTGCCCAGCCTCTCTTCTCCCATGGTCAATCCCTGCCCTGTTGTTCATGTCCATGGGTCATTTATATTAGTTCCTTGACTGGCCCTTTCCCTTTCTTTCCCCCCTCTTCCCCTTCCCCTATTCCTTCTGATCACTTGGTTCCATGCCTCTGGTTCTATTTTGCTCATTTGTTTATTTTGTTCATTAGGTTCCTATTATAGGTGAGATCATATGGTATTTGTCTTTCACTGCCTGGCTTATTTCACTTAGCATGATATTCTCCAGTTCTACCCATGCTGTCACAAAAGATAGGAGTCCCTTCTTTCTGCTACATAGTATTATACCATTGTGTAAATGTACCACAGTTTTTTGACCCACTCATCCACTTGGGCTGTTTCCAGCACTTGGCTATTGTAAATAGTGCTGCTATGAACATAGGAGTGCATAGGTTCTTTTGAATTGGTGTTTCAGGGTTCTTTGGGTGTAATTCAGCAGAGGAATCACTGGATCAAAAGGCAGTTCCATTTTTAGTTTTATGAGGAAATTCCATACTGTTTTTCATAGCGGCTGCACTAGTCTGCATTCCCACCAACAGTGCACTAGGGTTCCCTTTCCTCCACATCCTCATCAGGACTTGTTTAAATTGCTTTTTTATTGCAGGCAATACATGCATTGGAAATTTTTTTTTTCTTAAATGATCTACAGTATTCCTGTAACTGAACAAAAATGGAGGTTTGGCTGCCTGTTGCCACAAGAGCCAAACTTGAGAGGCAGGTGCTATTGCAAAAGAAAAGAGGATTTTCAGGTGCTCTACAACCTGGGAGGGTGGTGGACTCACTTCTCAAAGACCATCTCAATCCTTCTGCTTAAGCATGCAGTTCTGATTGGGATAGGGAGGGGAGGGCCTTTTTCCTAATTTAATTATCTTTCTAGCTTTCTGCAGCTCAGGCCATATCCATTTATATCTCTAGCTTTTGGCCCACTCAGTGTAAGAACATTCCCCTGCTGCCATCTTGGATAATGGGTGGTGAATCTCCTGGCGCTCTGTTTTACGATAACAATTACCCCCTTCAAAACTCTGGACCCTTGTAATCTTATAAGGGTAAATGGAAGAAGGTTTCATTCTTCTGTAGTTCCTGCTGGCAGAGGACGTGGTCTGACCTATCCCCAGGTCCAGAAATTCTTACTATCTAACAAAGGAGAGGAGGGGTGTCAGATATGGAGGGAGACCTCTATCCAAGAGAGGACTGCTGTCTTCAGAGGGCAGCATATGTGGTGTCTCAAGGGCGGCACTCCTGAAAAATGAAGCTGGCAGACTACTTCATGTTTCAAGAAATAGTGTTGCAGATGGGCTTCCAAAGTGAGACCTATTTTGCAGACAAACAAGAATTTAGTAAAGGGTATGCCTAGAAATGCAGGGGAAATTGTAGTGAAGTCAGAAACTGGGGAGACTAAAGGATCCCCATGATCTAAAACCCTGAGTGGTGGCACACCCAACAGTAGAATGAATTTGCTGAGGAAGCCACTGTCTGAGAAATACCCAATAAAAGAAACATTGTCACTTGGCTTTCGGAGGCACTGTCCCTTTCCAAAAGAGGAGCTTTAAATCTCAGGAGTGCAGGTCCTGCTTTCCCTGGCAGTATCAACAGCAGCAGAAAGATCCAAGTCCTCCTCAGGCAGTGCCTGCTTTATTCGTGTGTGATGATCCAAGGCTTGATTCCATAAGCTTTAGGAAAGAGTATGTTTTCAGCAGGGGACCCCATCCATTGCTCATCTAACTGCTGTTCAGGATCTTGAGTCTGCCAGGTCTTTAGTAAGACTCGGTTTCCTGTTTTGTTTTGTTTTCTCAGTTTCCTCTTTTTAGGGGCTCATCAGACTAGTAGATGGACCTGCAATGAGCAAACTTGTGCTAAATTGTAGTGTTTGTGCTATACATTGTACATATTGTTTGATTTTTGATTCATGTTCTACATCTAAAGGGGGTGCCTAAAGCAGAAACTTGGAAAGGTCTCCCATAAACTATTTCAAAAGGGCTTAATTTAGGCCTGCGAGCCAAGTGTTGCTGGTTCGCTTCGCAGTCAAGGTACATGACTAGGTTGCACGTCAGGTCCCCAGTTGGGGGAGTGAGTGAGAGGCAACCACACAGTGACGTTTCTCTCCCTCTCTTGCTCCTTTCGCCTCTCTCTAAAAATAAATAAATAAATAAACAAACAAATAAATAAAAATAATTTTTTTTTAATAGGGCTTAATTTAAACCTGTGGAGGTCACAGCTGTTCTGAGAAGGTCACAGCTGTTCTGAGAGATACAAACTCTTCTTTAATATTGTTACATATATCTGGTACAGTGGTTCAAGGTCATGACTAGCTGCACATTTGTATGTGACTAACGTTAAGCCATAACATTTAAGTCATCAGTTTGATTTTCACATATGTTTTGTAAGGGTGATAGTTGATAGTAAATTGTGTCTGAAAGATACTGCAAACTCCTAAGTCAGTGTTGGTGTAGTTGTCTTTCTTTTTTTCTTCCACAAACTTGGCTGGACAAATAGATCAATTTGATAATCCAAGAGATGTTGAAGAACTTCAGCCAAAGCTACTTTAGTTGCTTATCAAAATATTTTTGCAAGTGTTGTGAAAGTATTTATGCCTTGAGCATAGCAATATTGTTTGGATTGTTATAAACGTTTTGCAAAGCCAACTATTGAAAATTCTGATTTATTAGTGTTAAAGGCATTTTTTGGTTGTACTTTTAGAAATATTCATGCTTCCATTATTTGAGAAGAAACATTTTTGTTATTTATGTTTTTATATTTATTTAATAATTTTTAGATTGTAACTGAAAACTAATAAAATCACGTATTTTATATAAATATAGTAAATGTAAACTTGCAGTGTTTTTATTTTTTCGCACTTCAACACATATTAGTAATGAGTGTATCCCTTGGATACACGCGGCCCATGCTATAATTGTTTTGAGGGTTACCCTGCTTCGGGTGCTACCCTAATCTGGAGCAAGGCAACAAGGAGTGCCTGGTCGCATTTCAAATGAGTTTCCTGGCGTATCTTCACCAGGGTCTGCTTTATTGTGCAGTTCGTTTTCTCAGTCTTTCCCTTAGATTGAGGTCTCCAAGATGCATGTAGTTTCCATTGAATCTGTAGTGCCTGCCCTATCTTCTGGGAGATTTCTGAAGTGAATAATGGTGCATTGTCACTTTGAATGTTGTGAGGAAGTCCAAGCCTAAAGATTATTTCTCTGAGTAGAAGTTTTGCTACCACAGTCGCTTTCTGAGTTCTAGTGGGATATGCCTCTACCCATCCAGAAAAAGTGCCCACAAAAACTAATAAAAATTTAAAGTTTCCTCTGGTTTTAGGCATCTGTGTAAAGTCATCGTGCCAGTGTTCAAATGGGTGTATCCCTTTATAATGTACTCTTTTTCCTATTGGGGCACATTCTGTCTTACGGTTGTTTTTGGTGCATAACTGACAGGCTTGGATAATCCTCTGGATGGTCCTTTGTAAATTAGGGCCCTTCAAGTGTAGTCTGATGGGGTCCATTAATGCATCTGTTCCATAATGGATCCCTTTAGGTAGGTGTTTGAAGATGGGATACACTAGAGTTTCAGGGAGTAAGATCATTACATGAATATTGATCTTATATACAAAATTAGGGTCAATATTAGAAAACCTCATTCATAGGCTTGTTTCTCATCTCATTGTGTAATGGGGTTTAAATTCTGACAAGTCCAGGTGGGGAATCAAAGCCCCAAGATGTGACAGCTCTTGGGAGGCTTGTCTTGCTGTTTCATTATCATTTTGGTTTCCCTGGATTGTTTCAGAACTGTTCTTTTGTGTCCTGGGCAGTGCATTATGGCAATCTGGCCCAGTAGATTCACTGCTTTAGCAATTATAAAATCTCTTTTGCGTGTTTGATGTCCTTATTCCCTGATGTTTATTGCCCTCTCTTTTTCCATATTACCCCATGGGCATGGACTGCCATGAAGACATATTTAGAGTCAATGTAGATGTTAATATTTTTTCTCTGGGACACTCCTAAGGCTCTTTTGAGGGCTATCAGTTCAGCCTTTTGTGCTGAGGTTCCTACAGCAAGGGCCTGGGCTTCTGTTAACCAGCTCATCGTTGACTCTTCTCCATGAAGCTGCTTCCATCTGTATAGAATTCCCGGTCAGGTTCTGTCAGCATCTGGTCCACTAGATCTGGTCTGCTGGAATAAACTTGGTTAGTGGTTTACAAGCAATCATGCTCGAGGTCTGAAATTCTCTCTGTGTCCAGGAGTAGGGCAGCCGCGTTTAAGGTAGTGGTAATCTGTAAGGTAATGTTTGGGCTGTCTAATAAAATGGTGTGATATTTTCCCATGAGCGCTGCCATCAGCCAATACCCTCCTTTTGGTTATAATAAGTTTAGACCTGGTGTGGTATAAATACCATAGTAGCCTGCCCCAGAGTGAATTTCTTTGCTTCCTGTAAGATGTCACAGGTAGTTGCTACTGCTCAAAGGTATGGTGGTCATCCCTTTGTTCTGTGATCCAGTTTGAGAGATAGGCTGTGGGTTGAGGGGTATTATCCAGAGTCTGGATTAGTACCCCAAGTCCAACCCCTTGCCTTTCTGAATGTATAATTTGAAAGGTTTGTGTAAACTGGGCAGTCCTAATGCAGGAGCCAATACAAGTTTTTCCTTCAAGGTTTAAAATGCCACCTGACAGTTTCTTGCCCATTCAGAAGATTCAGAGTCTAGTCCTTTCATAGAATTATACAATGGTTTTGTTATACGTATCCAAATGCAACAGAACCGTGTAATCCCTAAGAATCCTACCTTTTGCTACTGCATGGATAGAACTTGAGAGTATTATGCTAAGTGAAATAAGCCAGGTGGTGAAAGACAAATATATGATCTCACCTAATACAGAAACCTAATGAACACAAACAAGCAAGCAAAATAGAACTAGAGGCATGTAAACAAGGATCAGACTGACAGTGACCAGAGGGGAGGGAGGAGGAGGGAAAGGGGGGAAAGAAGGGGAAGGGTATAGTCAAGGAACTAGCATAAATGACCCATGGACAGGGACAACTAAATGGGGATTGACTGTGGGAGAGGGGGGAGGTGGGCAGAGTAGGGGAGAGCAAAGGAGGAAAAATGGGACACCTGTAATAGAAAAACAATTAAAAAAAAAATAGACCCATATAAATATAGTTAACTGATCTTTGACAAAGGAGCGAAGGCAAGAGAATGGAGCAAAGATAGTTTCTTCAACAAATGGTGCTGGGAAGACTAAACATCATGTGCAAAAAATAACCTAGACACATGATACACACTTCAGAGATTAACTCAAATGGGTCGTAAGGCAAAACGCAGTGGTGCGAAACTACAGCGTAAGTGCCTGACGTTGGGCTTTTCATTGTTGAGGCGTCCAGTTCAAACGACATTCATCTTTTGGAAGAGGGTATGGGGGGAATCAATGACAATGGAAAAAAATACAATAAAAGTGAAATATTTAAATTAAAAAAAAATAAAAGAATCCACGACCCTGCCTCCAGTTCTCTGAGATTTTCATTGTAGCAATGGCTTCTTTTCAACCAGCCATCATGCTCCTAGTGCCCTCTTTCAGTTGGAGTCCCAGGCATGTCACCTTCTGTTCGCAGATGTGCGCCTTGTGAGGCGATCCGTTCTGTCCTGTTTCTGCCAGACAACTCAGGACTGTGATGGTGTTGAGCAAACAGTCCTTTTAAGTATTGCTAGCTATCAGTAAGTCATCTATGTATTATGAAAGAACTCCCAGTTTCAACTGGACATCCCTTAAGTCTTTTGCTCGTATTTCTTCAATTATAATCAGGGAATTCTTAAATCCTTGTGGCAATACAGTCCAATGGTACTTGAGTGTGATTTTAGTTCTAGGTCCTACCATTCAAAAGCAAGTAGTAGTTGAGGCTGTTCATCTGCAGAAAAAAGTCATCCTTCAAGTCTAGATCTGAAAACCATGTGCTATCCCCAGGCACCATGGTCAACAAAGTATAAAGGTTGGAAACCATAAGTTGAATGCCCTGGACGATGTCATTTATGGCCCTAAAATCCCATACAAATCAATATTCGTCAGAATGAGGCTTTTTGACTGGCAAAATGGGAATGTTACAAGAAGACTGGCATGACTGAATTAATCCTGATTTTAAGAACTTCTATAATACTGGTTGAATTTCCTCTAAAGCTTTCTTTTTAGAGGGAATTTCTTCCATGGGATCTGTGCCCCTTCTTTCAGGTTGATTTTTGCAGGTTGGATATTAACTGCTCTACTTGGGGTTCCATCGGCCCAAGTGGCTTGATCAATCTGCTGATAGATCTTGGGTGGGAAAGAGTTCACCTCTATGTCCTTTCGGGCAAGTCAGGAGTACCTGGAGCTGGAAAGCATGTTACAGCAGGACTTCTACACATAGTCACTGCTTCTCAGAGAAAAAGTTATTTGTGCATGCAGTTTACAAAGTAAATCTCAGCCCAGCAGTGGAGTAGGGCAGTCTGGCATGTAGAGAAAACCATGCATAAGTTTTTGATCCCCAAGCTGGCACTCTAGAGGTTGAAGAAATGCCTGTTTTTGTAATTATCTGGTCACTGCAGTAACTGTTACTGCAGCTGAATTTTTCTTGATTAGTTTTGTATTTAGCACTGAGTATGTAACAGAACCCCTGGGCTGCTCCGATTTGAAACAGAACCCACGGGCTGTTTAGTTAGGGGCCCAATTGCCCGCCACCAGAATTATAACTCTTAATACCAGAGTTTAGTGAAAAGAAAAAGAATTGTTTAATAGTTATATAGATTTAGATTATTTGCAGATTTCTTCCGTTAGGTCTTCTGTTCTTTAAAACACCCACAAACACATAGTTCTGCCTCCCCCTACCAACCCAGGCTAGTTTTAGAAAAGTTAGAGGTACTGTTTCCCTACTTTCTAGACACAGTTCAGCTTTACCGGTAGCTACCAATCATTCAATTCTGATTGGGGAGGTCTTTCTGTGTTATGGTGCCTGCCAGCTTTCAATCCAAAACCAAGTGGATTCTCAGCCTCCTTGTAAACTGCCTTCTCAAAGCTGCATGGTGTTTCCCTCTCAAAACAGCATGGAGAACCTTCTCAAAACAGCATGGAGAACTCAGCTTCTTTAATCCGCATGGAAGATCTAGCTTTTCAAAACCTCATGTAGAGAGCCCCTTCATCAAGCCGCATGGAGAGAGCCCTGCTAAAATGTCTGCAGCTGCTTTTTAAATCCCTGACTGCATCCTCTGACGCAGTGGGTGTGGTAACCAGTTCTGACCATTCACAGAACCTTACGTAGGCTCTGTGAGCTCTTTCAGTACCATGCCATGGTCCAAGACCCCTCCCGTCTTCTTGGGTCTTGGAAGTATCAAAGCCATTTGCATAACAAAGACACTAGCCACTAGCCCCAGGCATGCAAAGGCATCTTATAAGCTGCTTCCTTTTCCCATCCCCCAGCTGCAAGCTCTGGGGCTTTTTGGACACCCCCATTCTGTAACAAGTATATACCTCCCCTATCTATAAGGAAATCAATTAGCTTGTTCCCTGATGTCAGTTGTACTCAGGGCTCCTGTGGGGAAATAATAATAGGTCAGGAGATGTCATTCCTTTCTAACATTTCTCAATGAATTTCTATCCTTTTCCTTTTTCTCTTTAAGTTCCAGGCAGTCCTTTCTCCAGTGGCCTTTCTCTCTGCAATAGACACATTGATTGGCACCTAGTGGGTCTTTCCCTTTTTCCTTTAGGTCCTGCCTCTCCTTCTGGTTTCCCTGCACTGTTTCTAAGAAAACACTGGTCTGTTTTAATTTCCATGTTTCCCGGGCATGGTAAATCTTAAAGGTTTTGTCCACTAATTGGTAGGGATTCATTCCCAATGCCTTGTCTAAACGTTGGAGCTTCCTTCTGATATCCAGGGCACTTTGCCCAATAAAAGTCATGTATAGTGTCCAGACATTTTCTGGTGCCTGTGGGTCAGCATCAGTTTGCTTTTGATAGGCCTAATAGATCCTTTCTAATGCTTCAGAAGGATCTTCATTTGGTTTCTATTGAATGGCCTGTATCATATTCAGGCTCTTTTTGTTTAAGCACCTTTTTCTTAAGCCCTTCCAATATGTACCTTCTATAATGTTCTAGGAAGGCTAGATTCCCACTATTCAGGTCCCAGTTGGGCTCTGTCAAGGGAATTGCCCTGGCTAGGTTGGGAGTCCCGTTTGGATTCTCTTGATGGAGATAATGAACCTCTTCATTAGCTTTATTTATAATTAGCCACCTTTTATCTGCTTAGTTTGGATGCTGAGAGGCCAAAATTGAAGTGATAAAATCTGCCATTTTCTCAGGATCCTCCCATTATGAGGGATTAGAATTCTTCCAATTCAGTAAATATGAGTTGGAAAAAGAGTATGGGCCCCAATAGTAGCCAATGGGCTGGCCTTCCTAGTTTATTCTGCCTGTAGGATATTGCCTCAAAGGAAATTGTCCTCCTCTGGATAGGAATGTTCCCTGGCCAAATTGAGTATCCCGCTAGGTCTTTTAGGGGGAGACCATTCCTTTATCATAAAGGAGTAGGGCTGTTGCCACTCGGCCCTATTTCAGGGATATCTAGCAGTGGAAGTAGTGATGAGGGAAGTCTTCTTGCTGCTAATCCTGTATCCCCTGGGTTTAGGGCACTAAAGAGACTCATTTCCTCATTTTCTTTTTCTTCCTTTGTCTTACTGTCAGGAAGGGGTTTTAAAGCCATTTCCCTTCTCTGCATCATTAAGTGGTTCCCTTTTCTTGCCTCCTTATTGTGTAAAGACATAAACATCTGGACATAAGGGATTTTTATTCCATCTCTCTGACCATTGGCAAAATAATTCCAGTTGCATTATGGTGTAGTAATTTAGAGAACCATTTAGGGACTATTTTTTCCATAGTCTAAGGTACACATAGGCCAAGCAGTGTTACAGTAGAAAACCACTTCCTTCTTAGACATTGGATAATAGTTGCACATGGACCAATCTGCTAAAATTCAACCCAGTGGGCTCCTTTCAGGAGTTGAAACAAAACAACACCTGATGGCATGAAAGTATAAAACCAAAATTATAACCATAAGAAGACCCACACAGAGTGGGAACATATAAACAAAATTTGAACCCACAGTTGCATTATTCCAAATAAGTGCTCACAAACAAATCTTAGTGTCTTATCTCCTGCCAACCGATACCGCAGGCAGTCCTAACAGGACCCTAGTGGAACAAAGTCCCATATGGTAGGGATAGAGGACCCCTGGTGTGTGTGCTGGTTCAACTCATCCAGTTTTGGAATCCCTCTGCTTCCCATACCATTTCCTTTCACCAGCCACGCATTTCAGGCAGCTGACGCCTTGAGCAGCAGTGCAGGGAAATTCCCTGAGACTGGGAAATCCCCACAGTCCCACTCTTGGAGTTGGCCTGTCATAGGCAACTGGGGGCTGAGCCTAAGCCCTCTGGGACTTACCAAGGTCCACATGATTTCACCTGGTTTCTCCAAAACTGAGGCCTTAGCTGCCTATCACCACAAAAGCCAAACTTGTGAGGCAGGTGCTGGTGCAAAAGGAAAGGGGTTTATTCAGGTGCCAGGGAACCTGGGAGAATGAGGGACTCCCGTCTCAAAGATGAAAAGACCATCTCAGTCCTTCCTGCTTAAGCCCTCGGTTCTTATCAGGATAGGGAAGGGAGGGCTTTTTTCCTAATCCAATTATCTGTTAGCTTTTGGTAAGCTCAGGGTAAGAATCTCTCCCTGCCACCATATTGGCCAGTGGGCAGAGACTCCCCTGGCTCTCTGAATGTTTTACAGTAACATCCCAGCACACAGAAAAGATCAATTTTTTTATTTGAAAGAGATGTACTATATTATGTATATGGAGGATTTAACACACAGCAGAATGCATTTCATCTTAAAAGGAATATTTTAATATGATTATGTATGCTTTGTCTTAGAATTTATGACCTTTTATTGCATGTCTGGTATTGTTTGCAAATTTGACCTGATTTTTCACACTTACTTTAAAATAACTTACTTTCTTTTTGTTAGTACAGGCCAGCTAAGTACAGAACTGTTCATCCTATCATGTTTTTTTCTAATTTTTTAATTGATTTTAGAGAGAAAGAAGGAGGGGTGTTGATTTCTTGTTCCACTTATGTATGTGTTCACTGGTTGATTCATGTATGTGCCTTGACCAGGGATCAAACCAGCAACTTTGGTGTCTCAGAATGATGCTCTAACCAACTGAGCTTTCCAGCTAGGGCCGTCTTGCACTTTTTATTGGAAACTGAAATATCTGGAAACTGAAGTAACAGGGAATTTTACAAAATCATAAAATAGATGCCAGTAGTTTAATTGATTTTGTATAAAGAAGTTTAAAGATTGAATTAGAAAGTAGAATTGTTTCATATATGTGAACTTTGAATATATATACACACACACACTCATGTGATGATTTTTTTATTAAGACATTTAATATAAAATGCCTTTAAATTAAATCTACTCATCTTCCACTTGAAAGTTTTTTAAACTATAGACATTAAGTGATTTTTTTATATTATTGAATCTCACATTATTTAAGTCTTTATAATATCTGACATGTTTAAATTCCTCTCCCACCTCATGTGACACATTGACAAACTTACAGAATGCAGCCTGGGTGGTCCCTGAATGTTCCAAAGGCAGTTGCACTGCTTTTTTTCTTCTGGGTATTCTTATCTTGGGTATTAATGTTGAAAACATTGTGAGACTTTTCATAATGTTCTGATAGTCTTTCTGGTACCAAAATGTACAGTTTTTTTTAGAAAGATAAAAAGGGCCATTCTTGTCACAGTTCTTTGAAAGTGGGATGCTTTTTCCTTTTGTGAAAAAAGTTCCTGTTTCTGCTACAGGCAGTCCTGTGAATGAGAAGGATGAAAACCTACCCAGTCTTGATGCTACCTAAAAACCTTCTGGCAGCCAACATAGATTTAATCAGACTCATGCTAGCAATGATATTCTGATTTTGTTTAAAATTATGCAGTTAACTTTGTTTTAAATCAATATGTGAGAATCTGCTGAAATGATAATGGAAACAAAAAAAGGGCAAGTAGGCTTCAGGTTGCTTTTGAGGAGGAAGCTTCATTTTGAAGTATAGCACAGCTTCATAATGCCAGATTTTCAAAATTTGCTAATGTGAAACAATTATGTTTATATATTTTATACATTGCTTTATATGAAACTAAATGTTACTGTTTTAATTAAACAATGCATAGATTTTAGTGTTATTTTTTCTAATATTTCAGTTTTCAATTATAAAAAATAGGATGAACAATTCTGTATTTTACTTGTACCAAGAAAAATTTAAAAGTTTTTGTTTTAAATCATACATGAGAGCATAAATTAGTAGAGATATCATTATTAAGAAAAAGTCAATAAGTTGCTTCTTCTCGCTTCTTCTCTCTTGAACATCTCATGGTGTTGCTGTAATCCTTATTAGCTATTTAGAACTAATTACTCTCAAGGTACCTCTTTAGGGATTATGGTTCCCTCTATCTCCAGGGACATCATGTAAAGTTTTCAGACGCAAAAGGAAGCCTATGAGAGGTCTTTCTTTTTTTCAAGTCAAATGACGTTAGGAATTAGAAATAGTAGGTCCTAACATAACTTCACATTGGCAGTTGAGCTCTGGGTTTCCCTTCTGAACTTTCATCTAAAGAAACCTTTAAAATGATTAGTTTATTTATTAGTTTTTATTATTACCCAGATTCTTAAAAACATATATTTATTTTTTATATCTCATTTTATATCTCATATAGTTACTGAGAATTATCAAACAGATAAAGCCAGGAAAGCTCTAGCAAAACAAGTTCTCTTCCCAGGGTACATTCTTTTTGTACTGAAACTGGAACTTTTTGTGTGTTTCAAAACAGATTAAAAAAACCAAATACCTCCCTCTCAGTGAGTCTGAGAAATCGCACCAAGATCCCAGACCTAGCTGCCCACCCACATTAGCACTGCAGGGCCCTAGTTCCCTCATTTGTAGCTTCTTTGTCAGCCCACCTGGGTTTGGGGACTGGGAATCTAGTTATCATCCTCCTCCTGTTTAATGCCTCTGACCAGTCTTTCCTTCTTTATCTTTTCTTCTCTCAGTCCTCCCCTTACCCCTGCTTTTGTTGCTCCTGTCACTCCTCATCTTCTCCCTCTCCCCCCTCCCTTCCCTTCCCTCTGCCCTTTCTTCTTTTTCTCCCTCATAACCCCCTACTGAATTTCCTTGAAGCTTCTACAGCTGCTAACACTGGGAAACCCTGGTTTTCTCTACATTTCTCAATTTACCGTTAGCTACAGAAAGTCTTAAGTCCTCAATAAGTTATCATCTGGTCCCAATTTATTAACTCAAATCTCCCTTTTCACATTCCTTTCACATGAATCATAAGTACTGAATTTCCCATCACCTACTCTGTGCTTTCAACCTTGCATTCTTTTGCCCTTCCCATTCACCTTGCCTGGGCAACACCTCTCCATTCTACTAGGTCCTCAACTAAAATTTTACCTCTGTGTGTTTTGCTCCAACACATCTTTTATCTCATTTCTTTTTTTATTGATTTTTGAAAGAGAGGGTAAAGGAGAGAGAGAGAAAGAGAGAAACATCAGATTTGTTGTTCCACTTATTTATGTATTCATTGGTTGATTCTTGTATGTGCCCAGACTGGAGATAGAACTCGCAACCTTGGCATATCAGGGCAATGCTCTAACTGGCTGAGCTACACAGCCAGGACCACACAGTACTCATTTTTTAAATTTATTCAAGGTGTATTTAATCACCTACTATGCGCAAAATACCACTGCAAGTTGTGAGGAACATAAACATGAATAAAACTTAGCTGATAATACCTACATGACTTGTTTGTCAAAATGTCTATTCAGGGAAGTTCAAACTTCATAGCATTATACTATTAGGAAAGAACTCAGGACTGTATTCTTAGATGGCTTCTATGAAACAGGACATATTAGGTTGGCCAAAATGTTTGTTTTTTTTCTCTAAGATGGCTCTAGGAGTGCTTAGTTGTCTTTAACTTCATTTGAAACTATATTGTTAGATTTTATTGGCAGCTGTCCTATCAGCGTGCATTTTTTAAAAATTATCAAAATTGGCACAGTTTTGTGTAGCCTTTTAAATATTGAAGGTGGAAGAATATAGCCAACATTTTTAGCATATTATGCTTTATTATTTCAAGAAAGGTAAAAGAGCAACTGAAATAAAAAAAAAAAGATTTGTGCAGTGTATGAAGAAGGTGCTGTGACTGATCAAGCATGTCAAAAGTGGTTTGCGAAGTTTTGTGCTGGAGATTTCTCATTGGATGATGCTCCATGGTCAGATAGACCAGCTGAAGTTGATAGCAATCAAATTGAGACATTGAGGACAATCATTGTTATACTATGTGGGAGATAACCAACATACTCAAAATACCCAAATCAATAGTTATTGGTGAAAGTAAAAAATGTATCTTTCATTTTATGGAAAAAACCATACGGACTTTTTGGCCAACCCAATATTTTTCTTTAACAAAGGTGAAAGTTTTAAAATAATTATTTCTCATTTCAATCTCAGCGAGACATGAGTGTTTACCAAGCAGAGCATTGTCTTTGCAGTCAGTCCAACTAATCAAGAAACCAAAAGATTTTAAAATCTATCCTCTTAACGTAGGATAAACTAATCAGCCAGATTCTACTTCATGTTATCAGAATCTTCCTAACACCACTTCAGATAATTCTATGGAATATTAGAGGGGAAAAAAACATAATGAGAGAAGAGGGACATCAAGACATGTGAAAAGCAGTACATCTCAGCATGCACTTAAGCTTTCGTTGTGAAGTGGGCACCTTCCATTACCACAGAAAATAATTGTACGCTTAAGAAATATATAACCAAGTCTTTTCTGTTCTAGTTTTCATACTTAATTTCCACAAACATGGTTTTTTAGTTTCCAAGATTATTCTGTTTAAAAGCTAAAAATGCTTGACTTTGATCATTAAATCATACCATAATGAAAGTAGCCACAGTGATGAGAGAATCATCTTTCTAAATGCCAATCTGATCTTGTCCTTGCTTTGCTTGCCTACAGGGTAACATCCATTCTTCTCTTCATCAGTGGAAATTCTTTGTGATTGCCACTTCTTACCTTTGTCCCCATACCTCTCCCTATCTGTTCCCTGGACAGACCAGGCTCTTCATGCCACTTTTATTCACCTCGTTTCACACGCACGGAAAGTGTTTCTCCATCCTTATTTCCCCAATTTCCTCTCCCTTATCCTGCCCAGCACAACTTCTGAGCTTGCTTTCACCGTCTCCAGCTGAGTTAGATGCCCTTAGTCTACACCATCCCATGCCTGGGACCTCTTTCAGCTCAGGGAGTGCAAATGTGATTGCCGATTTAACCATCTCCCTCTTCTCCCAACTCTGAGCAGCTGCTGGACGGTGTCTCCAGTGGATGGCAGGACTGTGCCTTATTAATTTCAACACCCCAGCCCCTGGCCTAGGAGTGAGCAGACAGCAACTGCTCAGTATTTGTGTTAGTTGCGTAAATGAAAGAACTATTAACCACATTTGAAAACTGATGTTAGTTATTTTACAATAACCTTCCAAGGTTTATCTCTGTGCCACATGTTAGATATTAGTGTTTACCCTTTGATGCATTCAAATGAGACTGTGAATATAAAATATATTTCAAGGTTAACCTGTGTTTTGCCCTTTGAAGTCACCAGGTGATAATTCAATTATTTTTAACACATTGCCCCTAACAGCACAATTGTTCTGTGAATGGTTTTTGCATAACTCTCCTTCCATTCCCCTCTTCTCTTTTAAGAGTTAACCATGATCTTTTCTTAGGGTTTCAGTATTCTTTCACTAGCCCTCTTCTTTGTCACTACTTTTTTGGTTGGCTGGTTACTGTTACTCAGCCTACAAATCTGTCCTATGTCATCTCCTTTGAGTAATTTATAACCGCCATAAAATGCCACATAGAGGCACTTTTTTTTACATTTTTGAGTAACGGCGAGAAAGAATTGCCCTGGGAATCAAAAATCCAATGAGTCATAGATTATTTTGTTATTTATGACCAGAGAGTGGTCATTGACAATATTTGGCAATTTTACAGCTATAAACCTAGGCTATTGTGCTTTAGAATGTAATTTATTAGGCAAATAAAACTCTTTAACTGGTAATGGGTCCTGTTAAATCTGAGGAACCACGTGAACTCCAGGCCAGTACAGCTGTGGAAGTTTCATAGTAGCCACATACATCTCAGATGTCTGGACACTAATATTTTACACTTACTTCATGGTTTTATTTATTCAGTTGCCTTTATATTCTTGATTGGATTCTGACCAACCATTTTGGTTTAAGAAGTCATCAGCTTTGAATAGAGAGGGAGGAGCCTGTAGAAAATAAAATGAATTTATGTTGAAATAGCATAAATCCTTCCTTCGTTAGCTATGACATTTAGTAAATTCAGGTTATAAAGAAACACCAGATGTGTTATGGAAAATACTGATATAAAATCATCTTTGAAAAAGACAAGGACCTAACAATTAAAGGTACCTGAAGGAGAGGTAATATAGATACAGAAATAGGTAGGTATGTATATATTTTGTAATGTCTTCAGATTAATTTCAGCCATTCTTACCTTTTAATGTTTGGAGAAAATGATAATCTTGAAATTCTCAGCCAAGTAAGCTGATCTTTTTCAAAATGCAGTCATGCGCTGC
Source organism: Furipterus horrens (assembly GCF_987537825.1). Classification (NCBI taxonomy): domain Eukaryota; kingdom Metazoa; phylum Chordata; class Mammalia; order Chiroptera; family Furipteridae; genus Furipterus; species Furipterus horrens. The sequence continues at coordinate 97,092,735 of NW_028327173.1, forward strand.
TTAACGATGGGGATACATTCTGAGAGATGCATCAGGCATAGTTAGGCGATTTTATCAGTGTGTGAGCATCCTAGTTGCCCTGGCTGGTTTGGCTCAGTGGATTGAGCGTCGGCCTGCGAGCTAAGTGTCGCTGGTTCGATCTTCCAGTCAGGGCACATCAGAGAAGGAAAACTCTGACTCCAAAAACCTCCGCTGCCTTGCGGCATACCTCTTCAGAGGAAAGGCTAAGGGAGTAAACCCTGACAGAAAATCCGGAGCCGGAGTCCCTAAGGCGGTTTGACGTTGTAGTCAACACTGGCAACTCCTGCGGCGCACCTGAAGCCAAGCTGTATTGACTCCGTCTTTCCCTTGGATCCTTCAGCTGCGAAGAGAGGGGGGGTCTGCTGCATGGGCAACAGCAGACCCTCCATATCACCCTGCCCAGGCTCTGTAGCTTCAGCTTCAGCTTCACTGGAGAGGACACTCCAGCGTCATCGCAAGATGTTGATTCAACACGGGAGGAGACAGATACCGTGTCACTCCCGAGTCGGACTGCACAGCCATTCTTGGCGGTGCAGATAGACTCTTAAGAAGCTACACCATCGTCTCTCGAGACGGACGGCTGCCGACGACGACGACGACGAGCATCCTAGAGTGTGCACTTAGACACACCTAGATGGCCTAGACCAGTGGTTCTCAACCCTCCTAATGCCATGACCCTTTAATACAGTTCCTCATGTTGCGGTGACCCCCAACCATAAAATTACTTTTGTTGCTACTTCATAACTATAATTTTGCTACTGTTATGAATCGTAATATAAATATCTGATATGCAGGATGTATTTTCATTGTTACAAATTGAACATAATTAAAGCATAGTGATTAATCACAAAAACAATATGTAATTATATATGTGTTTTCCGATGGTCTTAGGCGACCCCTGTGAAGGGGTCATTCAACCCCCAAAGGGGTTGCGACCCACAGGTTGAGAACCGCTGGTCTAGACTATCGCTCCTAGGCTACAAGCCTCTAGACCACATTACTGGACTGAATACTGTAGGCAATTGTAGCATAGTGGTATTTGTGTATCTAAACAGTTTTAAGCATAGAAAAGGTACAGGAAAAATATGGTGAAAGGTAAAGAGTGGTACACCTGTATAGGGCACTTACATAAATGGAGTTTTCACTATTGGAAGTTGCTCTTGGTGAGTCAGTGAGTGAGAGCTGAGTGAATATGGAGACCTAGGACATTACTGTACATGACAATAGACTTTATAAACACTGTACATTTAGGCTATACTAAATTTATAAAACAACATGAGATCAAATCAAGCACAGGAGAAATGTTTCAATTAAGAGACACAGTTAAATAGATATAAGAGATAGCTGAAGGCATAAGTGGCACACAGTTTTTCAGTAAACTTCTTATTTTAATAAGTAGAAAGAATACCCTCTAAAATAATGATAAGTAAACACATAAACCAATAACAGTCATTATTGTCATTATTAAATACTACATACTATACATAATGGTACATGCTATACTTTTAAATGACTGGCAGTACAGTGGGTTTGTTTACACCAGCATCACCACAAACACATGAGTAATGCCTTGCAGTAGAATGTTACAAAGGCTAACAGCATCACTAGGTGATAGGAATTTTTCAGTTCCATTATAATCTTACGAGATCACCATTGTATATGTGGTCCAACATTGAACAAAATGACATTATGTGGCACATGAATGTAGCGACATTAGTCAGTACTTATTTGTTGTTGTTGTTCTTGTTTAAAGACAGAAATGTATCTTCTTTGGTGTAATTATCATACATGTATGTCTGATAACATCTAGGATTAGAGAAATTCAGTTATATAATTAACAGTATGCAACACAGTCAAGAAGTTGGGTCTAAAGCCGAACTCCAAGTACTGATCAGTGAGAAAATGCTAAAAATGTTTCTTCCATCTGAAAATAAGTGCTAGATGTTACATTTACCCATTCATTCTTCAAGTAATTAATTAAACCTCACCATGGTCATTGCCTCATACCTCTGTATAAAATACAGAAAGGCTAGAAAGACCTACATATGTATGGTAGAAGTGTCATTAATGAAAATAAGAAACCAGTATGTAACCTTCAGGGCTGCCCTTGAATTTAGTCACACCCTGTCTAGGCTCTCACTGCCATTTTGCACTGTTATAATTTCCCATTTACTTCTCTGCCTCCCTGCTTAAACAGAGAGCTTCTTGTCATTTATCAACTGTGTGTGCACAATTCCTAACACAGGGTCAAATAGCAGGAACATACTTGAATTAATGCATAAGTTACCTCCCTGCTAGTTGTTTTGGTCCTCCTTCTCAGGACAAATGAAGGTGCCCAAACAGAAAATTATTGGACTCTTAACTTTTCTTTATTAATTTTAAGAGCTCTGTATATAGTCTAGAAATAAAGTTAAGTGTAATGTATTCTTTCCCACTCTGTGGGTTGCGTTTTCACTTTATTAGTGAATTGTTTTTTTTGTGTGTGAGCAGTTATTGTCATCAAATCCAGTTTATCATTTCTTTTTCTTTTATGGTTACTACTTTTCTTGTCTTCCTTAAGAAATCTTTGCTTATCTTCATGGTCATGAAGATATTCTATGTTTCTTCAACAAGCTTTAGATTTTTTTAGTTTTCATATTTAGGTCTATGATCCACCTAAAATTAATTTTGTGTATGGTGTGAGATAGGGGTAGAAATTTCTTCTTTTCTGTATGGATATCCAGTTGCTCTAGGACTGGGGCCGGGAGGGAGTACTTACTGAAAAACACTTTCTTTCCCCCATTGAATTGCTTTAGTGACTTTGCCAAAAATTTGCCTTTGTGTCTTTGTTAAAAATTAAAATAACATGAGTTTTTAAAATTCATTCTTTCATCCATAAATTCTTCCAGTGAATTTTAACTGAGTTTGTGTTATGGTAATTGTCAAAGCAGGAATGAAAAACAGACACTGTTTCTACTCTTGTAGAGTTTACAGGTCATGGTTCTACCCTTTGATTGAAACTGAAGAAGGGAAGGGATTGTATAGGAGAGTAAAAATCTGTCTTAACAAGCACAAGATCTCTGTCTATAAATCTCACTTTCTATAATCTGTTTTTTGGGTTTTAAAAATAAATATATTGTGAATGAGAAACAGAACAATTACAGTACTGGAAATACTTTTCCAAAGCACACAAACTGCCCTGCTCCCGCCCCACCGTCACCCAATATTGCGATTCTCTGGTCTCAATGAAGACTAAATATGCCGATTATATTTTTATCTCCATGATTGAATATATCAGTACTTGAAAAGACTTGAGGGCTGAACAATGAGATTTCTTCTGTTCTAAACCTGACAACTACATAGAGACTGAACAGTGGCTCTCAGCTCAAAGGGAGAACTGTTAGCTGATTTGTGAATTTAAGTGGTTATATTTTTGAACGATAACTGTTGCTTAAAGAAAATCTTATGCTTCAGTTATAGGTGTGAGTGTGTGAAATATCAACAGGGACTTTTTCCGGTTTTGAAATTTAAGAATCCTAAACCTCTTACCTAGGCAATTCAGATCTTTATATGTCATTGACAAACACTAATAATGGCTGTAATTACTGAAGGCTTTAGTACCAAAAAAATAAAATGTATTGAGTTAGAAATAGTGTTTCCAAAGCCCTAATTTGTTCAATTTCAAGTGGCTCTTCCAGACTTAGGTCTCAGCTAAAGGTGTCTGCGTCCCAGTTTCTTTTGATGGAATACAGCAGTACTGTACTTGACAAGGCTTGAGGGAGCACTCATGCCCATATTCAGAGACTTTTTCTAACTTATCAATACTTACATTGGCAATGTAATCCCCAATCTAAAAGGATATGCCTCTTGGAACTGAAACTAAGGTCTCAATTTGTAAGAACAGAGTTCTAAATTTATAAGAACTTTTGGTTGTCTTTGATATTTTAAGTAGCAAATTCTAAGGCCAATTTTATTTTATTTTATTTTTTTAGTGGGGATAACTCTCTTCCAAGCTTTGGAAGTTGAGCTTTGTATTGCTAAGTACTTTTTCAAAAATAACAGATGAATTTGGACTTGGAGCAAAAGTTGGTTATCAAAATACATTTTTGCACACGGACTCCAATTAGATATGTCTACATTTTTATATAAAGTGAAGCTGCACAATAGATTAGTCCCAAAGTGAAAATCTAAATACCCTATACAAGAGTTTCTCAGACTATTTTTATCTCAGAACATCACCCCACCCTCTTTACACTCTTAAAATATAGTGAGCATCTAAAACTACTTTTGCTTATGTGGGTTATTTCTGTCAACATTTATCATATTATAAAATAAAACTGGTATTTGACAGATATTTATTAATTCTTTAAAAAATAACATTGTAACATAAATAACTCATTTTCATAAAAAATAACTGTTACAAACAAAAAATATTAGAAGAGTGACTTTTTTCACATTTAAAAAAATCTCATTGTGTCTGGATTAAGAGAAGACAATTAGGTTCTTTTATATGCTCCAACAGCCTCTGACAATGTCAATCAGGTAATTTCTAGAGAATTATACACTCATGAAAGAATGATGGCAAAGGTATAATGTTTTTGTATTATTAGACAAATATTTTGCCCTCAAAATCAAATTAAAGAATCTCAGGGACCTCCCAAGGTCCCCAATTGATTCTTTTAGAACTGCGTTTCTGTAACTGTTGAATGCTATGCGAAAGCATTACAGCAATATAAAATGGCATGTCTGTGAGTCCTTTTAATACACAGGGATACATTTTTAATAATATATGCTGCCCCTACTTAGAAGACAGTGTGTTATAATATTCAAATGCAAATAGAATAAAGGAGGAAAAATAAAGTATACATTTCAGACCACTTCCTGTATCAGCACTTAATAAAATCAGACATCTCAAAGAGCAAACTAGTAAGTTACATTATGAAAATCTGAAAATATAAAGAGAGAACTGTAAGTTCTATGTGACAGGAAAAAGATCATCAGTTCAAAAATGAGATAAAACAGGGAGGAAAGTTGACACTCTCTTATAGACACTAAGATGCCTGTCTTAATTTGCCTTTGAAATAGCCTCTTAACTTTAGAAGGTTGGCTACAGGATAATTGTAGACCAATGTTTTCTCAAACAAAAACTTTGATTTTGTTGAAGCACGTGGAAAAATACTGCATCGAGATCCTATAGTTCTGTACCTTAAAGTGTGGCAGAAATGACTTTAACCTAGAAAATACTAAAGAGTTAATATAGCTCCTTCTGCTGCCAATGGAAATGAGCATACGAGTATCATTTCAAAGAGTTTCAGAAAAACACAAATTAGAATAAACTCATTTCTGCCATGTAAAAAATGTCTGTTGATAGGGATTAGAAGTGAATTTCTAGTAGGTTTTCAGAATTTTCTGTTTATTGGCTTTTCTTAAAGTTTATTATATTAATGAACTTTTATAATTTCGAATGAAAGTGTATACAATTCATGATAAATAGGAGATAAATGTGTTTTCTGATAGCAGGGTAACTGGTCAGCGAGTATAATCAACTGAGAGGGCCAGCAGGCACTGAAGATCTGATTCATTGGCAGAATTCATTAAGCAGCACTTTTAATATGAAATCCCAGAAGTAATGGGTAGAAGAGCAGGTTGGCAGCCAAGTGTAGGTAGCAGAGGGCACAATTACTCCTGTGGGATGACCAGCCTCAGGGATGCGGAGGTGGTGGGGTGCAGCAGGCAGAGGCCCTCGCCAGGCAGAGTCGCCTGAAGCCGGGGCACCCATGGCCCCTCTGGGTCGTGACTTAAGACTGAATAAAGGGAAGGTCATGGGATTAGAGAAAGGCTTGTATTAGAACCCAGTTTGTGTGGGAAGGTAAAGCCCCCAAGTAGCCAGTTTATGCTGGCAAGCTAAGTAAAAGATTCTTATTGTTCCTTCTTCTTTAGAGAAAATGGTTTTATTAATCAAACTGACCATAAAATATTTTAAAAATGAAGACAATAAAGGAAACGACTGACAAAGTAATTGTTAAAGTCACATCTCAGACTCGTGTATCCTTGTCATCTGTTTTGTTCTCCTAATGAATGGTGGAGTTACACTTTTCCTTTTATTGAAACAGCTAGGATTGTAGCCACTCTTTCAAAATATGTACTAAAAATCAGTCACTAAATTACACTTGTGAGCTTAAAGCAGCAAAAATAATTCACTGACCTTACTCACCCCTTCAGTTGCAACAAACTCTTTATATGTCTGTACCTTGAATGTGGAGAGTTGGTTTTTGCCTCTGAACTTCTCATTCTTTCCACCTCATTTCCCCTCTGTGTAACCAAACACTTTTCAGCAACTGGAGGCCTAAACAGTCTTGTTAACTTAAAAGTTTTCCTTCAGATTTATTGACCCAGTGGAGTTAAACAGGGTAAGTGTTGATCAACACCTCTCAGGTATTTCTTAATTACTACACTGGCATCTCCATGGCCTCATAAAAGTTTGCAGTGTGAGTTAGAAATAAATGACTATTTTACTTATTTATTGATCTACCTACCTATTTATTTATTTATTTATTTATTTATTTATTTATTTATTTATGGAAGGGGGAATTGGGGGTTTTCTAAAGGGAGCCTTTATCTTTTGCCATAAATTGTAGTTGTAGCCTTGATAATACTGTGGTTGAACAATAAGGTCTCCAGAGCACCTTGCTGAAAGAGATTAAACTGTAATTAAACTACACTATGAGTAAAGAGGGGTGGAAAGAAGAAAAAAATTGTGGTTTTCATAAAGCAGTAAAGAAATACATTGACCAGTGTTTACAGCCCAGAGACGTTTTTTTGTCTTCTCAACTTCAAAAGTCTTATTTTTAACCAGCCAAGGTTTTGCAAGAACGCCATATCAATCCCACAGTTCTGTTCTTTGAAATAATTGCACCAAGCTGGTCCCAAACCAGCAGGAACTAACTGAAAGGCAGGAGGGAACATTTCTCAAACATACGGTGCCGATGAAATTTGCCATAACACTATGAATTATGTCGGCTGCTGCCTGTATGAAGTTCCACATAATGGAAAAAAATAATTTAACTAGATCTTAATTGAACATACAGCTACATAATATCCTTTTGTTTAGGCTCAAAATGGATTTTTTTAAACCTCCTTATCAGTGCAGCTATTAAATATTGTGGCTCTCCAGCTATCAGTCTCCGATCAGCACAGTTAGTGCATTTTACCTTCCAAGGAAGTGCACTCTGAGCCAGCTGGAGCACGAGAACTGTAGGAGCTGGAGAAAGACGTAATTGAAACAGGCGACTGCTTCAGTACAGACAGGAAATAAAAGGAAGACTGGCCCTCCAACGGATTAAATTAGATGTTTCAAATTCAGACAGTATCAGGAAAAAGAAGACTGATGTTAGGGGGGAAAAGGTAACAGTAAGTTCATTCAGCTGAGTACTCCCCTTCTCCTCTCATAACACATGTTTTTGCTGGAATCTCACCATGCTGCCTGTAGGGTAGAACCGCCCAGGCCTCTCTCCTGGCCAAACAACAGAGTAGCAGGTCCCTGTGTTAATGTCACACTATCCTTTCCCTCCTGCCTGCCCTATCCCTTTCAGAGTCCTTTGGTATTCTATTTCCATAAATTAGGCGTGAAATTACATTGGGCTGAGGATACATGATTTCAGCTGTTTTATAGTTGGAAAGTAAAATCTTTTAGACCTAAAGCAAAAATATTTTTTAAAATATACTTCCTGCTTATTAGTTTGAGATATGCCTGTGATAGAAAATACTTGCTTTGTAGAAACCTTCTCTTCTTAATCTCACAGAATTCTGTCTTGTCCTTCAGTTTGAGTCAAATAACATTTATTGAGTACCATCTGTATACAAGGCCCTGTGCTAACTGGTGTCTGATAGAGATACATTCATTAAGGTATGTACATTCAGATTCTCAACTGAAGACTTGTATCAATAGATTTTGTTTTGCAGTAGAATAATTGACTGAAACTGTTGCAGCATTTTTTATCTTTCCTAATATGGTTCTGCATCTCAGTTTTTCTATCTAGGCAAATATGAGCCTTTGTTTAATAGAGTTTGCTTAAATATCCAAATCAAAATTTGTTGTTAGCAGTGACTGAGATGTTGCTTTTTAAGGTCAGTGCTTATTTCAGCATTACAGTATCCAGTGTCATTCATATATGGGGAAAGGAGAGCATTAGATAAGGTGTTTTCTCTGAGCCACACACAGAAAAACTCAAGCTAAAAATGCTGTAGTTTTCCATTGTCCCCTCTTGACTGCTGATAAAGTTGAACATTACTAGTGGATAGAATTCCTACTTTAAAGATTGAAAATGCCTTTGTTTTTCCTACTTTATGGCTCTCTGTGCCTGTAAACCATAGTCTTAGAGAAATGTGGGGTTGCTCACCTGATCCAGGCCTCATTTGCTCAGGTGTACTCACTGTTTTAGCTTCTAAAATTAAAGCGTGGGAAAATTCCCATACAAACATCTGCTTCATTTGCCCTCCTTCTCCAACAGGAGTGAGGTGGGGTGAGGAATGCATCATGTGAGTGAGCTTTGCATGGGAAATATTGTGGGTTGCTTCCTCTGCAGCTGGACAGCTTTATATAGCTATAAACCTTTACTGCTGAATTAAGGTTCTATTCAAAGGGTATGAATCTCTGATATTCATGGTACAACAAAACTGTTATTAATTACTTATCTCCTGAATAGTTACCAGGATTGGCAACTTGAACAACAATAATCTATGTACTTAGTATTTTCCAACAAGGGACATTCTCGTTCATGTAAATGGGATGGCATTAATTTTTAAAACTAAAAGGAACAAACTAGAAATGTATACCTGTGTCCCCCATAAAAGCCACTGTGCTTAGCCTCCTCACCGAATGCATATGTCTCCCTTCCTGAAAGGCAATTTCAACATCCGTCTTGAAGAATGGGGACAGAGAACTTTATATCCTAAGCTGTAGGGCAGACTGTGCTGACCACTGGGTCTCATAGCCAGGGTTGAGTGTTCCAAAGTGCCTGGAAGTAGACTGTGTCCTTGGCACATACCTTTTCAGGAGCAGGGAGGAAGTGGTAGCTGCCTGCTGCAGAGATCTGTAACATCCATATAGCCCTAAACCAGGACATACCCTTTCGGGAACTTGCCAATCTCCAGAACTCCCTCCTGCTGCAGTTCTCCCCCAGGAGTTTGTCCCCATACCTCAACATCTGGTGTGACTCTGTGGCTTTATTCTTGGAGGCTAGTCCCATGTGTCTGCATTCATATGCAAAATTACATCTGTTTATTGCAGCTGTGTGGCACAGCCATGTCTCCTTGACTAGGTCCCAAGGAGCTGATGATTATTGTGCAGTACTATAAAGAAATGAACATCAGTAGGAACCATAAACCCACTGTGTTAACTTTCTACCGATGTCACCTCCTGAGACAGGATGATATTATTATTCACTTTTTAGAAATTAATAAACTGCTACTTAGAGAGTTTAAGGAATTTACCAAATCAATACAGCTGGTATGTGGACTTGCTAGGATTCATACCCAAAGCTCTCAGGATCAGAAACCTCGTTATTTTGATGTATCACATTTCTAAAACTAGACACTATTTACTTTGAAAACCTAGTCAGGAGAAGTTGTTGTTCAGAAGGAATGGTTTCCAGTAGACAGCCACCAGTGCATCAAGCAACCCTAGTTAAGAAGGGAGGGATGGAGGGAGAGTTTGGGAAAGAGGTCAAGATTGGCCCTGAACAGGCAAATGAGACCATTTTACTCTATTCTTCTGGCCTGCTGCTCTCTTTCCCCACAGCCAAATTCTGAATCACTGAGACTCTCTCAGCTAGTTGCAATTTTAATTATTAAAGAAAAATTGGCCCTAAGGTGTGAATAATCTGCTAAGCTAAACCTTGGAGAGTTTGTTAATTCAAATAAATGTCTGTTATAAATGTGTGGGAAGTATTTGAAATAGTGAGTGGGTTTTCTTATCTGTTCAAAGAAGGAGTCCCCAAACTAGTGTGTCTAGGCATAAAGTCCAGGGGGGTTATTGGTAGACTATAACTCTGAAATCAGTCATTGTGCATTAATGATAATAGCATTAAATGAATAGCTTACATAAGTATGCTATTTTTTCTCCAGAATCTGTCTCCAATTTTAATTCTCCTTCCCTCCTCAGACCTCTAGTCAATTTCTCTTGACTTTCTTCCTTTGCTTTCCTTTACCTGTCCATGTTAGGATCGTGTGACATCTCTTTATTCTAGAATGTGACTAAGGAAGGAGAATCGAAGTTTTATGTTTTTGCCTTCCTTAGCTTACTTTGACAATAATGAAGACCTTCAGACTCAAAATAAAAGTATATCTTGATCATAGTTTTCCTGTTAAAAATATACACATCAAAGGTGTCACAATTTAAAAAGGAAAAGTAGACTAAAGGTACTTAGTTTAAGTGTATCTGGGCCGGGAGTGACGTGTGACAGGTTATCTTTTGTTAAAAGGCACTCCCTTGCCAAAGCTTAGGGCCTTTTCAATATATGCACTCCGAGCCAACACATCAAGTTCACATATTTTATCATTAGGGATTAAGTCCTGAGAAATTTGATATTTTAAAGAGAACCTCTTTTTCATTATTTGAGCATTGAGGGCAAGAAGGAGAGGATGGCAAACTCTTCTGCCAGTAAGAAGCTCTGGACTTGGACTGAGTATCAGGAGCCCACTGTCACATCCCTGACCTCCTCACTTCCGTTTTCCCCTTAATTCTCCTCCTCCAGCTGCAGCTCCAGCTCCTCAGTTGCACATTCCTTCCGTCACTCATCTTTGAAACTGAACAATATCCTGGGGATTGTTAGGTACAAAGGTTATCAAAGTTCATATTTTAAAATAAGTAAGGGTGATTGAAATGACTTTAGCAGCCCAGAACACTATGTATTGGGACAGAAGTAAAATTTGGGGTTTCCAGGTTATTTGCATCCAGCTTCCTGCCTTACTGAATTCATATAGCTACTTCCCACAAGTTAGAAGCATGGTTTTTTTTAAGCAGGCAAAAATGCAGGTTTGTGTTGCCACCAATGTGTCATAATCTGCAGTTCACACCCTCAGTGTAGGTGTCAACAAAGCTGCCCCTTACTCTTAGAGGTATAAGGTGCCAAAACCAGAAAGTGGGATCTGATTGCAAGGAAGGCGCTGGCAAAACAATATTATAGTGCCTGGTTCTGTTTGACATTTAGGGGCTAGTCACTTGGAGAACTCCCAAACACGTAATACGCCAAGAGGAGACATATTTTCTCTTGAAGATTCAGTGGATGACTGGCTGTGGGGAGAATTATAAAGCCCTTCTGATCAAAAGGAGACTTTTGCTACTCCCAGTCCACATCCTCCTCATTCATGCTCCAGCTTCCAGAAAGCCTGGTGCTATTCCAGAGGGTTTACACAAGACTTGGTGGTTCTACATATTCTTTTCTTACCTGAGAAGAACGAAGTACAAGAGGATTTACTTAATACATCCTTAAAGATCTGGTTTCTTTCAAAATGAACTATTACAGTCACTTATTGAAAATCAGAACACAGTGATGTAGAGTTGCATTTTTTTAAATAATAGCTCTTTAAATTCTTAAAATTTTTCCCTTAATATGTGAGTGTGTGCATGCATGCGTGTGTGTGTGTATGTGTGTATGATTACTGAGTAATAAGAAGTAAACTCTTAAATCAGAATTTAGGCAAGATTGGCCTCCTTCAGTATGCAGTCACAGTTAATGAAATTTTTAGAACTACGGAGTGAGTACTTCTCTGAAGCTGATACTGAGATTGAAACCAAACCTGGGAAAATGTGAAAACTTTGTGTCCTTTGACTACTTTGTAAAAGAATTGTGGGAGGGTATTTCCTAGGAGTACTTGTGAGTATATAAATCCAGGAAATAACTATGTGCCACTTTTAGCATTAATACTCACAAATGAGTTGGAGATAAAACTGAATCAGAAAACTAGAGTATCCTGCCTGTCATTGAAGAAAAAGTATTTTGACATCTTACCGAAGTTGTCCTGGTATACGCAAAGGCATGAGGTCCAATGATTATAAAGGAACCTGAAGGCAGTGCTTGTTGAGGCCCCCAGGTACACAACTCCTCTTGTATTCTACATGAATAATGATTCCCTGTGGAGAGTCATTCCAGAGTATCATCCCAAGAGCCAGACCGCCTGAGATCAGATACTGGCTTTGTCACTTCTTAACTATGAAATGCTGGGTTCTCTCTTAAGTTCTTTGTGCTTCAGTTCCTCCACTTGTAGAATGAACACAACAATAGTACTTATCTCATAAGATTAAACACACTGTGAATATTTTTAAATGTTGGTAACTACAAAGATGTAGGTGATGGCAATGCTATTAGCAGGCACTTGCCACCATGTTTTGCATCACACAAATTAGAAGATCACAAAATACTTCCTGAGGAGAAGCTTTAAATCACTTAAAAAGTCAGCATACATAGAAGCAAGTTTGTTACAAAATTCATTACCTAAACGAAAGAAGGAAGTGAGAGAATTCTTCTTACCAGATCCACTTTAATCATGCCAGCTGTACAGTTTAGATTATCCTTCAGCAAAACAGAATTATGAGCCAGTGGTCATCTGATATAGGTATAGTAACACCATTCTTTCTACTTTCTAGAGCCATTTGAATAAACACTTCTCATCAAAAGCGAGATAAATTTTCTCTGACTTATTAGTGAATAGGACAAGAACCCCTATGGACATAACAAATGAGTAAAAATCACAACAGTTTGAGGAATAAGACCTTTACTAAGTGCTGAGGAAGGGAAATCCTTATTCTCTGCTTCCCCAAGTTTTTTCTACAAAAACAGGGAGCATTTGGATGGAAAACACAGCAAATGAACATTTGTATTTGTTATTTTTAATTGAAACGAGGAAGAGCAAGTTACAGGTGTAGGCAAAGTACATATACAGTTGTAGGTGGCAGTCTTTTCAGTTAATAAAGCAATAGTAATAATCGTAATCTGTAAGTCTTTTTCCATACAAACAACTATAAACCTATTTTTGCCCCACCCCGTATATGTAGGAGTTCAATATTTTAAATTAACATAAAATTTGAGGTTATGATTTGAAAATTTAGTATTCCATGGAAATTTTCTAAAATGGCATCAAATTTGAAATTCAAAACATGGCTTGATTATTAAGAGCACTTAGGGATCTTTATAAAATTAGAAGCTCCCAAGCCCCTCACCAACTTACCTAATTGCAGTCTACAGTCAGGAGTGAGGCCTGAGAATTCATATTTTTTTAAAGCTCCCCAGGTGATTCAAAATACACATGGTAAGAGTGTAGTTTATAACCTGAACCAGCTTTATTTTTATATCCTATATTTTGGAGCGCTGTCTTAAGGAAAAATAACAAATTATATACATTTTTTCCACATATCTTTCTACACGAGATAAAAATACTGGGGACCCCAGTTCTCTGTAAACCACAAGGAGAAAATCTGAGGCGGGGTGGACTTTTGGAGCCAGTGTTGCAGGGGTTTCTTTCCCTGGAGCCCTATTCATGGTTGGCGGCTGCAGAGCCCTCTTGGGACCTGTGATGATTAATAGGGAACTGTGCACACACCAACTGTGCTTATACTCAGACAGAAACACTTTCTGACTGAGGTCACAGCTCTAGTTACCTCTTTCTATTCGGCTACAGACATTGTACTAGCTTGGTGTAGAAAGAAGGGAGCTGCCAGGCCCTGCCTTCTCGCACCTCTGGCTCCACTGGCTATTGAAAATCAGGCCACTGTAATGCAGATTGTGTACTTATGATAAATTCTCAGTGCACAACTGAGTGCTTCTCTAGTGTGATGTTGGAAATATCTCTTACATATGTTTAAATCAAAGCGTTTAAATTGAGTGCAATAAAATGTGAATGAACTGCTTTCAGAGGAAGAATATCTATTTACATGTTCTTTATACTGCGAAGTTCATTCCAATATTTAAACATTTTATGTGGACTTTATGTTTAGACATAACTGATCTTCAGATTTTTTTTTTATTTCAAGGCATAATTCCTACTAATTTGCCCATTTATCACTGCATGATTATGATTTTTAAATCTAAAAGTTTTCTTTCAGATTTTAATTTTTCTCCAGTGAGGAAATATAGTATCTAGATCTTCTTTCTAATAGTTGATTTAAAAGATAAATATATATGAAATTATATTTATGGAAATATACAGGGGTTGGCAAAAGTAGGTTTACAATGGTGGATACATGAAACACAGTTTATTCTTATATTATTTTTTAATTATTGTATTATTTTTCCATATAAACAACTGTAAACCTACTTTTGCCCGTGTGTGTGTGTGTGTGTGTGTGTGTGTGTGTGTGTGTCTGGAAACTGTTGTTAGATTCTACACAGCCTTTTAGGCATTTAGACAAACTTTGTGTGCATTACTGTACTTTTGATGCCTCGTGGGTTTTAGATATAACTGAGAATTCCTTAAAAATATAAGAAATAACTACATCACAGTATTTGAGAGCATATAGAATTTATATAAAAATACATTTATTTATATCATTTAGAACATTTAAGATATAATTAACATCTAAATACATTTAGTCTGAAATGGAACATGTCTATCTCCTTTTCAAAGGTTCCAAATGAATTTTGTATACTTGGGATAAGGATGACAAATATGTCCTATGTAGTACACACATGCAAGTGCTTTCACTAAATACATATTGCTTTTAATTGATATATAAAATGATTTGGGGACGACAGTAGTCCCTCTCTATATCATAGTTCACTTATCGTGGCCTCACTGTATTGCAGGATTTTTAAAAATATTATATTTAATTATTTATCACAGATTTTTCACTATATCACAGGATTTTGCGGTGCTGTATATACGAATGTTGTTAAAGTTACGTAGGTTTAAGAGTGTAGAATAAATGTAAGGTTTCTACTTCACAGGGGTTCTAGAATGTAATACCCACAATAAGTGAGGGAATACTGTATTGTTAATATTCAGAGTTCACAGGAGACTTTGAAAATGGTATTTGATGTGTTAAACAAACAAACAAACAAAAACTTTCACAGTTGGAAGCTTTGTAAAAGAAAGGGCTTATTGAAGCGTACGCTAGCCAGAAAAGGACCAGGTCCTGGGGCATGAAGTCTAACCAGCAGCAGGGCTGGCGGAGAAGAAAAGTATGTCCACCATCCTGGATGGAGTTGATGGGCTCTATGATACATTGTTTTGGGGAGGAAAGTGTAAATTTTTTTTAAAGAATTTACATTGACAGATAAGGGGAGTGGGAAAAGGTGATGCAGAGGGGCATTTCTATGCTAGTACACAGTCTATAAATAAGAAATATTTACTACTTTTAATTGGTTACAGACAAGAGTCCTGAAAGTGCACATATGTGCAGGATGCAGTGTGTCTGGTGGTTGCTACAGAAGTGATTCAAAGTTCCAATTTATTTTAAGGAAAGTGAGCAGCCTATTGTTAGTTGGCCCACAGCTATTAATTGGTTAATTACTCATATCTGTGTCTCTCACAATCTGGTCTGCAGTAACTTAACGTGGAACAGCTCAGAATTTTTCTCTTGTCAATGATTCGTACATCCTAACACAACAGTATTAACCCTACCCTTGTATCATAGATGGCCACTTCATGATTTCAACCACCAAACACAGAGCCGTCTCTAAAATGCCAGTTTCCTTTCCCCTGTGATTTTTGCTGATTTACATGCGTCTGTGATTATCCAAATGCTGGCATCACCTCAGCAGTTTATATGGTGCTACAGTTTTCCCAGTTTTTTTCTCAGTGAATCTGAGAAAAAAATCTCAGGGAATATCTTACATTGAGAAATCCTTAGAATTGAATAGATATAAATGTGAAGAAATGGAAGTTGAAATGTAATTATTTAATTGTTGGAACTTCCATGGGTTTATCATAAAAAATAAAAAAGAAGAAGAAGGAACTCATTACGTGTTAATTATGGCATTGAAAAGTGGCTTGTCAATTCACTTCCAAAGGTTAGGATGAACTCGTATAGATATAGATGCTGTCTTTGTTCTTGTTTTGTTTCATTTTCCTTCTCTTTAAAAAAATGCCCCCATGGGATTATTGTTCACTGCCCCACCTTTTGTTAAGACCCATTTGAAACTAAGCCATTCCCACAAAGAATATAAAGCCCTTACCATCATTTTACTTTCTGTCATCCTTAGAGATCCCTTGTCCTGCCAGACCTAGGCATGTTATACTTTAAGCTGAGTAGAGACAGTGCTTCAGTTTTGGCTCTGACCTGTCCAACTCTGTTCCTTTAAGTGTTGAGCATTTGGGAGAAGCTCCGAGATGTGAGGCAGAGAATTTGCTTGCATTCGGGAATACTAAGCAAAACGAGAAACCCAGAATTCCAGGTGACCATAAAATTGCAGAACAGGAAGGGAAAGGATAGTAATTATCCCCCAGAGGGGGTTTTCACTTCCTTTTGGCATTTTAAAGTAAGATTAGCTGCCTTCACAATATACTATACCTATCACCTCTGCATGTGAGTTACCCCCAGCCTTCACCTGGAATGGTTCAAAAGCATCCAGCTTTTTTGGAGTTGGCTACACTCACTTAACACAAGGGCAGGCTCATCAAGTCCATGGACATCTTAAGGGCATACATCAGGTTTTCATTTCATGAACTTCTGGAAAGAGGTCATTTATAGTGTGCCACGCTGATTCAGACCTACTTTAAAGGAATATAGGAATTTCAGTTTACCTGAATTTCTTGTAACTGTTCTAAAGACATCTGGAACTCTTAGACTCTCCTTAACTCATATCAGTATCTCTGGAACACCTTTATAGATTCCTAAACCATTCTAGGGTAGAGGATTTCATCACAAATGCGTAGTCATTTTATCATGGGTTCTGAGACTACCATAGAACATGGGACATCGGAGGATTTATGACCCAGGAAAATACCCCACAGTCCTCCCAGAGGGGAATAAAACCCCTCAAGAAGTCATTTTTTGAGACTGGAAGAGATTGCTAGTAGAGAGTATAAATAGAGAAAAGGGGGCATACCCACATGAAGAGTAAATGTACAAGAGCTAGAGGATATATTGAAAAGTGAAAGCGTCTAATAAGAATTTCATAATGAAAAAAAATAGAAAGAAATTATCAAATGGATTTTTGAAGAAAATTTCCTAAAACTGAAGAATATGAATCTTGAGATCGTAGAAACTGTGTGAATGTCCAGTTCAGTGAATGAACAAAGACCCACACCAAAGACCATTACTTTGAAATTTTAACATTGGGATTAAAGAGGAGATCCTAAAACTTCCAGGAGTATAAACATACAAATGACCAAGAGTGACGTCAGAAGTAAAAATGGCATTGTGTATATCTACTCCAACATTAGAATGAAAAGCCAACAAAGCAAAGCCTTCTAAATTTTAGAAATGATTTTCAATCTGAAATTCTAAATGCAGTCAAAATATCACAGATATTTTCAAAGATATTTAGAAGAAATTTTCAAAATAATTCAGGAAGTAGGGATTCAACACAAACAGAGAAGAGAATTCTAAGGATAACAGCAAAGGAAGTCCCAGGAATTCAACATTAATAAGTCTAAAACAAACAGTCAGTAATTGAAGGTGGAGGGCTTCAGGAGTACGTCTGTAGGATAAAAACTGAAAGGAACCAATTAGTAATCTGACAAGTTTGAGGGCATGGACAATTAAATTGAGATGTTTTATAGAGAGTTGAAGGGTGTAGGAAGATTCAGATATACAGTAGCCCCTCTCTATATCGTGGTTCACTTACCACGGACTCACTGTATCGTGGGATTTTTAAGAATATTATATTTAATTATTTATTGCAGATTTTTCTCAATATCACAGGATTTTGCGGTACTGTATACGTATGTTGTTAAAGTTATGTAGGTTTAAGAGTGTAGAATATGTTTAAGAAGATAAGTAGTGTCTATAAAAGTGTGGAAAAGGTTAATAAGGGAGTGGGAAAGGTTAATAAGGGACTGGGAACGGTTTATAAGTGTGTGGGAAGGGTTTATAAAGCCTTTTATATATATATATATATATATAAATACTAAAATAAATGTCAGGTTCCTACTTCGTGGATTTTCACCTATCACGGGGGGGGGGGTTCTAGAACATAATACCTGCGATAAGTGAGGGAATACTGTATAAGGAAAACTAATTAAATGACAAAAATTCAACTGTTAATATTGTGGGGAGAAGGAAGGGGGTTTTAAGAAAGAAACTGAAATCATGATCCACTAGTTCATTTGGGAGTGAATAATATATTTTTAAAAATTAATAATGGATACTATGAATGTAGATTTAACCAAAAATGAAGAAGTTATTTTGGAAAGTAGGGAAAAAGGTGTGTAAATATACTAAAAATCCCTTGCAGCTGTATAGAAGTCTATCGTTAATGCCCAAAATGGATTAATCAGAAGATAAAAGAATCAACACATCATTTAGCAAACTGTTAAAAGTGTAGAAAGGGGCTGTGGGAGGAGCAGGAAACAAGGGAGTCTGTTTTTATTATTATAAGTCTTTGACACTATTTAATTTTTTGTATTATTTACATATAATATTTGATTAGTTTAAAAATTAATATAGAAGCAAATATAATCTGACTATATCTTACACAGTATTAAAATGAAAAATATTCATTTTCATCTGAATGCACACTGTATTCTAGGATTAGAAAGTAACATTTTAAACTTTTATTGATATATGATTACTAATTACATTAGCTTCAAGTGTACAACATAATAATTTGATATATTTATACAAGGTTGGACAAAAGTAGGTTTACAGTTTTGAGTACACAAAACACAGAGTTTATTCTTGTATATTATTTATTAATTGTATTACTTTCCATACGAAAATCTATAAATCTGCTTTTGCCCCACCCTGTATATGGCGAAATCACAAGAAGTCTAGTTAACATTAATCACCGTATATAGTTATGAATTTTTTCCTTGTGATGAGAAATTTTAAGATTTACCCTCTTAGCAACCTTCAAATATACAATACAGTACTATTAACTATAGTTCATATAGTAAGATGCTAATTTCACTTATCTCAAGAAAGAAGATGGCAAAAAATTGTATTAAGTTCTTATTGCTGCTGTTACAAATTACCACAAACTTAGTGGCTTCCACCAACACTAGGGGGACTAAATTGTGTCCCCCTAAAATTCATGCTGAAACTACAACCCCCAGTGTAATGACATTTGGAGGTGGGGGCCTTTGGGGGATAATTAGATTTAGATAAGGTCATGAATATGGTTTCTATATCATATGAAATCACAGTGAAAAGGCTGCCATCTACTAGTCAAGAAGAGAGTTCTCACTAAGAACTGAACATGCTGGCACCCTGATCTCAGACTTCTAACTTCCAGATCTGTACGAAAATAACTCTATTGGTTAAGCCACCAAGTCTAGTATTTTGTTGTGGCAGCCCAAGCTAACTAGGGCAAACACAAATAGGTTAAAGTCAAGGTGTCAACAGAGCTAAGTTCCTTCTCTAGGCTTTAGGGGAGAACCTGTTCCTTTCCTTTTCTAGCATCTAGAGCAGCGGTACTCAACCTGTAGATTGCGACCGCTTTGGGGGTCAAACAAACCTTTCACAGGGGTCGCCTAAGACCATCGGAAAACACATATATAATTACATATTGTTTTTGTGATTAATCACTATGCTTTAATTATGTTCAATTTGTAACAATGAAAATACATCCTGCATATCAGATATTTACATTACGATTCATAACAGTAGCAAAATGACAGTTATGAAGTAGCAACGAAAATAATTTTATGGTGGGGGGGTCACCACACCATGAGGAACTGTATTAAAGGGTTTAGGCATTAGGAAGGTGGAGAACCACTGCTCTAGAGGCTGTCTGTGTTTCTTGGCTTAGTGACCCTTCTTCCATCTTCATAGCAAGACTTCAACCTCTGTTTTGTCCTCACATCACTTTCTATGTCTTCTCTGATCCCCCTGCTTCCCTTATAAGGACTTGCAATTACATTGGGCTTGTCCAGATAACCAAGATAATCTCCCTTACTGAAGATCCTTAATCACATCTGCAAATGACTTTAGCCATGTAAAGTAACATATTCACAGGCTAGGGCATTAGGGAGGGCGTGGACATCTTTGAGGGACCATTATTCAACGTACCACAAGAGATAAAGGGAACCAGCAGGTGTGAACAGAAATTCTTTATACTTAATTCCCAAGTATCAGGATTATTGTCAGTGAATTGAAATTTGTTTAAAACCACATGTTCCTTATTATATTCAGATATAGATAAAATTCAAATTTAATTTTAGTTATAATTAGAACTATTGAAAACCTTGATATTTTGGAAAATTGGGAATTTCATAGATAATTTGCCTTGTCACATCATCTCCATTAAAACCGATAAATCAATGACAGTTAAGAGTTTAAATGCTTGAGTTAAAACAACTGAGTTTAAAACCCAACTCCACTACTTTCTATGTCAGTTTGGACAATTTACTCAACCTCTGTAAATCTCAGTTTTCTCATTTATAAAACAACTGCAGTAATAGTACCTATCTCAATGAGTTATTGTAAGACAGTGCCTCCTAACCCTTTGAAGACATTCAATAAATATGAGCTCTTGTTTTATTATTATTATTATTATTATTATTATTATTATTACTGATAATGGGCATGATTACTGCATGGGCAACAGCAGACCCTCCATATCACCCTGCCCAGGCTCTGTAGCTTCA
Organism: Furipterus horrens; assembly: GCF_987537825.1. Lineage (NCBI taxonomy): Eukaryota > Metazoa > Chordata > Mammalia > Chiroptera > Furipteridae > Furipterus > Furipterus horrens. The sequence continues at coordinate 97,113,483 of NW_028327173.1, forward strand.
GCTTCACTGGAGAGGACACTCCAGCGTCATCGCAAGATGTCGATTCAACACGGGAGGAGACAGATACCGTGTCACTCCCGAGTCGGACTGCGCAGCCATTCTCGGCGGTGCAGATGGACTCTTGGGAGGCTGCACCATCGTCTCTCGAGACGGACGGCTGCCGACGACGACGACGATTATTACTGATATATCTTGTAGTTGACAAAGGAGGCTTGTCTAATAACCCATAAACCCTGAAAATTTATTCCTTAGCTGTCATACTGGAGTGGCTTTGTCAATAAGTGTGTAGGACTGATAAAATTATTGACAGAAAGAGTGAGATTTTTCAGGGTAACCTTGAAAATGGGAGAAACATTTAATAAAAAATAATAGAAACTTCAATAGCAATGAATGCAATGGTGTATATTTAAGAACAAAAAATACATCTTTATGGATACATGGTAGGGGAAAATAGTAAAATATCTCAGTGAATCACAAATAATTTTAAGTACAAAAGCTAATAAATGTAAGTATGTTATGTAAACAGAAATAAGATTAAATACTAGCATAATATTTAGCTATGTTACCATCAGCAAGAGGGAATTAAAAAATTTTGTTGTCCAGTTCTAACTTGTATAATAACTTGTCTGGCCTTTGTCCCTCATTCCTAGAAGGGAGACTAAATCCTTGAAATTTCCTGAGTGATAGGATCATCTTTGTTATTCCTGGTAGGTCTCTGGGACTGTGCCTCAGTTTATACCAGTGAGGTGACTAGATAGCCTTAGGATGAAGTCTGGCAGTGCTGGAAAGACAAATCACATGATTAGAGGGTCAGAGCCATGAGCCATGTGAGGTCAGATCAACCTCCTGGCCTCTGGGGAGAAGAGGGTAGGAGATTAAGTTCAACCACATTGCCCGTAATCTAATTAATTGTGTACATAATGAACCCCCAATAAAAATTGTGGACACCAAGGCTCAGTGGAGCTTTCTGGTTGGTGACCATATAGATGTGCTGGGTGGATTTTGTGTCCTGAGGACACAGACGCTTTGAGTTTGGAATTCTCCCAGGCCGTGCTCATATCCCTTCATTTGGCTGATTCTCTTTTGTATCTGTTACATATGTAATGTGCTTTATTGAGTTCTGTGATTAATTCTAACAAATTATTGAACCTGAAAGGGGATCATGGGTATCTCCTGAATTTGTGGATGGTTAGTCAGAAATACAGTGGCCAGAGAACCCCCAAACTTGTAGCTGACATTAGAAGTGAGTATTGTCTTTTAGGAGGCTGTGCCCTTTAATCTGTGGAGTCTAACTCTGGGTTATTAGCATCAGAATTGCATTGAAATACCAACTAACAAATTGAGGGACATAAGAGAAAGTCCAGAAATCTAAGACTGTTAATTAAAATCAAACACATGGGTTTTATTTTTTTTTAGTTAAAATTATTTGATCTAAAATATAAAGTGCTAAGTTGCATCAACATTTGAGCCAAATGGAGCTTTGATACTTCTTAAATAGCTAGATTGAAGTTTGGCCCTAAATGAGAGGTTTATAGAATTCTGACATAAGTAAGGTCTTATTCTCTTCCCTAAACTAATGATGTCATCACCTGTAGCTCTTGTTGTTCCCCTTCCATTGCTGGTTATGTATCAGAAAATGACTTTTTTCTTCCTTCTACCATTTCCATCAAATCTTCTGAGGCATAGTCACCCCATGCCTGTGAATGAATTGACCAAGACCTTAGAAACCAATGAAAAAGCCTCAAATGAATCCTTTGTGTGCTACTACCCCCCACCCTACTTAGTAAGTTTGAAGACTGAAGAATCCTGTGGAATAAACAGTGTGAATAAGGCATTCTTTACCTGTGTAATTTCTTTCTGGATCCCTTCCCCCATTCCTTCACCCCTGCTCTGAACTCTGGATCTCTCTCCTGTCCATGACCTTGGTAATGGTCACCTGGTCCCTGACTCACGACTCATGGTATCTTGTCTGTGCCTGCATTTCACTGGCTTGCCATGCCTTTCCTTATTGTCTCTTCTAATTTCTGGCTATTAATATTCCAATTTGACATCTGAGCAACTGGGTCTTAAAGAGGGTAAGTAACCTGCTAAGGTTGCAAGGTTAGCACATGGTAGGGCTGGGCTTCCAGCCTGTCGGCCTAGAGGTTATGTTCTCTCTTCTCTCCCACACTGCCTTTCCCCCGAGTCGAGCCTTTGCTACCAAGTAGAAGTCTATATTTCAGTCTTGTACACATTCCACTTTTAAAATGGTGTGTCAGCCACTAAAACCATGGAGTTAAGTAGTTTACAGAAGTATGTGTGTCCTACAAAAAATATTCCAACCCTGGCCAGGAGGCTCAGTTGGTTGGAGCATCCTCCCATACACCAAAAGGTTGTGGGTTCTATTCCTGGTCAAGGCACATAACTAAGTCGCAGATTCAACCCCTGGTTGGGGCATGTATGGGAGTCAACCAGTCAGTGCTTATCTCTAACATTGATGTTTTCTCTCTCTCTCTTTCTCTTTTACCATCTCTCAAATCAATATGACGTCTCTCTGGAAAAAGTCCAGCCATTGTTAATATGAGGAGAATGATTTAACCTGGCAGCTAAGGCGAGTGGACTGGAATGTGCATGCATGACAATAACCACTTCACTGCACTAGTCAGTGGGGGCGGTAGACACCAATGAGTAAACATGTGTACTGTGTGGCTGTTGCATTGAAACTGAGTAGAGCAACGAATCTGCATCAAATTTTGTGTTAAGCTTGAACATTCCTCTATAGAAACTATGTGGATGATTCAGAAGGCTTTTGGGTATGATGCAGTGAGTGCAGCGCAAATAAAAGTGTGGCACAGACGCTTCAAAGTTGGTAAGGAAGCTGTTGAAAGTGATCCACGTTCTGGAAGGCCTGCAACAAGCAGAACACCTGAGAATGTTGAACATGTACAGGCTGCAATCGACAAAGATTGGCAGCTGACAGTGCAAGAACTAGAAGCTGATCTGGGGGTTCCAAAAACTATTTTGTCCAAGATTTTGACGCAGGATCTTGGCATGAAATGTGTCATGGCAAAATTCATTCTGCAGCTTCTACCACCAGAGCAGAAGGAACATCATGCTGCAGTTGCTAATGACTTGATTCCAAAGAACCACATTTCCTTAAGAAGGTCATAACCAGGACTTCCAGACAAGATGGAGGCCTAGGCAGAAATGCTGCGTCTCCTTCTACAACTAAGAAGGAATACAACTACCTCCAAACTAGAGACAACCATAAGTTCCAGAAAACTGAGCTACATGGAAGTCCAACAAACAAAGATATAAAGAAGAAATACTCATCCAGACATGGGGGGGGGGGGGCAGGAAGGAGAGGACACGGTGTAGTGGTGGCAGCGGCAGGCCAGTGGAAAGTGCATTCACACATTTTAAAAAGTCGGGAGGGACACCTGGGGAGTGCTCCCGGCACCAGACCAGACCGCGCAGCTCACAGTCCCAGCACCCGAGAAAATAAAGCCTCATTGCTTCTGACTGTGCAAACCAGTGGAGCTTGGGGCAGAGAAAGAAACTGCTGGTCTCTCAGCAGAGTCTGCTTGTTTAAAGGGCCCCCATGGTCCTAGAACGTCTGCAGACCCCCCAACTCGAACAGCCAGGGCAACAGCTAGAGAGGTGCCAGTCCCATACAGAAGTGGGAGAAGTGCATGGAAAAGGGGCGAGTGCTGAGCAAACAGCATTCTTCCCTCTCAGACTCCTGCCCCACATACAGTGCCACAATGTAGTGAAACAGGTCACCCTCTACAGACGCATATCTAAGGCTCCGCCCCTTGCAACGTAACAGGAACCATGGCTCTACCTAAGACACAGAGGAAAACAAACACAGAAACCTGTCAAGATGAGGAGACAGAGAAGTATGTCCCAAAAGGGGGAACGGATCAAGGTTCCAGTGGGAGAACTAAATGATGAGGAGATAGCCAACCTAACAGATGCAGAGTTCCAGACACTGGTGATAAAGATGCTCACACACTTGACAGACATGCTTAAGTACAGCAAACGCATAAGAGAAGAAGTGAAGGCTATGCTAAATGAAACAAAGGAAATCCACACAAAACGAATGGTGAAGGAAAGGAAACTGGGGTTCAAGTCAATTATTTGGAACATAAGGAAGAAAAAAACTCTCAACCAGTACAGAATGAGGAACCAAGAATTGAAAAAAATGAGAAGAGGCTTAGGGGCCTCTGGGACAACTTTAAACATGCCAATAGCTGAACCATGGGGGTGCCAGAAGGAGAAGAGGAACAGCAAGAAATTGAGGGCTTATATGAGAAAATAATGAAGGAAAACTCCCCAAATTTGGCAAAGGACATAGACATGCAAGTCCAGGAAGCACAGAGTCCCAAACAAGCCAGACCCAAAAAGAACCACACCAAGACACATCATGATTAAAATGCCAAAGGTTAAAGATAAAGAGAGAATGTTAAAAGCAGCAAGAGAAAAACAGAGTTAGCTACAAAGGGGTGCTTGTAAGGCTATCAGCTAATTTCTCAAAACAAACTTTGCAGACAAGAAGGGACTGGCAAGAAGTATTCAAGGTGATGAAAAGCAAGCACTTATAACCAAGATTACTCTATCCAGCAAAGCTATCATTTAGAATGGAAAGGCAGATAAAGTGCTTCCCAGACAAGGTGAAGCTAAAGGAGGACATCATCACCAAGCTATTGTTATATGAAATGTCAAAGGGACTTAAGAAAAGGGTCAAAATTATGAACATTAAAGTGACAACAAACTTGCGGTTATCAACAACTGAATCTAAAAAGTAATAACAAAATCCCACTAAGCAAACCAGCATAGGAACAGAATCATAGGTATGGGGATCATTTAGAGGATTATCAGCTGAGAGAGGGAAGGAGGAGGAATGGGGAAATCGTGCAGGGATTAAGAAGCATAATTGGTTGGTACAAATTAGACAGGGGGAAGTTAAGAATAACATAGGAAAGAGTGAAGCCAAGGAACTTATATGCACTACCCAGGGACATGAACTAAGGAGTGTGGGGTTGCTGGAGGAGGGGGTGGTACTGGGCAGAGGGGGGCAAAAGGGAAAAAAATTGCAACTACTCTAACAACATAATCAATAAAATACACTTTTAAAAAAAGAGCATAACCAGAGATGAATGGAGATGAATCATGGGTCCACGGCTATTTTCGGAAATGGAGGCCCACTCGTCCCAATGAAAGTCACATGGTTCTCCACACCCGAAGAAGGCGCAGCAAAGTCGCAGCAAGATCAAGACCATGTTAACTGTGTTTTTTGATTGGGAAGGTGTTGTCCATTAAGAGTACATCTCTCCAGGCCAAACAATTAGCAAGGAGTAGTACCTCAATGTTCTCTGTCGGCTGAGAGATGCAATATGATGAAAAAGGCCACGGCTATGGGCAACTGGTGATTAGCAGCTTCATCACAACAATGCACCTGCTCATGCATCACATCTCATGCAGAGTTTCTTGGCAAAACATCAGATCACCCAGGTGACTCAGCCCCATCACAGCCCAGGTTTGGTGCTCTACAACTTCTGGCTTTTCCCAAAAGTGAAATCACCTTTGAGAGGGAAGAGATTTCAGACCTCGGTGAGATTCAGGATAATACGATAGGGCAGCTGATGGCGATTCCAATAAACGATGTTGCAAAGTGTTTTGAACAGCGAAGAAGATGCTGGGTGAATTGTGTGAGGTCCCAAGATGCCTACTTTGAAGGGGACTGAGGTGTCATTGTCCTCTGTACAATGTTTCTTGTATCTTGTATCTTCTTCAATAAATGTCTCTACTTTTTACATTACATGGCAGGGTACTTTCTGGACAGACCTTGTATATATGGAATATATATACATATAATCCAAAGAAAATTTTGCTGTTTCCTGTATTTACTCATTACAGATAGCTTATGAAATTTATTTAGGCTTTATTTATACTTTAGAGTTTAAATTGTCTCTGGTAATTCAGGAAAATGTTTCGCACCTTCTGCCCTTTAAAAATATTTCAAGTATCCAGGGCTTACTCTCCTTTCTTCTTCATGTATTTGGGTCTCAAGACTTTACACATTAATTTTCTTGCAAAAAGTAGAGTCAAACCATTAATGTTAAAAATATTTTTTAAAAACTTAAATCCAAAGGAACATCTCAAGATCTGTTTTTTCTCTGATTGTAAGTGAAATCCCCATTAGTGGCAGCCAGATTGAACACCAATAGAGAATGGGGCCTCTTGTTGTCAGAGATGGACTTATCACATGGTTAGCAGCTGCGATTTATGTGGAGACTCATTAAATAAAACAGCAGTGGCAGCTACCTCCTGCTGGAATACACTTGGAGGTACAGTGCCTGAATTTTCCCAGTCCAGGTTAGTCTTTTATACTGTTTTATGTCTCTCTCATTTGTCTGACTGCTCTTGACATTTTCTGACCTCACAGTACTTTTATTATTATTTTTATTGCTACTATAACAATGATAACTTAAGGGTCTGATTTATATGATGGCACCTTAGCCGAGGGGGAGATTATGGCATACCCAAAAAACATGCAGTTAATGTTCGAGTCTATTAGCCTTTCATTTTTATTAAGTGGGAAACTTTTGTTTTGACACACATGAGTTTGGATAGCCCTGAATAACTGCAGAATTATATTTGCTGAGGGCACATTGCTGTGGGTCCATGAGCAGATGAAATGGTGGAATACATCTTAGTGTATCTAAAGTTGATACATCATAACATGACACTCAATTTATTTGTTTTAAATAAATAAATAATGAAAAAATACCAGCATGTGAAGAAGAAAAAAATACTCACTTTTTTCTTTGAGTAATTGAAAGTCATTTTTTTCTTTCTTTCCAAAATAATTATAATTTTTAGAAGACAAAAGGCCACAAATTATTGACAGATTTTCTTACTTGTAGTAATTTCAATATGTAACTAGACCATTTGGGAGATGCCAGAACCTCCTGTGCTCACAACAGTCTCCTGTGAGGGTGGGTAGCATTTCTCTTAGCACCTGGCCCAAGGCTTTTAGTCTCCGTGTGCTCAGTGTTTAGGCACAGGACTGTTCAGTTCTCACTTCAGTCAGTACCTGAGAATCACAGTCACAAAGAGGTGAGGGCTAAGACTCTGTTTGCTGGCCAGAGTCCAGTGCATGGACCATGAACATGACATTCTGAGATCACACTCCTAGGCTCTGCTATGCTTGCCCAAGCTAGGTGATAAAGCTAGTCTTGGAATGTTAGGAACATAAAGAAATTTCAAAATGAGCATGTGGTGTGCCCTGCTTGAGAGAAAAAAAAAAATCAGAGGTTTCTACTCTGCCAGCTTTTCCAGATCCTTCTTGCTTCTTCCAGTTGTTGCTGGGAAGCAGCTGCTCAGCCCTAACCTGCATCTTCTCAGGCCCCTTGCATCCAGTGATTATTAAGATTTGAATGGCATGTCCTTCTGGGCCTCCCCAGACCCTTTTTTTTTTTTTTTTCTGTTCACCTACTGGAGGTGAAGGTCTCTGAGTCCTTAGGGGATGGAAATATCCAAAAGCTCAAAGGACCTTGTTCTCTGAATCAATACATGAAAGACTTCTTAAACACCCAGTTGAATCAAGGAAAGCAAGGATAGTGAGGGAATTCTAATTGTGTTAAACCATAGCTGCTAGCTACAATGTGGATGTTAGATTAAGTGACATTAAAATTCATTTCACCTATTTCTTTTTATTGTGGCTACTAGAAAATTTCAAATTACCTTTGCGGGTGACAACGTATTTCTCGTAGGCATGACTGTACCAAGGCACAGATTTCAGTACATGTCTGTTGTGGTAGCATGTATTACTTGAGCAAATACAATGGTGCCATTCAAAAGTGTGATGTCGCATAGTCTCCCAGACCAATTGCAGGTCTCATGCCTACAATAAGAGTATGCTGTTCGCTTAGAAATTTATTTCTCCAGAATGAGATGTTATCCACATTGTTAAAAGATAAAACTAAGCATTTTTTAGTTCAGTTTTTATATGCTGTCATCAGTGAATAAGAAAGTTCTACAAAATACTGTCATGGCATTCAGTTGCCTTGGTCATAGTTAAATTACACTCTTTAAGGAAATGAAGTCTAAGGATATAACCTATAACAATTGATTTAACATTATGACTTTAATCTGATAAAACTGTCTTGCTACTTGCTAGGAATTTTCTTAAACCACCATCTATACAGTTTTGTTTTTATTTTTTATACTTCATGCTAGAGATTTATTAAGAATACAAATAAAAACATGTTTTTAATCCTCTTTTTCAATTATAAACTGCCTGGATTTTTTATGGCCACACAAGGAAGTTCATGAATTATATTCCTAACCCTGTTGAACTGATATAAGACTCTGCTAAAAAAAAATAGGTCAGATTCTTTGGACTTTTGACTATTACTGCAGCTTTTATTCAGTGCAATTTTTAATTTTGCTCCTTATTGGACTAAAAAAGTTATTCTTTATGCTTTTTTAAAAAATATGCTTTATTGATTATGGCATTACAGTTGTCCCAATTTCCTTTCCCTTTGTTCCCCTCCACCCAGTGACCCACTTCCCTCCAGTTGTCTCCCCTCACCCTTAGTCCATGCCCATTGGTTGTGCATATAGTTCTTCCCAACATCTTCCTAGCTACTCCACTCCTTACTACCATGCTTCTTAATTCCTGTACCATATCTCTCTCTTTCCACCCTTCCTCCTCCCAGCTGACCTCCCCCCAATATGTTCCCCATACCTATAATTCTTTTTCTACTCTTGTTGCCTACTTAGTTTGCATTTATTTTGATTCCCTAGCATCTGTTCGTAGTTTTGGTCCTCTTTCACCTAAAAAGTCCCTTTAACATTTCATATAACAGTGGTTTGGATTTGATGAACTCCTTCAATTTTACTTTGTCCGGGAAGCACTTTCTCTGCCCTTCTATTCTGAATGACAGCTTCGCTGGATAGAGTAATCGTGTTTGTAGATTTTTGCTTTTCATTACTTTGAATATTTCTTGCCAGTCCCTTCTTGCCTGCAGAGTTTCTTTTGAGAAATCAGCTGATAGTCTTATTGGGACCCCTTTGTATGTAATTCTCTTCTCTCTTGCTGCTTTTAAGATTCTCTCTTTATCCTTGATTTTTGACATTTGATTATAATGTGTCTTAGTGCGGTTCTCCCTGGGTCCAGTTTTTTTGGAACTCTCTGTGCTTCTTGGACCTGTAAGTTTATTTCCTTCCCCAGGTTCGGGGAGTTCTGCTTCATTATTTTTTCACGTAATTTTTCAACTTCTAGTTCTTCTTCACCTTCTGGCAACCCTATGATTCAGATGTTGGCCCGCTTATAGCTGTCCCATAGGTTTCTGAGCCTCTCCTCATTTTCCTCACTTTTCATTTCCTCTTTCTGCACTGGTTGATTGTTCCTTCCCTATGTTCCAATTTGTTGGTTTGATCCCTGGTTTTCCTTCCCTCACCACTTGTTTCGTATGTGTTTTTGTTCATTTCAGCAGGACTGGCCTTCATTCCTTCCCTGTCTTGTTTAACATCTGTCAGATCTGTAAGCTTTCTTATAACCAAAGGTCTGAACTGTGCCTCAGAGAGAGTTCCTATCTGCTGATGTGTTAGATCATATATTTGCTGTCTGGTCAGCTGCATGATTGGGATCTCTATCATGATCCCTGCCATCCTGACGGTTTTGTGTTTACCTTTGCTTCCTGGGCAGGGCTATCATACCTCCTATGCTATCGGGGGCAGAGGCCCGTGAACTTGTCACTATCGGGTGACCCTTTTCACCACGCTGTGACAGTTTGTGTGTGGGGGCAAGGGTCCAAGATGTATTCTTGACGTTTACTCTCTGCTGAGAGACCGGGAGCTTCTTCCTCTGTCCCCACCCCCTCCGGCCTTCACAGTCCAACACAATGGGGGTCTGCCTTCCCCGGTGTTGGAATTGCAAACTGACGGGTCTGGTCTGCAGCCGGGGGTACTCCCCAGGTGCTTCTCACCTCTTTTTAAATACGGGTGTCTGTGTTTACTGCTGTCCCGCCGCCGTCACCGTAGCTGCTGCCACCAGCACAGCTTGACCTCTCTGCCCCAGCTTCACCCCTCCTACCCGTCTGGACAAGCACCACTTATTTATAATTTCATACGTTGGACTTCTATGTAGCTTTATTTTTTGGAGCTCCTAGTTATTTCTGGTTTTGCGGTAGTTATATTCCTTCTTAGTTGTGGAGGAATATGGAGTGTGTCAGTCTAGGCCTCCATCTTGGATGGAAGTCCTCTTTATGCTTTTTTTAGAGAAAAATGTATGCTGTAACACAGATTATTTTGTATATTAAAACTACTCTGGAAAACTTATAATTTATGAATAGTAATGTTTAAAATAGAGGTGCAGAATTTTTAATTGGTGTCAGTATGTGGCAGTGATATGTTACTCAGATCTGCAAAGGCATATCTGTGACATATTGGAGAATGAAGTCAGTCTATTTTACATGTAATGCAAAGAAAACTAGGCTGCTGACTGGCCAGTCACACACCCAAAAGAAACAGAAGTCCAGGTCCACAGAAGCACTGAAAAGTGGTCTTATTCTTTTCTAGTGTTTAGAAGAGGCAACAGAGGGATACCAGTCACATGGCACAAAGCAGTGAGCCCTAAAGTTCTTAACCTGTCTGCCCAAATGCATCCAGGGTCTCCCTGCCTCAGCCCCAAACTCTGTGCTCTAAAACTGCACTTAAATCTGACTCTGCTCTCCTTCGTTCTGTCTCTGGCCTCTTTGCTCTCCTCTTCAGTCAGCCTTCCTTCCTGATATTCCTAGGAACAGACAAACTGAATGTCCTCAGGCAGGTGAAGGGGAAGGAAGTTTGTGAAAACTTGCAAATGAACTTTTCTGGTCTCTGTCACATATCATTATGCTTAGAAATATTTTTTAATGGAAATCATATATAACCCATGTGTAACAGGCATAATACAGTTTTTAAATTTATTTATTAATTTGAGACAGAGAGAGAGACATCAGTTTGTTGTGCCACTTATTGATGCATTCATTGGTTGATTCCTATATGTGCCCTGACCGGGTATTGAACCCCCAACCTTGGTGTATCAGGATGATGCCCCCCCAACAGAGCTACACAGCCATGGCACAAAATGCAGTGCATTTAAAGTCCTAATATTTTGTGTCAGGACCCTAACTACAGTTGAGAAGTTTTTATGTTGTTGTTGTTGTTGTTTCTTTTTTTTTTTTTTTTAAGGCTGGCATATCTATCCTGACTACCTACCCAATTATTACAAATCCAGAGCTGGCTATAGACCCACGAGGAAGGGACAAGACTTTGTCACCAAAGCCGACATCTTTTCTGTCACTAAGTACCAAAGAGCCTCATGTCGTTTTAGTATGTGTACTTGAAGCTCACTAATATGAATGAATGAGCTGTGCTGTCACATAGCCTGTACGAATGTTTTTATTTTTCTCTTCTTTGTATTTTTTCAGTAGTAATACAATTGCCACCTCTTAAAGTGGCAAAGTTGTATTTATTTTAGCAACATTATCATTACTTGTGTAAAACATGGATCTTCTTAAGGAAAAAAATCCATTTTATTATTTTTATTCACAACTTTATTCATATTTTGTATTCCAAAGGGTAAAAGAACTATACCCTTTTCCTTTTGGATTCTTTTAGACATGTGGCTTGTGACCACAGTATTTGGCGTTTGTCTGCTATTTATTAAGTCAGCTCATGAGGATGCAGCTCTGAGAGAAGCACCCTGACACCCTTAGAATATATACAGCTTAATATCAGAGTCAACAGTTAACTATCAAGAGTCCAATAAATGTCTGCACCCCATACACCAGCACCCATAAACCTCAGGGACAAGACTTGCAAAAAGAAGGGATGTTAGGGGGTGTCAGAGCTCACATGCTTTGAGTTAAGAAATCAAGTTCTTAGTTACTCCTCTGGTCAAGCCTCTCTGATCCCGGGTTTTTTGGTAGGGAAATAATGGTGCCTCCTTTTCATTCATATTCGGGGAATTAGGTTAAAATGTGGGTGTGCATAGTACTTGGAACATTGTATGCATTTAGTAAAATTGCTTTATAAACATTTTATTTCATTTTGACCTACATTGCCATTTTGCCCTCTTCATTGCTTCCTTATAATTTCTAATATTTCTCTTTGCCAAGACTGAATTAAAGTCAGTAAACTTAAGATCACACATTTAGCCATGAGGCATTTTTGGCCAGAGTCTCTGGATACAGAGCATTCATTCTTTGATGGGTAATACAAAACTTATGTTTTATTCATGGTCACATTTTCTCTAAATTTGTTTTTATCACTACTAACAAAGTTAGTCTTAAGGCTTGGACTTGAAAGTTATTATTAGAAGATTAAGGTTTTAGAGCATTTTGTGGCCTCTGATGAGATTTTTTAAAATGTATCCGCCCTGACTGGTGTGGCTCAGTGGACTGAGTACTGGCCTGTGAACGGAAAGGTCACCAGTTCGACTCCCAGTCAGAATACATGCCTGGGTTGCCAGCCAAGTCCCCCATTGTGGGTGTGTAAGAGGCAACTGATCTTCTCATGCACGTTGCTGTTTCTCTCACTCACTTTCTTCCTCCCTTCCCCTCTCTCTAAAAGTAAATAAATAAAATCTTTTTAAAAAATATATCCAATTGTTCTTAAGATACTAAGAAAATGAATGTTCACAAAGCTTGAATTGAAGATTATTGTGTTTATTTGGTTGTGTGTGTCTAGAAACAGTGACTCTTTAGAACATACCTAGGTTTGGGGGTGTTGGGTTGGGAGTTTTGTTTTTCCTTCTTGCTTTTTAAATGCATGTAACTAGGTCTTTTGCTAGAAATTTCTTTCAGGCTAAGTTGGAATAAGGAAATAGATGAAAAAAATTGGACCAAATTCTGTAGTCTGGACTAGCCAGGCCAAATTCTCTTCCCTCCCTCCCGTGAAGTTTCAATAGAATTCCATTGAATTAATTTTACTCATAATAAAATCAGTTGCATTTCAAGCCTGCTGCAGACTCTCAGGCCCTTTTGATCCAAGCACAACAGCCTATTGCTGTGTAGTCTGTTGAACTTGGCGGTGAGGGGTGGTGACAGGGATGTGTGTTTGAAGTTAGCCCATTCTACCCCTGCTCATCAATATTTCAGTACAGCTGGGATTCTCTGAAGATCAACTTTGGTCAAAAGAAAAAGGGTTGGTCTGAGAAGATTGTGCTACTCCTAAATTATTATTCCTACAGTGCTATAAAATTGTAAAAGGCTCCACAATCATTAAGAAGATTGGAACCTGGTGACTCATCTTTCACTACTAAGTTGAAAGGGAAGGATGTTAATGGCCAGCAGGGTTTGTTCCAGAGGATATTCACAGCAGGACATTATTCTCTAAACTGACAATGCAGTAGGGTTCAAGTCCATGTGGAAGAGCTGCCAACATATCCCACATGAGGTGACCCAGCTTGGGAATACGAGAGAAGCAGAGGGAAACTGGACCAAGGGCTTGGCCTCCACACTTGAGAACTCAGACCCACCTGAGGTTGATTCAGAGCGAAGCCATTAAGGAAGCAATCAGAAAGCTGCACAGGCAGCTTGAGGAGCACAAGGTTAGGAACCCGCGCCAAAGCTCAAGTAACACGATGGCAGAAATCCACACCAGACAGCATGAGCAACGAGATGCCAGAACCTGGGCAGTTGGCTGAGTCAAGCCAGGACTACCAGCAACAGCAGGAACGGAGCTTGTTTGGAGCTTTCTGTCCCTCACAGGGTACCTGAGTCAGCAGCAGTGACACCTGGAGGAAGGACCAGGAAGGCAGGGGACTCTTTTGTAAGGTTCTGCCTCAGGTCCCCTAAACACACAAGTTCATTTTCTCACTGTTGGTTTGCAAAGAGCTCTTTCTAACCAGCAAGTTGCCTTGTGCCTTTTTTGATGTCTCTGCATCTTCACAAATCAGGAACTTCCCATGTAATACAGTGCTTATGAACTTGATAATCTTACAGCATAGACCACTTTTGTTTAACTGCAACAGTTGCAGAGAAAATCTCACTTCCTAGAGGTAATTCTTCAGGCTCAAATTATATGTGTAATGAGATATGAGAGAAAAGGAAAAGAAAAATCTGGTTCTAGACTTTAAAGTTTGTTTCCTTGATATGACAGTTTAAAATTTATACATTAAAAACAAAAAAGATGTGGAGAAATGATGCTGCAACATGTCTATTCCAGGTCAGATTATTCCATGCACTTTACTCATAAGCATAAAGTTGCAATTTAGTCTCCCTGAATAAAAAGAAAAGTCACCTGGATGTATTTCCAATATAATAGTGCAAAACAGGACCGCAAGGTCTTTTGAGTCTGACATCCTATCAGGCACTTGAGCTACTGTAGTAGTAACATGAGCGAGATGCGCAGTTTGGTGAAGTGACCATGAGCTATACTGTGTTTCTCCTCACAGAGATAAACTAGGCAGGCCAGTGAGAGGCGATACCATTCCCTGGGCCTGGCATCCAGCCCCACAGCTGTGGAGAAGAGAGGGAGAGGGGATGGTTTATATCTGATAGCTGTAGGCTCCTAGTGCCATGGAAGGACCGCATATTACAGGGAGCTTTGAGGCAGAGGGGTGTAGATCTTTCTATTCCTCCGCTCTCACAGCCAATGAAGATAATCCCCAGGAGGCCTGGGGCCTCCTTTGCCACTGTTTAAGCTTTTCAAACAATAGCAATTGTTGCCTTTTATAGAATATATTCTGTATCTTTCACTATGCTAAATACTGTAAATTTAATCCTAACAAGAACCTCTGTGCTACCACATATTTTCATTCTCATTTTACAGATGAGGAAGTTGTGACTCAGAGAAGTAAATGACTTGCCCAAAGTCACACATTTCCGAAAGATTAGAAATAATTATTTAGAAAACAAAGCTTTTACTAATATGTCCTCAAATACAGTTACTAAACTATCTTTTTACATATGTTAACAACAGGCTGCAAGTGGAGTGAGTGTATTAAATATGCTTCTCTCTTTTTTTACTTATTGATTTTACAGAGAGAAAGAGAGATAAACATTAACCTATTGTTCCACTTATTTATACATTCATTAGTTGATTATTGTATGTGCCCAGACTGGGGATCGGACCCAAAACCTTGACATATCAGGGCAATATTCTAACCAACTCAGCTACCCAGCCGGGGCCAGGCTTCTCTTTTTATATCCAGAGTCTGTCACCAGCTTCTCTGAATTGTGGTTATTTGTGTGTGGCCTGAGGGAGTTGTTTGGTGGGATGTGTTCTCAGAAGACTAAACTCAACTGGAATCAGCAACTGAGAGAGTACTCGAGAAGTGATTCTTTCCAGCTGGTTCAGTAATTGCCTGCTTTTGCCTGCTGTTCACTAAAACGTACCTGATACTATAGTTGCGGGCTGGCTCCCTTTCAGGATTCTGAGCAGTTAAAAACAGACACTTGAGTTTAATTCATCTGTGACTCTCAATAAATTAAAGAAGAAATTGAATTTGATCAGTGGTGTTTTTATTTTAGCACTATCAATTAGAGGGACAGATTGGCACACAATATTGAATTATGCTTGTCCAGCTGCTTATACACTATTCTTCAGGGTGGAGAGGGGAGCAACAAAAGAACATTTTGAGGACATTTCCTGTCAGAGGACATTCCTATTTACATAGACATGTACTTATCAAGAAGAAGACGGATGTCTCCACAGGGGTCAGATGCACTGTCTCTCACTGGAAAATTGTGGGCTGGGTCAAAAAGTTCCCTTCCAAAGCTATAATCTCTAGAAGCTTCTCAAATCACTCAGGGTTCTTTGGTTGCCTTTGGAGAGAATTTGAAGGAAGAGGGCCCCGGGTAGAATCCCAGACTGTTAGCTCATCCGATATGTGACCTTGGGACTCAGTGAATTCATCCAGAAGCAAAGGGAGTACTCCCAGCTCCAGAAGTTTTGGTCAGGAGATTGTCACCAGGTCTGTGTCAGAACTGGGCCCAGAAGTTAGAGGGGAGCACTGAGGGGAATGAGTGACCCATTTCTGAGGTTTCCCATTAAGTGGTATCTTGGGTCTGGGACAGTCTGGCTCCCAGCGTTGACCACAAGAGAGATCTGCCAGGGAAGGGCAGACCCAAACTCAGAGGGGGCATGTGGATTGCAGCATCCCACCTCTGGCCCAACTTGTAAACAGACTGGGGCTTTTTTCCCTTGAGACCCTGGCCAGGCCTGGTCCGGGAGCAGCCTGGGAGGCCACGCCAGCCACTGCTAGGTGACAGGACAGGCCCTTTGAAGGGTCAGGCACAGCAATAAGAAACCTGAACCGAAAGGGCAGCGGGGTGTTGGGTTTGGAAAAACATTTTCAGGCATTTTTCTGCCTTAAAGGGGATTCGGGGTAGAAAAGAAAATGCAAGGGGCCAAGTTCTGCCTGTGGAGCATTCTGGTCAGGCCGCTGCTGTCGACACACTGAGGTCTGAACTGCAAACGTCAGCAGGCTTTTTCCTGGCTGGCAGGAAGGGAAAGTTCCCTCCAGTGACAGACAAAAATAATGGATTTGGGGCAATTCTAGGCCTTCAGAGGTTATAGTGAAAATTAATGGAGGGACACATTAACTAATGTTACTCTAATCCTGCAGTTGGGGCAGTGGGCTAAATTTCTGTTTTATGACATGTTTTACAAAGTAACCTATTTTAGATGTTGGAACACTCCACGCTGGAGTAAGTTTCAGGTCAGGAAACTTGCCCCTCCTCTAAATTCCACAGTTCCTAGGCCACTCCTTTGTGCAGTGCCTGTTTCACTTGTCTGCTATCTCCATTGAACCTTTAACATCAGCTCATTTATCTTTCAGGTGTTATAATCATTGACTTCAATCAGTATTCCATTATCCTAAACAGGCAATTATCTACATTGTCACTTTTGCCTTTGCTCTTTTGACCTAGAGGGTCACAGAGTCCTGAGTGTAACTGAATCCAGCAAAATTATTCCCTTACCTGTCATATAAATAGTCATCCCAGCAAAATGAGACCCATGGGGGCTTTTCAAGAGGTGTTGAGAAGGCCAGTCTAACTCGATCCTTTATTCAGCTCTTTAAGGAATGCAGTACTGTTTTGGCACTCTATCAAAATAAAACAAAGTTCCATTTTTCAGCTTCTTTATTTAAAGTGTGCACCCCTGAGCTTACAAATGCTTCTTTGTGGCCTTCTTTATTGAAATTTCCATTCAGCTCTTCCATCTGTTAGCTGTGTTTACCACTATTTCTAGGGAAAGAATTCAGTATTTCACCTTTATTTGGGGTGTAAGGTCATAAAACTGTCTGGATTATTTCACCTATATTTATACCAAACTTAATATTGCTTCTTTAACAGATTTAAAACTTTTAATTCCCTGGTTCATTATTCAAGGTGAGCAGTCTGAAGAGAACTGTGTTTTAAAATGAGGAAGGCATTTTATACCTTCTTGCTATCCCTTCACCATCCCCCAAATAGAAAGTGTTTTGTGAATGTGGATTTCATTCAAAAACATCTAGTTAAACTTCAGTTCTGTCTCCTTTGATGGCTGTTGACTGCACATTATTGCATTTCAGGAGCAGACTTGCTCAACATTCCCTTTTTCCTGGAAATATTAATGTTGCTACAATCTTAGAAAAGTCTTTTAAGACTCATAGTGTAATACTCATTGTTGAAGCAAGGTCTCCCAGATGGAGCTAGTATATACGTGTATGTGGGTATATATATAGTTATGTGTGTATATATATGTATATGTGCCTATATGCGCATGTGTGTACATGTATATGTGTGAATATATGTACATATATGTGTGCAAAGTGTATGATTTTTATAAACATCTATTATATATTTAAAATTTTCAAAGCAAGGCGACCTAAGCCCTCAGCAATAAATTCAGGAACTACATCAAAAAGAAATACAGAAATAATATAAAATTAAATGCAAAGATTATTTTTCTTTGTAGAATTGCCACATAAAAAAAAAAGAAAAGAAATTTCACACATTTCCCGTAACAGCATGTACTTCAGGGAATCAGTGTGATGTACTGAAAAGAGCACTGCTTTTTAAGCAGACATGCAGCAGACAAATTCCCAGGCTGACTGGGAGTGGTATGGCATTGGTGCAGTAGTGCATCTGACCTCCATTTCTTCTGCTGTCCAATAAGAGTAACAGACCCTATCCAAATGGCATTGTGAGAATTGAGGCAAATGTGAAGTGCCTACATAATGCCTGGCACATGGTAGGTGATCATCATTGATGGGCTTTATTATCATTACACCAGATTTCCCAGGGTAGGAGGTGTCTAGAGTACGCATCTCAACCATTTGTTTTCACGCTAGTGATTGTCTAACACCTATCATCTGTGACCTTTTGCCGGATGGCCACATAAGAATGTTCCATGTAATTGCTTCCTAGGTTATGAGCCTCATGCCACATCCCCCAGGAGTTTGCAGCACTTGCTGAAGAAAAGTGTCAGTCTTTACCCTTATATTTATTTCCTGTGTTAACAGGTGCTAAGGGTAGACAAGTTGAGAGCCCAGATAGAAAGAGCTGAGGTAGTGCTTTGGGGATTTGGTTAAATGCTGGGTCTGATCCCATAAGTCTGAGGTAGAACCTGAGATTCCACATATTGAACTCTCGGGTGATCCCAGTGCTGCTCATCCACAGGCTATTCTTTGAGTACCAAGGATCTAAGATTCCTCAAATGCTGTGTGGGATGTAAGGCTTTGTAACAATAGTAATACCTTTGATTTAAATACAAATCTATATATTGAATATAATTTGTTTTAAAAAGTCAATACCTGCCCCATGACTTTTCAAATTCAAAGGAAATTTCACTGCTCTCCCATGAATGAGTTAGAAAAGTATCTTTTTGATCATGATGTGTTGTCAACTGAACATTATGTATGGCTCAGTACACAGACTGATGGAGGTACTGATCTCTGAGCCCAGCTAGTTTGTGTCCCTAACTGCCTGTGTGATTCTGGGATGGTGGCTGTGTAAAAGGTGTAAAGGTCTCACTTGCACAGCATGGGAATCATAAAACATGCATAGTATTGCTCAGTAGAGCATTGACTATAAAACCCCACATACCTCCCAGCCTTCCTTTCCTTATTTCTTAAAAAACAAACTTCTCTTTTCACTACAAAGTTAAAAAGAGTAACATTCATTTTAGAAAATTTGAAGGAAAAAATACCTAGCATTAGAAACAACCATCTGTTGCTCTTATTATTGAAAATTGTAGGATAATTTCTCTGTATTTTGGAGAACAATACTTTGAGTGGTAAACAACATGATTTTATAGAGGGGAAAAAATGTGCCAGCCACTCTTTGTCAGTTCATGCCTCCTTCCATCCCTGGGTCTAGAGCAGGACATAAGGCCCGACAGTAAATTGTCTACGTACACAGACTTCAAAATAAGTGCTGTGTTTTGGCTCTACTAAACATAAAATCAGGAAGCTTCAGAGTATAGCGGGTTTAAATTCATCATGTCCAGTGTGGATGCCATTCTTTTTAAGAGCTTTGCATATTTATGATAATTTTCTAGCAGGTGGCAGTGGAACATCCTATTGTAACAATTAACATGTTAATACAACTTTCCTACAGAATAAACAGAAAGCGCCTTTTTCTAATGTACACAAAGATATCTTGAGCTAGCAGCCAGACTCAGTGGTAGTGGTCATCTTAATTAACATTTACATCTTTGGACACAAAGATGATCCATAGGGTCTTACTGTGGCTGCCCATAAACTCCACTGACCGTCAGCTGGGCATTAGTTTGCTGGCAGTATTCTCCACCTCTCTGAAGGATTGTTATTTCTGGAAAACCTCTCTCCTGGGTCCCTAATTTGTTTTATTTACTTATTTTTAGTGATCATATTAGGTGTTGTGGATTTTAATTAAGTAGTTGTTTCTCATAGACTTGTTTCTTTGGAAGAAGCCAGAGACAACAGACCATCCAGTGGCCTCAAGTTGGAAATCCCCAGAACCCTGCCTCCAACCCCAGAAAAAGGCAATGATTTGCCTGGCCCCAAAGAAATTTCTCTTCAGTCACTCGTGCCTTTGCCTCAGACTTGCTGCTCTGCCTTCAACTCTCTGGAATTTAGTTCCCTTTTCTTAATCTAAAATCATCTAAGGTCTTCTGATCCTCTAAAATTATATGCATCTGTGATCCAATCAGAGTTGCTGGTAAAGATAACTTCAGGAATTAAATATGAAAATTTTCTTCTTTATAAGCACAAAGAACCTCTTTGGAAGCTATTTCACATTTAGTTTGAGTCAAGTAATTTCTACCCTGATATGACTTACCATGCTTTTCAGAACTCCTAACTTGCTGCACATATGTTTTCAATGTGAGCCATAGCTTAAAACATCTTTCTTAGATTTTTGGTGAGACAGAAGGACAGAGTGTGTGTGTTTCCGCCTGTGTTTGTCTGTGTCTGCACATTTACACGCAGCCATCATTTGGGGATGCTGATGGGCCCTAATCCACTTTTAATAGCCTAGTGAGAGATTGCATCATGGTTTGTTTTACAAAATATGAAAACTATCTGCAGCTGTGAAGGAATAACCCTCATAATTCACTGAGAGACTGCCTCTCTTACTTGAGGGATCTACTCCATATCTCATATCAAGTTATTACTCTGTCTATCCCCCATGTACTCAGAAAGACTGCATGATAGATGCTGTAAAACATGGATATTATTTCCACAAGAGGGGGAGGTTAAACCCTGTGATACAGGAGTGATGAGGCACAAGTGAGTTAAGAAGACAGTATATCTATCCACACCAGATAATATACTGTCCTTTATTCTGTGGCTATATTTATATTAACAGTGCAGCTAAGACAAGAGAGAGAAGTAGAATTCTTATGTTTTTGATTCATTTATTTATAAGACCTTGCCTCCAACATTTTTGGTGCTCTTTGGAAATTTCACAAGAAACAAGAATGGCCATGGCCTTCTGCTTTCAAGATTTTTTAAAATTAATTTTTATATGTCATTCTAATGTTGATTTTTGAATACATGCAGTCATTTCTCTGCTTTAAATTAAAGCTACTATTCAAAAATTCAACCTAGTTCCTATTTTTCAAAAATGTATCACGTATTGTATCATGTATAGTGGTTTCAACTTTTGACCCAATAATAAACAGTTGAATTCTAAGGTAGTCATAAACTGTTACTGGAGTTGATATTTCTTAAAAATGGGCTGTCCCCTTTCATGTTAAAATCTTTCTCTGTCCTTTCCAAGGAGGCTAAAGCCTTAATTAATTCATCCTGGAAATAAGGCATGACTCCCTCAATAGTTTCTTCTCCAAATTCTCTCAAGAGATATTGATTACTTATAACTCATGTGTTAGACATTACTAACTGAGGGCGGGGCCAGTGCACCCAGTAGCACTTAGTCAATAGCTGACTGATTTCGGAGTAAATTGATCACTTCTCTTGACCATACTGGGAAGCTGTCATGCCATGTATATTCACATTTTCCTCTGATCTCATACAATACTTACCAAGTGTCAGCCCTCTTTCTTACTTTGTATGACTCTGCTTAGAGCTGTGGTCCTGTGAAATGGGTTAGTGCAAATAAGTATTTTATGTCCATTGTTTGACACTGTAGCACTAAATCATTTTGAGCAATGGACAGAGCTGTATAAAAGAATAGAGTTGTATTTGAGGAATTATTACTTCAATAGAGGCTAATACTTTCCAAGGAATATCATAACTATTGAGAATGACCTTGGTTAAGCCAAATAGCTGAGCTATTTTCTCAAATAGCACACTTTACCGAAGTTAAAAAAGTGGGCCCTAATAGAGTTTTATAAGTACCCTGAATAAAGTATAAAACTTATACTCTATTTTTCTCTTGAACTTCCCCTGCATTTTTTTTTATTAATCATCCATTGAGATATTCTATATTTGCCTTCCAATTTGCTTTAACCCTGATGTTTGAGTGCAATGTTTGTAATTAGGGGTTGGCAGGCCCTGCCATTCACAAAGAAAGAAGAATGCGATTTTTCAGTATTAGTCCCAGCTAGTGATCATCAAAAGCTTTCCTGTGTGATCTATATGTATATTTTGCTCTGAAATATATCTCCCAGTTTAAACATGAGAAATATCTAATGGAAACATAAAGGCAATGTTTTCAATAAAACCCTTCTTCCAAAAGCTAGTTGTTATTGAAAAGCTGCCACCTGCAGAGAAGTTGAAAGTAAATGAAGGATATTTGCATCTATTTTCATGTTTAGTATTATCTTAGGTGGTACAATAGACTCTACCAATTCTTTCCCACAGTCACCAGCTATTTTCAAGCTCTTATAAACTAATCGCCAGTGATGTATAATGCTTTGTGTTCTGTTCAGTCTAGATAACCTAATCCATGATAGTAGATGATACTGCACCCCAAGTTAGTGTATCTGTCCTCTGAATCTCTACCCAAGCTTTTTTCATTTTAAGAGTTAAATACAATTTGTAAAACATTTAACTGCCTCTGAAAGTGCAGTCCCGATACTCATCTACTGAAATACTTCAGAGCCCCCTTTTGTATTTGACTGGTGCTTTTCCTTATTGATATACAGATTCAGAATATCAACTCAAATGATTTATTATATTCACTGAAGACAGAATGAAAGGACTCAGGGGAAATCATGTACATAGAATTTCTCTGCATAGACACAAGCACTTCCCAATTACAAGGAGGGGGGCACCCAAAAAGCAGAATTATCTTATGGAAGGCGGATCCCTTGTAGTAGTACAGGCTTCCCCTACTAAGTGAGTGATCTAGGAACCCATTTGTATCAGTGTACCAGCTGGTGTGTTGTGAGAGGCTGTGTTCAGCTTCAGTGAATTTTTTGAAGACTCTTTCAAGCGTTTGCCCACTTCACGATGGGTGATTTGTGAGTACTTCTGCCCACACCATACTGAGTGTCCAGCAATATTTGACCAAAAACAGCATGACCCCCATATCCCACTCTCCCTAGTCACCTGATCTCACCGTGAGTGCCTTTTTGTTTGTTTTTTTGTTTCCCTGGATGAAAAACGTCCTCAAAGGGAAACGTGTTGCCGATGTGGAAGAGTTGAAATAAAAAATGGCAGAAGCACTAAAAGGCATCAAAATCAATGAATTCAAAAACTGTTTTGAGCAGTGGAAAAAACACCTTGGTAGATGTATTGCATCAAATGGAGGGTACTTTGAATGTGACTGAAGTTTAAATACACCACTTCTTATAAATAAATTCTGGGGGGGGGTTTGGTCCCCCTCCCCCCTTGTATAAAGAACATATTTCACTTTTTCCATCGCATATTCTTTTTTTATTCTACCGTCAAGGACTTTTTAAAGCATTGGATTTCGACTGTGGTCTTCAGTTCATTTTCTTCTTGTGCAACTGGCAATAGCATAAAACTCTGGCGATTACAGAGAGGCAGTGTTCACTTCAGCACACTGTTGTGCTGTTTCCATAAATACCATTCTTCCAGGCCATGTCAAGCCAATCTTCAATAAGACTGTAGTGTCTGCTGGCAAGGCTGGTCTTTCTAGTGCTGTTAGAAGTCAAAAAGAACCATCTTTGCTTGTTCTCTTTTCTTTCTTACACTCCTTAAGTTTCTCTTGAGACTGCCTCCCTATTATATGTTCACACTTTCCAGATAGCTCTTCTCTTTTCCTGAATATTCACAATATTAATAGAGCTAGCTCAGATATTGCACTGTACTAACAGATCTGGTATCATAGGGTTCTCTCCTTGTTGGACATACCAGACGTTATAAGACTGTTTTCAGTTTCACCAGTTCTTACTTATGCTACTGTATGACTTTGGCAAATGAGTTTACATCTCTCATTCTTTGTTTCCTCATGGGTAAAAGAGAAACAGTAATACCTGTTTTTTAAAATTTAAAGTTGTATAAGGATCAAATGACATATTGTGAGGGTGTTTTATAAAACGTATGGTGCTGTATATAACTGTAGGACATTTGTGCCTAATTTACTCAGATTGAATGGCATCATTAATACAAATTAATGTTAACTACCATTTTTTGATCTGCTACTATGTGCCAACCCTTGTTACAGACACTTACACTCATTTTCTCATTTTTTTTTAAACCTGCAGAAGAGGCATTGTTATCCTTATTTTACAGTCGAAGTGACTAGACATTGAGTAGCAGAGCTGGATTTCTAATCAGGGTCTGTCCAATGCCCAGGCTTTCCTCATGGTTTCTCTCTGCACCCTAAATTAGGAGAAAGAGTAGACAAGGGAAGACACGTCAAAGCCATCCTCAGTGGGATACATTTGAAACTGAGTATAATATGGTTAACTGTCCTGCAGCTGACATGCTCCAGAGTCATCATGTTTTTGAGCTTAGATATCTTAGCTGCAAAAGAATACAATGCTTAAGTGCCAGAGGAGGAGCAGGTGTTTTAGCGTGTAAGGTATAAGAAATTAGTGAGTGTCAAAAGCTACTGTATCTTATAAACCTTTTACTATTATATTATTTAATTTTATTTATGGATCCCATGAACTAAACAAGGAATGCATGAAGTAAGTCAGAGCCCTGTGCCACACACTCTAGCAAATGCTTCTTCATTTATTACCTTGGCAGCTTTATTTATTAAAGGATCATCATTTTTAAAAAATCTTTTCAAAACAGTTGATTGGATGCTTTTGATACAATGATCTATCCTCATTAAGAATACCATTATGGATGCTTCTAATTAATTCTCTTCCTTGTAATTTTCTTTTTTCTGCTATAAACTTTTTCTTTACTACTCAGTGGTTGGCTCTCAGAACAGGAAGGCAAGTTTGACTTCATAAAATCGTCAACTAGCATTTGCACAGTGGTTTACCATTCACAAAGAGAGCACTGTTCACTATCATTGTCCTGCTCCCAGGGCTGAGGGTCACTGTCAAAGGGCTCTAGCTCACAAACGAGGAAAGTGCCGTCCTAGGAGTGCTCTGGAGAAGTTGTATTGACAATGTCTACTGTTTCAGTCCATATCTGATTTATGGTCAGATTCTTCGCTGCAAGGACTGTGTCTTCTATTTCCTATGCTCCACACAGCTTTTAATACAGTGCCTTAAGCTAGCTCTTCAGCAAGTATGTACTAGATGGAAGCAAAAAAGAGTGAAAAGTCAGTGCAAATTGTAGTGTTATCTCTGTAAATCAAAAACTTTTGAACCTTGTGTCCACAAACAGCCTTTAGTTGATATGTTTGAGTCAGGCCGATATGCACCTGTGTGCACGCTCACACATGCGTCTTCTGGGGGAGAGGGGTCCTCCTCGTTTGTCATCAAAGTCTTAAGGGATCTATGACTCGAATAAAGTTAACAATCACTGCTTTAAAAAATTAAACAGATAGCCACAAAATATTTTAAGGTTTTATTCAGCATTCATAGCAAAAGATAGAAGTCATCAGAAAGTTAGATTTAACCTCTGTGTTACCTAAACATTATCAATATTTCATGTCTAAGCTGACCAGTTTTGGGTTGTTAGAGCTTAAAATGAATGAGGTTGAAGCTTGGGCTTCAATCTTCCTATTGGCTAATTAACAGCACAGTTCTATGACCATAGATTTCACTGAGTCGCACCAGCTATCCTGAAAATGCCCCATGATGAGTTAAAAAAAAAGGCAGGGAACTATGCCAATGAATTTTTTTATTGTGTTTCCTGTATTGTTTGTATATTCATAACTTTAGTCTAAATAACATTGCACTTCAGCTGAGAAGAAACTCCACAAGCTAAAATATATGTATTTAATTTTCCCCTGGTTTAAGAGAGTTTCTTAACCCAACTTTTGACATTCAGGAATTTTATTTCCTCATAAGTTACTTTAGATACTTTCTGCTACACTGGATACTTCTCGAGAGAAGGGCCCATTTCCTTTTATTTCTGTAAATATGACATACAATGCCATTGTATAGTATGTATTCATTTAATGTTGTGATTGTCATGAGGCTTTAGTGATAAAGTTGGGGCATATTACACAGAACCACCAAGTCAAAATAGAGAACTTTCTAGGACCTAATTATATCAGGCCACGTAATGTAAAGTATAATACACTATCAAATAATTTTTATCACTGAGTACTTTGCTGTCTATTGTAGAATGTATTATAATCAGACAAAGTAAGCTATTTTCCTCATCTGGGGCATATTATTTAATACCTATTATCTCTTACAATAATCAAGGAATATTAAAGGAATCTGAATAAAAAATATCTAAAAGTGCAAAAAAATGTTTAAAGGTGCACAGCATAGCTTTTAGACTGAAAAATGTCAATAGGTGAAGACTGGTTATGAAATGTCAGTTTTTACTAATTATGAATATTCAAAAGAAACAAAATATTTTTATATCTAAGTGAAGCATAATATACATGATAGTATAGTAGCTAATAAGAAATATTTATCATCAAGCCCTGACTGCTGTGGCTCAGTGGATTGAGCGTTGGCCTGCAAGCCAAGTGTCACTAGTTCGATTCCCAGTCAGGGCGCATGACTAGGTTGCACATCAGGTCCCCAGTTGGGGGTGCAAGTGAGAAGGCAACCACACATTGATGTTTCTCTCCCTCTTTCTCCTTTCCTCTCTCTCTAAAAATAAATAAATAAACAAATAAATAAATAAATTATTTTTTTTTAAAAAGGAAAAAGAAATATTTACCATTAAAGAGGTGAAGCAGAAGAACTCCAAAGTATGCATCTGAGTTTGAATTCATTAATACTTTATTAGTCATATTTTGTAGACAGGCTACATTGACACCTTTCCTAGATCTATATTTCCAATTAAATGTTTTAAAAGCAATTGATTAAAATGGTCATTCTTGTACTTTTTGAACATAGTTCGTTAATGATACTAACACTCCAAATGTTTACAATGTATCCTTGCAAACATTTGCAGATGTAATAGAAGGCATGTCTCTATGACATAATGTGCCTTACTAAATTACATATCCCCATGTTTTCACACATACATTTGGTTAATGATTCATGTTACCTACTAAAGTTTCCTCTCCTGAATTAAAAGATATTTAAAGGCTGGAATACTGAAATGTTTATCTTTGACCTCAGGATCTTACTGCTTTATATAGTAACACATAAACAGGCTAAATACTTATTCTAATACCACCAAACCCACTTTTTATCTTCATTGTAAAGGTAAGGTTTGGTCAGCTGAGGTCAAGTTGGACACTCACGGTGTCACTGGCATTATAGTTGCTGAAATCCTTCACAGAGAGTCAAATGTAAACACTCAATGTTTCTCTGGCAGCTTAGAGCTCGGATTAACTTGGATCACCTAGTCTTCTGCTTTTAATGAAATTCCCTCCCTTGTATTTTTATGTTTGGAAGAGAGTCCAAAGTTATCTCATGCTAATTCAGTCAGGCAGTGCCCTCCGGGGATGTCACAGGCTTCCCTGACCTCTCCGGAGAGAGATTCAGTGAAGGGATGAGGAGAATTAAACATTCCTGAGAAATTGGAAAGCAGCAACCCCCAGAGAATTTGCAGAGAAACTCGCTCCAGACTCAGCTGCCAGATACTCAAGTCACCTTTTCAGCACTTGCTTGATGTCTCTCTCAGTCCCATCTGGCTTGACTCAGAGGTCAGTCTGGGGACTGGGAAAGGTGGCAGCTCGGAGAATTCAAGGGAGGTCTACAATAGCACTTTCTGTCTTTGTCATTTGTTGTTATTTGAAATGCATTCAGAAGGGTGGACAAGCACAGGGTGGAAATAGCACTGGATTTTGCTGAGCTCTTTTTTTTTTTTTTTTTTTTTTTTTTACTCAAAATTTACTATAGATATTTACTTTAGATGAACTGGCATTTTTAGTTCCCAAATAATGAGTTCCCTGATTTTTGATGACTGAAATTTAAGGGTTGTTGTTATACTTATCATATAGGACCTCTGCAACTAATTATTTTATAATTATATTGGCTATTTTACAAAGGATGTTTTCTCTTGTGCCTTTAATGAAATTTGGGGTAGGGGGGATGTTAGAAAATATGTTTCCGATTTTAAAATTATATTCTCTTTGTGGTTTACATTTCCTATTGAAGAATTTCCGAAAAGTAGGAAAACATGAGTATCCCTAAATATATCTATATTGCAAACAAACTATGAAGCTACAGTTTATAGTTTGTCCATTTTACTTTTTAGTGAATTGAGTAAAGTTCAGTGATGGTGTGAGAAGAAGGTTTGGAGATCCAATTCCTAAAGCAAAAACCACTCAACTGGAGTACTAGTTAGACCAGATATCTAAGCAGGCAGGCCTCACTGCATTCGATCTGCCATGCTCTGTTTAGTCCAGGCAAAGTTTTACATTTTTTAAAGCGAACAGTGAAAATTTGAGAGGTCTTTTTTAAGCGTAACTTGGTTTTTAGCATTTCAGTTGGGAACTGTCTGCCGGAGCGAGTTCATGTTGCCCCTTTTAGAAGGAGGTACGTACTCTCTACAGGCCACCAGGGTGAGCCCGGTGCGGAGCCCGAAAGGCCCTGGAGTTGGGAACCCTGTCTTAGACCCTTTTCCAGTGCCTTGTTTAAAAAGAGAAATCACTCTTCCAAGTAGTTTTGTTCACTAGAAAGTTATTCCTAAATTTGGGGTAAAAGCAGATATACAACTATTATACTCATTTCTTCATTCACCTTACATTATGATTCTCAAGATATTTTTATCTCCTACATGGTGACCTAGAAAGAGGGTTGGCCTTGAAAATGGTAGGTGTGGGCTCTCAGGCTGGGCCTGTCACTAGCCATCTGGAACATCTTGCTGGACCCCACTTTTCTTATCCTTAGAAACCAAATTAACCTGCTAACTCTCAAAAGTTCTCTGATCTTCATTTCTGTTCACTTTCCAGTGATTCAGTACACAATAGCTTGGGTGTCCTAACTTCCCTAGTTTCTGTGTCCAAAAACAAAAAAAATCACAGAATCAATCATATTGATACACTGAAAGTGTATTGTATATAATAAACTGCACAGGATTCCCTTTGGAATGGTGAGACTCATTGAAATAATTATTCTCCCATTTCATCTCCATAGTTTTCAAGAAGTGCAGCCAGCCTGAGCACAGTTACAGTGGACATCTGCACTTGATTGATACCTGGAGTCGTTAATGAGGGGATTCAGCGATATTTCAAAGGACCCAAGCTAAAGGCCTCAGAATCCTCAGCCCTTGGTGTTAAGGCTGAAAGTAGGAAAGGGAGGAGGGTCCTCTGCTGCATCTTGGAAGTGCACACCCCAGGCTTTCTCATTTTCTGTCTGCTCACTAAGTCAGTGTGTGCTGAAAGAGTTAAAGGGCTCTGAGCCTCAGCTCACCATCAGGGAGTGTCTCAGGCACCGGAGAGAATCTGGCACAAAGTGTGTTTTCATGGAACTGCTTATCAAAACTAAGCCTCTGCTGGTTCATTTAGCTGGGTGGGTTGGGTGGAAAACTGGCAGAGGGATCAGGAAATCTGCCTTCTGTTCCTCATTCTGCTGCCGCCTGACCCTTTTGCAGGTCATTCCCCCTAGCATGTCTCAGTTTCTCCATCTGTAAAATAAGACAATGAAATTAATATTCTTTATAATATTAGAGAAATTTTTCTGATTATTTTCATCAAAACTATGGCAAATGAATATTTTCATGGGGGCTTTCCCTTGATCCATTCTTTGATTGACTCTGTCTAGTACCTTTTTATCTATTTGGAGGGGCTTTTCAGACCACAGCCTTCTTGCTTCCTATTAATGGTTGTGTTCCCACCTACCCTTCATGTTAACACCATCCCCCACCCTAGGAAGAGAGACAGTGGAGGTGGGAGCTCTTTATGCCAAAATAAACAATAAAGTTTAGAAACACTTGACCGAGATAATTAGGGAAATGATGTTAAATAAGTGATGGCATTAGATGTGTTTATAAAGGTTAGTTAGGTTGGGTTTGTTTTTTGTTTTTGTTTTTTTTAAGATTTTATGTGTTTACTGATTACTCCTCAGTTCGGACTCTACTTAAGATTTTTTCTTCTCCGTCGAGAAATCATGTTGGAAAAACCTCTATGAACAGCTGTTTACTATTTGGGAACACTATTAAACAAAGGAACACTATCTAACAATAATTAATGAAGCTAACTATTCAGAAAAAAAAAAAAAGACTTAAAGTCCCCCTGAAATATCTACCTTTATAATGCAAATGCAAATTTATTTTCCTGAAATAGCAAAAGCCCCCATATAAGACAAATATATAAATTATCGGGACTTTTATGCTCTTTTAAAACTTGAATATAACTGACCTGTTTTGGACAAGAAATAGGAGATTCTTACAGACAGAAATGTTGAAACCCCAAATTCCATTATAAAACGTGTTTAAAATAAAAAGAATTAGTGCTCTGAAAAATGCTGTGCTTCTATGTTAAGTATGATAATGCTCGGCAGAATTATCACATTGTATCTCAGAGATCCTTATGGACCACTGATCTCTTAGGCATTAACCCTGGAATTTTCTCCAATAATATTATCATTTATAATAGCAATAACATTTAGTAGATCACGAAGTGCCTTTAAAATGTTATCTAATGAGATACCTAAAACCATGTAACCTGTGTAAGAAAGTCAAAGGTGAAATAAATGACTTGTTTTAGGACTTCCATTTGAGTTCTTTTCCCTGCATAACATTGACACTGTCCTTTATGACTGCCTATTTTCCTTTAAAAACACTTCATTTGGAAAGACGAATAAACATATGAGGGCCTCATGTCTTGGCTCTGTGATTCTCTCAGCTCTGACATCCTGCTGCATACGGGTTTGGGTTTGGGTTTTCGTTTTGAGTATGTGTCTTTATATTCAGTCTCACACCACAAGCTCCTGTTACGTAAAAGTACACAAGTGATCACAGAAAGTGTTCCTAAGCTACCAACACCATGTTTACTGCTGGGAACAAGATCTTTTAAAAATATATAACAAAGCTTTTTTTTCTTCATTCTTTCACTCTTAATATCTACCTCAAGTAGTGCTAGAAGTTGAATCAGATGAGAAGCAGGCAGTTCTGTGATGCCAGGCTCTGTTCTTCTACAGAGAGCCTCCAAACTGGGGGCTGGCCAGGGACTGGTGAAGTTTCTCAGCTAAAGAGATTGGAGTTTCAGCAGATGGCACTCTTTCCCCCAAGTGATCAGGACATCTATGCCCCCCAGCTGGGGGGCGGGGGCTGGGGGCACTTCCACTCTTATGAGCAAATGTCTAATGCTTATCCTTTTACTCAGTGGTTCTAGCAAAGTTTTAAACTAACACTGAACTGCAGACAAAAATGAGTCATGCAAACTGAGAAACTGACTCTGATTGCTTTGTAGATCATCGAGCCACCATGCTGCCTGGGATACCCTCATTGTGCCCCTAGAGCAAACCTGCAGTCTGTGTCACTGTTACTTGATTTTTTTTTTTTTTTTTCATCTCTGTTTGTTCTGGAGTCAGTCACACATAAGCAATCTATGGGAAAGATAAAAGAATGGCAGGAGCAATTGTGTAACTGTCATTCCCTCGCTGACCAAGCTCTTGAATGTCTGTGGACACATGCATCTGGAGGCCTAACCAGAAGGTAGTGAGGACAGTGCATGGGGAGACACTAGGATTTTATCTCCGTGCCTTAGAGAATTGACTGACTGATTTTTTTTTTTTTTCCTCACCTGAGGACATTTTTTCATTGCTTTTAGAGAGAGAGGAAGGGAGAAAGAGAAACATCGATGTAAGAAAGAAACATCAGTTGGTTGCCTCCCATCGTGCTGGGGCTGGGGATCAAACCGACAACCTAGGTATGTGCCCTGACCAGGAATTGAACCCACAATCTTGGTTAGGTGCCGACACTCCAACTGAGCCACGCTGGCCAGGGCGACTGAGTGTTTTCTTGAAGACTTAATTCATTGATTCTTCAGCTCACTTGCATAATCCTCTGACTCTCTAATGAACTTGTTCTTTTTTATTTTGTTTAAGAAGATTCATTCTAGAGGACAGCTGCCTCTGAATAATGGAGCTGGCTTAGTGAGAGAGAACTCATTAGGTTATTGTCACATCTGTGGATGACCCAATGACCCACATTCTGCAGTATACCTCCTAAAACTGACAGCACAAGTCTCCCTCACCCACTTTTGTTTTTCTCTCTGTGGTTTTAGAAAGATGTAGTAGAAATGGCAACTGAAGATTTGGTATAGTCAGAAAGTATGATTATCACACTGGCTCATTTTCAAGAGCACTAAAGGTATACTGAATAGTCTACCTGCACACTTAAAAATGACCAGCTTCTTAAATTAACTTATGACTTTTGAAGCAATTATGTTCAGTAGCTATTCTTTAAACCAATAATGTTGATTTAAAAACAAAAATATCAACATTACCTAGTATCTGACAGTGAAGTAAAAAATTTAGGGGAACATTTAAAATTTAGTTTTGAAATGTTACCAGTTTGAAGCTTTTTAAATACCTTTTTAGTAAGAACACTATCATGTTCTTTGAAAAAATGAGCAGGTATGTGAATGTGGTGGGTTTTGTATACTTCATTTTGGAGAAACAGCACATTGCATATCTTCCTAGGAAAGTTCAAATCATAAAGTTAACATCTGTGTTTGTAAACACTCCTCTCAAGTGCTCTTTGAAAGCTGGAGGCTGAAAGAATGAAGCACAGATCTTCCCCAGGCCAAGAGTTGCATCATAAGCCTTTTGTGATCAATAAGAACATTGTGGTAGTTATTCCATAGCTGATTAACTTATGTGTCTACAAGCCAACACTTGCCTTGAAAAGCTGGTCTGGTTTCTTGCAGTGTGAGTGTGGCCTTTACTAGCCTGTCCTGGCACCGAGTTCCAGGACTGCTCTTTCCTGATGGCGACCTGGGTCCAGCCTTGCAGCTCCTGAGTGAGTCAACCATCAGTTGGAGCCTGCTTTTTTGTGAAAGGGCACTTTGTCTTTTCAGACAGTTCCACAATGGCAAGATAATTAGTGTTAGGGAAAAACAAAAACAGAATTGAAACCACATCAGATACCTGCTTGTGTGGACTGTTCAACTTTGAAGGGACAGAAAACGTGGTGGCTTTATTTTTCTTAGTAACTGGGGTAAATGCAAACAATTACAGGCAATTGAGCATTTAATGATGAGATAATGCAGAAAGGCATAACAATAAAAATTGCCTGTATGTTTCTCAGTTAATTATTGAAACACAGTGTTTCTTGGCTTTTCTGTAATTGGTTTACATGGTATTGTATTTTAATTCATGACAGGATCTTAAAACTTCCTTTCAGTTTTTGTATTCCTCCTTGCAAACTTTCTGTTTCATTTTTAGGGAAATAGAATCCTTGTGTTTTATAGTTGAAGTATTATTTTAAGGTGTCTGACATTGCTTTTAATTTCACCAATTATGGAGTAAATAAACCATTGTGTACTTGGGGAGAAAATTGGCAGAAAAGCAGAATATGCTAAATACTCTTGCTTTTTGTTCCTAGTGAGATTTCCCAACTGAAGCTTTTCTGTTTTATTTTGCCTCTGGCTAACATCTAAAGATCAGTAATAAAGCTCTATGCAAATATTTTAATGTATTAAAAGAACAATATTTTGACACTCATTGACACAAGCAAAAAAAAATACAACACTAAATTAGTGTTCAGACAACAATGAAGACATTGTTCATTTATATGAAATGAGTGTGGAAAATGTTGTGTTATAGTAACAAAAAAATTGCTCCTCGGTTCTCGACCTTTAGCATTTGCTAGATAACATTACTTATCCTGTTGTGTAGTAATAGACAATTGTTTACTGTGAATAATGGGTCTTGAGCAGTCATTAATACTTGTCAGGGTATTGAACATTTTAGTAGCCAAAAAATAAATGTTTATTTTTTGGGGTCTGGTAATTTCAGTTAAGCATCTCTTAAAAACTTTTTTAAATTTTTGAACATTTTAGAATTTTCAAAACTTGATAATTTAAATGTTTAGAAGATGTTGATTTAATTTATGAAAGGCTTGATTTTCTAGATTTTATCTGGAGTTATAAAGACTCAAAAAATCTCCCATCACCATCAATGTGTTTTTAAAATACTAGAACTTTTAGGGGCTCTTTTGATTTTTTTAAAATTTGGTGAATATAAAGGAGCTCTTTGTTTAATTTTTAATAGTGTGGATGGGTCCTTATTGGAGGTGAAGTTGTCTCTAAATTATTTTTTATATACAGTGGAATTTATTTCCTTTTATGTCACTAGGTTCAAATATTACTGTTATAATGTTTTCTTAAATAAAACTGGCTTCCCTTTTCATATCTTTCAATCAAGGACATTACAGAGTCAGCATCTAGGAAATAATTATGATAACAGAAACATTCCGCTCACGGGTAAGACCAAGTCAATAAGAGCAATTTGACCTCTCTGAAGAACAAAGCTTATGTAATGTTTATATTGGGATATGTTATATTTAATCAAAAATTAAAGGCAGAATGATTAAATCTATAACTATTCAAGCATAGTTTTAAGACGGCTGAGTGTAGAGTGACTTTTCAAATTTAAATCCTGATTTTTGTGAATGAAGACTTACGGGAAAACACATTTGAAATGAATTTAAATGAGTGAGTTGAATGTTACTAGTTTCCAGTAACAAAGATGGTGCGTGTCCCAGCCTGCAAACTTCAGAGGAACTAAACAATGATCAGTGTCAGTGCTCTTTGGGATTCAAGACAGACAGGTGAGAATCCTCGGAAGCTCTCCCACTCCTCTGGTGTGCATTGTCTCTTCATTTGTGCTCTCATACCTCCTTTCCTGCTGGTATTTGTCCCTTGGGCCTGTGTTATTTCAGTTGCTGGTTAGGCACATGGCAGCCTTCCCTGTGGTTCTGTGGAAATACGTGGTGCCTTACCCCCTTTGGAACTGTTCTCAGCTTTGCGTACAGAGCCTGTTGCATGATTGGTTCCATACATTCAGACTCTGGTAAATTCTGGAAGTATGGGTCGGTCTCCAGCTGTCTTCTGAGCTGGTTGGCCCATGGAGCAGAAACCAACTCAAAGGAATTCAGATAAGATTCAAATAAGAGGGAATCTGTCATGAGGAGTGTGGGGATACTTCCCAGGAACTGGGAAATGAAAGAAACCTGCCTTCTTGTGTGTTTGTGTACCCCTTCCCTCACACCCCCTCAAGCCTTGAAGTCCCCCTTTCCCTTCTCCTTTCCCCAGATGGGTCTCCTGCTCAGCTCTTCAGTGCTCCTTCTGCAGGTCTCCCCTTGGCTTTATCAGGGCCAGCTGACCTCTTGTGACAGCCATGTATAGCTCCAGTGCTCATTCAGTCTCTAGGTCTCTTACTATAGATTTTTTTGAGACTGATTGGCCCAGAGTATGTCAGGTGTCAGAAGGGAGACAAGGCCCAGGCACAGGTCACCTGCCTTAAATATTCTGCTTTGATTTGACTCCTTCAGCAAGAGCTGTGGATAGGGATAATCTTGCTTAGGAGAGAGGTTTTAGAAAGCTGCTATGCCTGATGTCTTCTGGATACTACCCAGAGTATGTATCAAAAGTCCTTACTTATATCAAATGTTGGACGTTTAAAATCATTTTCTATATAAATGTTGGAAGTTCATAACCCAGAAAGGCACAGTGTTTGCCTTATTTATTTCCACCTGGCATACTCAGACTAGTGCACTGCCTGACACCTAGCAGGCATTCCATATATATTTGTTGACTGACTGATCAGGTCCACAGGTTAGCCCACAAAAGTCCATGCAGCTATTCCTAACAACCACTTACAACAGAGTTTCTATAGGAAAATGCATGTTAGTGTAGTACAATAAAAAGAATAATAAAAGGGAAATCAAGGTTCTAGTCCTCACTCTGGCACTAAACAGCTGTGTGACTTTAGGTGAGTCATGTAGTCTCTCTGGTTTCATTTGCTTTGTCTTTAAAATGCATTGATTTGAATGAGAACATCTTTGAGGCCCTTTCCAGAGATAAAACTCTGTGGCTCTAACAGAATGAGGATTAAATTTACTCCACCCTTTCAGGCTTCCCTCCCAGTGTGGTATTTGGTTACAAGAGTATGAGTGTGGAGATCAATTAGATCCTTAGGCACCAATAATCCTTAGGCTATGTAATCGCCATTGTCATCATCATTATGATAAACAGTATTCGTTGAGCACTTATTGTGTGTCAGGCACTGTTCCAGGCACTTTACATATATTAACTAATTTAACCCTAAAAACAATTCTGTGAGGTAGGTACTATTATTGTTCTCATTTTTCTGAAGCAATGGAAAACTAAGAGACTTGCCAAAAGTTACCCAGAAAATCCCAGAGCTGGGATTTAAACACAGGTGGTCTGATTCTGAGTCTGACCTCCAATCACAAGTAGTAGTTGTCAGTGTGGTCCCCAGACCAGCAGCATTAGCTGCCACGTGGAACTTGTTATAAATGCAAATTTCAGGCCCAGCCCAAGCCTACAGAGTCAGAAACTGGCTAAAGGAGCAGCAATCTACTTTAACCTTTCAGATGGTTGTAATGCACACTAAAATTCTAGTGCTCCTGCTTCCTCTCTTCACTACCTTTCAACATACTGATAAAAGGTTCTCTAGGTTTCTACTCCCCAGGTATTCCAATTGGGGAGTTGAGGGTGTGGTATCATGGTCCATTTACACATGAACAAGGCAAGCATTCAAATGTCAGATGATTGTAAATTAGGATCTAGTTATACTACTTTTCAAGCTCTCTTTATTCTAGTTGGCATCACCGATGAAATCACACCAGGAAAAGTCAGGAGGTGGAGATAATTACAAAGAAGGGAGATGTAGCCTTCTTCATGAAGCCTCAGCACAGTCTTTGACAGGTTAAGCAAACAGGATTAGGTCAGTGCATCACAAAATAGGTGCAGAGTCTCCGTCCTTACACAAGGCCTGCTGTAGCCTTGACTGCCCATGCCATGTCCGTGAGCTGCATGTAGTTACTGAGCACGTGAAGAGTGCCCAGTCTGATTTGTGATGGGCTATAAATGCAAAATATACACTGCACATCGTATACTTAATACGTGGAAAAATAATGTAAAATGTCTTGATAGTATTTAATATTGAAATGATAATGTAATGAATGTATTTAACTTGATATATAAAACATTAAGTTTAACTTAACATTTTCTTTTACTCTTTTAATGTGACTAATAGAAAATTAAAAATTACATATGTGGCTTGCATTATATTTCTATTGACAGCACTGTTTTTGACATAATTGCAAAGTCCTTACATTATCTGCCTTAATGCACACAATATGGTATGTATATAGATTTTATTTGTTGGTAATGATATTATCAACACTTGAACTGAGAGATATATGGCAAGGTTAGGACCTGTTTTTCAAGCGAGCCAGGAACCAGCCCAGAAGTTGGATTCCAAAGGTTATAGTCAGACAGAGAGGCAGAACCAGGTGGTCAGGACCAGCTTGAGGGATAAAGTCACAGAGATGTGAAGACTGGCTTCCCAAGAACATGTTTAGGCTGCATGATGGGGAACCATAAGTAAGGAGATGGACGATCATGTGGTCATGAGTGTAAAGTAACTTCCTGCTGCATGCCCAGAGCTTATATATTGTTCCTGCTAAGCCAGGAGCTAATTCTAGAATGGCTTACCTGGGTATGTGAGTGGGTGCAGGTAATTGGAAACACCTGGTTGAGGTAGGTGGTTGGGCATGCTCCAGGAAACAGCCACTTCTGGGAAGAGTGCTGTGACAGTAATGATGTTAGGGCCAAGTTAGAGCATTTGTTAAATTACAGTGACCTGAAAGCGAGTTTCTGTATTCAAGGTGTTGGTCTCTGAATTATTGTTGCCCTCATATAAACCTAACTATCACTGTACAATGTTAAAGGTAGACAGAGCCTTACATAGAAACCATAAGCTGAAGCAATGTTTATATTAAAGGCAGAACTATTCATTACCATATTGAATCAACCAGTTGATATTTTAGTCATTACAAGATAGTAGATTTTTTCTAAAGATAGCGGCAATAATCCCTCCCATTCTGCACACCCTCTTGCAATGTGACTTTACCACTCTTCTCATAAAGGGGGGAAAGTCTGTTTCCCCTTTTTAGAATTTGGGCTGACTCTATAACCAGTAGTATACAGAGGAAGTGACACCAGCTCACTTTCAGGCTGATGCCTTCTGAGGCCTTGCAGCTTCCGTTTTGTAAAGAATCTTGGGCTAGACGAGTGAATGAAGAGAGACCATGGGAGTGAAGACTCATAAGGGAGTCCCTTTTGATCCTACAACCCCAGTCAAATCACCTCAAAGCCAACAACCACAAAGAGCACAGGTGAGCTATTCCCCTGAGCCCTCCTGAAAACTTAAGTCACAGAATTCTGAGCAATAAGAAGGTTTAAGCCATTAATTAGTCTTAGGATGGCCTATTAAGCAGCATTGAACAAATGAAATATCCTTTATTTGTATGTGTACTTTTCATTAAGGTTCTTTTACACATTATTTACATGGTCACATAACTTTGAAATACATAAAATTGCTTAAAATAATTCTTTATACACTCTCTCAGAGTATATTAGGCTGAACATACATACATGCATACAGGCTATAGATTTTGCTCAAATTAGTTTGGAATACTAAGAGGCCCACAAAACGGTATTACATAAGAATGGAAATTATCCTTATGGAGAACCACTTTGATACTAACCCTAATGGCAGGAAAGTGTTGCTGAAGAAGGGTCTCCTTTTACTGTCTGTGTCACAGCCTCTTGGCTGAGGGGCAATGTAGAGAGATTTAGGAGGAAGGCAGAGAGGAAGCAGTGATTGCCAGGTAGCACCATAGCGGCCATGTGCTTTCTGGGCTACTCTCTGAGCCACACTAACCAACCAAGTGCTGAAAAATGAGGGCAGCTATATCCTGGGTTTGATGAGAGGGTTTTGAGAGAAGTTTGAATTGAAGTTGCAGGCTGCCCTCTGGGCACTTACCTGCTCTTCCTCATATGATTTCCTCAACGGGCATCAGCCTTGTTCAAATAGTAATAGCACTATCCCATGATCTCTATCTAAGGTGGGGGTGGGGATGGGGGTTCAAGGAAAAGAAAAGGAAAATTAATAGAACAGATGAGTAGTACCTATTACAAAGGAATATTATTCAAAGATAAAATATGTAGCTGGAGTTCAAATAACTGTTCTCCATAGATTCAAAGAAAATATAAACAACATGTTTTTGTTCAGTTTGGCAAAAGCAAAAATAGGCAAATGACAGGTCGTGGGCCAGTTACCTATTTTTATAAACAATATTTTATTGAAACACAGCCATGCCTACTTGTTTCTGTATTGTCTGTGGTTGTATTTGCACAACAGCAGCAGAGTTGAGTAGTTGTGTTAAATATCATATGGCTCGCCAACCTAAAATATTACTATCTGTGGCCCTTTAAGAAAAATTTTGCTGATCCCTGGCCTAAAGAAAATAAATGAGAGTTAAGCTGGAAGTAATCAGGAAAGATGTGGAGGAGAAAAAGAAAGTCATTTCAAACATTAAAGACACATTAGCAATGAAATTTAAAATAAATGTTACTAAAATAATCAGGTGAACAATAGGAGGAAATCATATAAAATAACGTGGATAAGAAAGAACAAACATTAAAATGGGTAAATAGGGTATTAATACACACAGAAAGTAGAAGAAAAGAGATACAATATATGCATAATTGGTGTTCCTGAGAAATAAATGGACTAGCAGAGATGAAATATACTCCAAGAGTAATAGAATAAATAGACAACTTGAATCTGCGTATCAAAAGAGCAGATGGTATCCCAGAAAAAAAAAAATTCATAATTATTAACACAAGACTAAGAGCTTTTAGGTTTTATATTGTTTCCAGGAATGAGAAAAACTAACTCCCAACCTTTGAATTTGTGGATTGGTATACTTGGTTAGAATAAAAGGATGCAGGGCAAGACAGATTTTGACATGGCCTCTTTCTTTCTGAGCATATGATATCAACGTAGTTATGTTAACAGCAAAAGAAGCAAAAGCTATATA
The DNA here is from genome assembly GCF_987537825.1 of Furipterus horrens. NCBI lineage: Eukaryota > Metazoa > Chordata > Mammalia > Chiroptera > Furipteridae > Furipterus > Furipterus horrens. The sequence goes on from NW_028327173.1 coordinate 97,153,426, forward strand.
ACTTTCTAAACTGTGTTTATTATTAATTTGTTATCTAATGTTTTTCCTGTTTAGTAACTTTGTATATTTAAAATGTATGAAGAGCCCTTAATCAAAGGAATCCACAAACCACAGTATTTTTGCCCAGGAAGAAAAGTAATAGATTGAGAGGGCCTTAAGATCAGCCTTTGGTTTTATGCTAGATGATTTTCTTTCTTTTTTTTTTTTATTATTCAAAAATAATTTTATTATAAAAGTGAATTATTTAAAGAATGTTTTCAAAATGCATTAAAAGGAAATAGAATGTTTTTTTTACAAATATGAAATTACACTAAACTTAGAGCATTTAAACTTTCTTTTACAAATTGTATTCCATTCTGTTATAAATCTACAAACATTTTTTAACTGGTATGATAAAGATATTGGTGTTTACCAAGCATTTCATTTGGCTCTCTGCATTTCCATCCCCTCTACAATTACATAGGACTACATGATTAATTCTGGACAATGAGCATAAGCAGAAAGGATAAAAATCAAGAGTAGCCCTGGGTGGCATGGCTCACTTTGTTGGAGCATTGTCCGGTAGATCAAAGGGGCACGCATTCAATTCCTGGTTAGGGTTCATACCCAGATTGCTGGTTTGATCCTAGGTTGGGCGCATAGAAGAAGGCAACTGGTTGATGTTTCTCTCTCACGTGGAAGTCTCTCTTTCTCCTGAGCTCTGGCAGAGGGAGTGCAGAGTAGACTAAGTAATAGGAAGAAATTCCAGATTTGGTGGCTTCTGGGCTCAAGCAGAGGGAGGGCAGAGAGGACTAGAGACGCTTGCGGAGAATTTGGGGCAGTGGCTTTGAGTGGAGAACTGGGGGAGCAGCTGACAGGGTCCCAGTGCTGACTCATTCCCCATACTGCAGGCAGACCATTCCCCTCCAAGTGGTGTCAACCTGAAGGGAAGCAAAAGCCCCGCCTACAGGAATTAAGCTCATGATTTTCTTGATATAGTTTTATTTGTTAGTCATTTCGGTACCTGCTTACTAACTATGTTATAGTAGGGGTATTCTCCCAGGTTAACCTTCAGAGCTGCTCATGTGGATCCCACAAAACTTAAGTTCTGGCCTAGCACAGGATGACTTGAAGTCCTCGCCCAAATTGTAAGACCAGGCTGTCATCTTGAAAACAGCTGCAGAACAAAGCTGAAAGACACAGTGCATGTGAATGGATCCACGCTTGCTTTCCTTTAGTGGGAATTCTAATTTCTATGAGTTCAAATTCCTGTGATTTTTATTGGAATTATTTCATATACTTTCTCCCCTGAAATATATATATATATATATATATATATATATATATATATATTTCTCTTTTAAGATTATTTTTATGACAGTAGCACATAAAGCACAAAAGTGCAGGGCTGAAAAAGCAGCAGTCAAATAACATAGTTAAACATAACCTCGATTAACAAATCTTGTTATTCATGGATGACAGCTCAGTTAATAAGTGTTTGTGGCTTGGATACTAAACTGGAGGTTAATGGTGAGGTGGAAGCAATTGTAGAATCCAGATTTTTAAGACAAATATGCATCACACCCCAAAAGGCATGCATGGAATCAGATGTGTAGTTAGTCGGCTGTGGTGATGTAGTTTAGGTGTTCTCCTTCACTGGTCCAGCTGTGAACGCCTCTAGAACAACCAAACCAAGGTTGATTTGAATGGCCAAAGAGTAGATTGAGAGGAGTATTTTTATTTGAAAAATTCTTAACTAAAATTTTATTTTGACTTCTCTAAAATTTTATTTTGACTTTAGAATGGATAGATTAATTATATAGTTACAGGAGCACATGTGTCCAAAATTAATATTTACAAGTATCTAACTTGGCCTTTAAATGTCAATGGTATGGAGTCGGATTTTCCCTGAACTTCATGTGACTTAAAAGCAAAATGAATGTGAGACATGATTTGAAAACTGTACTGTTCATTTGGTGTTAAGTGGCATTCTGTGTTAAAGAAGCCAAAGCATTGGTACATTCCTTAACTAATTCTCCTTCCTCCCTGTGAAATGGATTAAAAAGCAGGATTTTTTTTTTTTTTTTAATTTTTCACTGGTGATCAGGTCAGGGCTGAAAGTAACTAAGTATCTGAGGAAGTGGATAAGTCAGTCATATCCTTGAAGGGCACTAAAACAATGTGGGAAGACTTCATCTTTTTCCTCCTTCATTTTTTGAGAGACAAAGAGAATTGATGTCTAAAACATGTAACCTTAAAATCCTTTCTATAGTCAGAAGCCAACACTGGGTGGCAGTTTGATCACAGATTGTGCCCTGGTGGTGTCATGGGTCATATGTTCAGCATGTGAACAGGAAGGTGAGAAGTGGTGAACTTTTGCCTCAGTTGTGCCATCCATCAGAGAATAAATAGACCAGATCAACATGTGCCGCAGTATGAGAAGGGGAATGGCTGAGGACTCCTCACACAGGGCCTTTGTGTCCTGGACATGACCTAGCATCATGATGGGATGCACTGGGCCTGGGCTTTGTGGCAAATTACTAACCCATTATCACACCAGAACACAAGATCGTTTATCTTCTAATTCAGAGTGTCACCTGTTCTTCATTTACCAGTCAATAACCATTAATTATGCTCAATGGAAATTTAAACAAAGCCCTTTCCCTCTGTAAAACCAGTAAACTATTCAGTAATAACAAATAAATCTGGAGTTGTATATCCTTTCCCTTCCCATTCCCAGACTGGAGTCTGGTACAATATGAACTTTAGAGGAAATGCCTAGAAATTGATAGGTCAAAAGCTTCAGATAGTCTTATGGAAAAGAAAAGAGAAGATTCTTGGCACTCACCCTAGTGAAAGTGAGAGTTTCCAACTGATCCCCAGATTCCTGCTGAGGAACAAAACAGGCACCAGGGAACTTACGCTCAGTATTTAAAGTAATCTGCTATTAACCAATATTTTCTCCATTTATTTTTAGCAACCCTTTGCTTCGCATGACTAAAAATATGATTTTTTTTCTAAACTGTTCTAGCACAACATAGCATTTTAAAAGAAATAAAATAAAGCTGAGCAGTCCTGAAAGACCTATTTGAATGTTATTTTTAGAATGGAAATGAGTAAAACACATTTAAGTGTATACATTAATCCTGCAGAAAAATGTTCAAGTAGAAATTCTAGCCAGAAGCGTAATTTAATTTTTCCTAAAAACTTCGAAAGTATTTTGAAGAAAGCCAAAAAAGTTTTCATGTGTGCATGTGCTGGGTGCGCTCAGGAGAGGGGGGAGGGTCAGCCTAGTTAGGAAGTGTGGCCAAAGGGCAGGCTGAGTTCCAGTGAACCCAGCCATGCCATCTGTCACTGATGACAGGAAACTCAAGGTGGTAACAGGAATTTGTTTCAAGGACTAGACCTGGGGCTCTTGCACATAGTGTAAAAGAAGAGGCCAGAGTTCCCACACAGACAAGGGAAGAGGGCATTCTAGGAAATTGCACATGCAAGTTACAAACACAAACAGCAGTGCCCATTATGAAGAGACACCTCTCTGAGGACCCTAACAATGAAGAGTGCTGGGCACAGGGCTTGACCCGCAGGCCTGGGCGTCATTTCAGATCACACTCTTCCTCTCCGCCTGGAGCAGGTAACAGTGCGCAGGGGCTGTGGAACCCAGGGAGCTACAAAGCTGTAAAGAGAACATTTTGTATTTTGTGCCTTTTAAAAACTGATTGAGCTTCATTATTAATATAATTAGTGTAAAATTCAAAAAGTATTATAATTAAATTAATTAACTATGAACTCCTAGTGCAGAATGAAACCAGATATTTCACTGATGTGAGCAAAACTCTCTCCTAGCCAAGACAATTTCATCAGTTACTTTTCACTATTACATCTGTGACCTGAATCTGTTGCCATTGTTTCACCCAGTTGCCACATGTCCAAGGCATGTATAATTGCCCAAAGTCTCATCCTTTCTAGAACAAAAATACGATTTAAAACTATCATGTAATAGGTCAAAAATATAAAGTATTCACAGGAAGTAACTTTAAATAAAAGATAAATATTTACCTTTTTTAAAAAAATTTTTAGAAGTCTGCCACAAATTCAAAGAATAAATTGGAATTAAACATTGTTGGTTTCATTTTAGTAAGAGAAAATAAGCTGCCCTGTTGGATTCAAAAAATTACAGCTTATCCAACTAGGGAGATACCAACAAAAAAAAAAAATTTTTTTTAATGTTAGAACAAGTGTTCAGTTCACGTAATATTGGGGACAGTGCCTAATATTTTTACTTACTATATTTTGAAAAGTAAGCAGTAGTGATAAAAAACCAACAACAACATTGATTTGTTGCTTATTTGGGTTGTTCTTAAAGAGACAGGTTGTCAAATACCACCTATACTTATTTTTTAAAATCTGCATCTTCTGTGTAAACATAACCTTTAAAATTAATGTGCAGTTCCAGGCTATAGAAACTATAGGCCTGTGTGCTGTTGATAAAAGCTGACAAAACTGAGTGAACCCGAGCTATGATGGTTGCCACAGTCTGTGTCTTGAACATGCAGCTGCATTGCTGCCCAACTAGACTTCCCATTCCAATGAAAAAGTGCATCTGCAGATGCTTCCATTGAGCAACTGACCTTCAAATGCTGCCTGATGAAATCCTGAACTAATATAAACCTTTTCATTGCCTTTCAGAGTACTTTTTAAAGTGGTAGTACTATTCATTACATGATTGTTTTTCCATTAATGATTATTTTAATTTAGTAGGGATTTATTTTACAGGGTTTGACTGTATTTTCTTTTTGTTGAAATGTGGGATGGTAACCAGTGAGGCCTCTAGAAAAAGCATTTACAAATAAGATACCAAGGAGCAGTACATAAATTTTTAGCTGTTGCTCTTGGATGAGTGAAACCTAAGTTAGGTTGATTTCTTTAAGTACCATACCATTAGCTGTACTACCCATAGAAGTTAGGGATCTTTAAAAATTTTGAACAACTGGAAATCAGGATCCATAGTTTAACATAGTAGACTTAGTTATGTTTATTGAGAAGGGTAGTGGTAGAGTTCTTGAGGTCTTAGGATACTTGTGAAGTCCAACATTATGTTTAGGATTCAGTATTCTTTTCTTGATATCATTTTCTTTGTGCTGTATACAAATCATGTCATTTACAATTCATAATAATACTAAGTTATATTCTTTCAGTTTTACAGATAAGGAAATTGATTTATAGATCAGTTGTTGCGTCCCAGGTTGCTCAGTTGATTAGAGCATCGTCCCGAACACCAGCGATCCCCACCCTTTTTGGCACTAGGGACCAGTTTTGTGGAGGAAATATTTCCACGGACCGGGGTGGGGGAGACAGTTTCAGGATGATTCAAGTGTATTACATTTATTGGACACTTTATTTCTATTATAATTACATTGTAATATATAATGAAATCATTATACAACTCACCACGTGCTAGGGTTAGCATGTGTGCTTACCAAAACTGACTGAGACAAGTACACAGTGCAGGAAGGAGGTTCAACGGAAGTGGTAAATAAAAAAATGGGCAGGCCACACGCAGATTAAAATAAGTGTCAGATTCTGACTTAAAGCCTGCCACCAGATGGAGCTGTACAATTGAAGTACATCAACTCACTTGCCACTGTAAAACCTGCCACCAGGTGCAGCTTAATGGTCACTTGCCACTCACTGATAGGGTTTTGATATGAGTCTGCAAGCAACTGATTTATTATGGTCCCTGTGCAATCAAACCTCTCTGCTAATGATAATCTGTATTTGCAGCTGCTCCCCAGCACAAGCATCAACACCTAAGCTCCTCCTCAGATCATCAGACATTAGATTCTCATGAGGAGCATGCAACCTAGATCTTTCACATGCGAACTTCACAGTAGGTTTGTGCTCTTATGAGAATCTAATGCCACTGTTGATCTTTTGGGAGGTGGAGCTTGCCTGCTGCTCACCTCCTGCTGTGTGCCCCAGTTCCTAACCAACAATTGCTGGTTTGATTCCCAGTCAGGGTGCATACGGGAGGCAACTGATCAATGTTTCCCTCTCCCCCACCCCAGTCCTCTCTAAAATTGGTAAGCATATTCTTGGGTGAGAATTAAAAAAATAAATATAAATATAAATAAACATCAGTAAATAAATAGTAGTGGATTTAAAAAATTCACCTTGGGGCTTTTTAAATCACTTTTTTGCAATTACAGTTGACGTACAATATTATATTAGTTCAGGGGTACACCCCAGTGATATGTTATATAACTTACTAAGTGATTATTCCAATCAATCTATACCCATCTGAAACCCTATATAGTTATTAGAATATTATTTACTATATTCCTTATGCTGTACTTTACATCCTTATGGCTATTCTGTAACAATCAGCTTGTACTTCTTTATCTTCTTCACCTTTTTCACTCATCCATCCAATCCCCCTTCCATTTATCAACTATCAAAATGTTTTCTGTATCTATGAGTCTGTTTCTGGTTTTTTTGTTTTGTTTTGTTTTCTTAAATTCATTTGTTTTTAGATATGTATTGCCATTTTATTGTTCATATTTTTTATCTTCTTCCTCTTCTTCTTCTTAAAGAAGATCTTTTTAACAGTTTATAAAGTACTAGTTTGATAATGATGAACTCCTTTAGCTTCTTCTTGTCTGGGAAGCTCTTTATCTCTCCTTTAGTTCTAGGTGATAGCTTTGCTGGGTAGAGTAATCTTGGTTGTTGATCCTTCCTTTTCATCACTGAATATTTCTTGCAAGTCCTTTCTGGCCTGCAAAGTTTCTATTGAGAAATCAGTCTTATGGGAACCCCCTTGTAAGTAGCTAACTACTTTTGCTGCTTTTAAGATTCTCTCTTTGTTTTTAACATTTGGCATTATAACTATGTTGTGTCTTGGTGTGAGCTTCTTTGGGTTCATCTTGTTTGGAACTGTTCGTGCTTTCTGTATATCTATTTTCTTCACCATGTTAGGGAAGTTTTCTGTCATTATTTTTTCAAATAGGGTTTCAATTTCTTGCTTTCTCCCTTCTCCTTCCAGCACCCCCATGATGTGAGTGTTGATACACTTGAAGTTGTCCCAAAGGCCCCTTACACTATCTATTTTTTTAATTCCTTTTCGTTTTTGCTGTTATGATGGGGGTGTTTTTTGCTCCCTTGTATTTCAAATTGCTGATTTGAGTCTCAACTCAAGCCATTGGCTTTTGTTATGGTTTCAGTGTCCTTTTTAAAATGGATTCCATCTCCTTGTTTATGCTGTTGAAGTTCTCTCTAAGTTCAATTACTCTTCCCTTAAGTTCATTGAGCATGATTATAACCAGTGTTTTTAATTCTACATCTAGTAGATTTCTTGTCTCTATTTTGCTTAGTTCTTTTTCTGGAGTTTTGTTCTGTTCTTTCTATGTGGGCTGTGTACACCCTCCTGTTATAGTTGAGCCTTGATCACTGTTGGCATGTCATTGGGAGGGACTTACTGCCACGCTCATCTGCTATAAGGACTGGCTGTGACCACCAACTACCGTGGATGATTTGCTATGGAGGGGCCCACCACACAGAGCAGGACTAACTTCAATGGGGTTCCTGTGCCTGCTGAGTCCACCCCCTTGAGTATGTTGCTGTGGAGGTGGTTGGGTGGTGCTTTAATGTGGTCTGAAGCTGTCCACCAGGTGCACTGGCTCTGAGGCCCCCTGAGGTGCCTTCCAAGGTCAGCCGTGGGCCACCTGTGTTCTTCTAAGGGCCACCTGGCTTGATCTACAAAGCAATCTGCAGATGGCTGCTACTCGTACTGGGCTTGGAGGTGCCTAGGAGAGGCCAACTTGCAAACCATGGCCTTTTGCAGCTACTGCTGTGCCTGGGACCACTTAGTGAGAGGTATGGAGCAAGCTTAGGCCAGAGGCTGCTTTTTGAGAGATTTTAGAAAGTCTGAAGCATGAGCCAAGACAAGCCATACATATGGAAAAGCCGCTGGAAACTGGCTGGGTAGGCCTACAAATTTGGTGGGACGGGGTCTTACCAGGAAATCACTAGAGTAGGGTAAACAGTATAAACCAGGTAATGGAGACTCAGATATTGTAACTTCCTCCTGGTTTTGTGGGGGGAGGACTCATCAAAAGAACAATGGCCTCTACCAGGAGAAAACTGCACCCCAGCACTCACCCTGATGCCAGATAATTCAGTTCCTCCCCTGTGTCCTTGGTGCCCTTCGAGCAGACCAGCACTGGAAGTCAGAGGGAGTGAGTCAAAGTAAGTCTGTGTGAGGGCCCTTGGAGAGGAATTGCCTAGGACTACAAAAGCCCTCCATCTCTTTCAGCCTCAATCCCTGCTGGTTTTTACAGCCAAAAGTTGTGGGGATCTCTCTTCCCAGTACTGGTACCTTGGGCTTGGGGGCCTGGTGTGGAGCCGTGACCCCTTGCTCCTCGAGGGGTACCTCTACAGCTAAAATAGCCCTCCCTGTATTTATCTGCCATATATGGGTGTGGGACCAGCCCATTCTACATCTCCTCCCCACCTACTCGTCTCAATGTATCATATTTAAATCCCTCGTTGTAAGACTTCCATTCAGCTAGATTTCAGGTGGTTCTGAACGATGATTATTCTGTATTTTAGTTGTAATTTTGACATGGTTGTGTGAGGATGTGAGTATTGTGTTTACCTAAGCTGCCATCTTGACTATTATTAAGTCTATTAACAATTAATAGACTTAATATTAATAATCAAGAATTAATAATTCTTTATTATTTTGCTTTTTTATGTCACCACATTGGTACATTTTACACTTTATCATTAAGAAATTTTGTTCTATTTTTGAGACAAATATCTGTCTTTAAAAGACTTTTACTTCCCTTCCATCCATGATGTGAAGGTAAATCAGACAATACTTTTTAAATTCTTCTTTCCTTAAATGTACTATAGAAAGGCTTAAATGTACCATAGAAAGGTTATTTGCCAAAAACACTCTTTAATATCTTGTTCCTCTAAATTGTAGTTCAAGGACCTGCTGCGTGACAGTCACCTGGGATGTTAAAGATAAATATGTCTAAAGCATATTCTTTACTATGCCCACTTCTGTGACTGTGACTCAGGCATCAATACTGAGTTGTTACCCACATGACTCCAATATACATTAAAGTGTGAGAACCATTACTGTAGTGGTGAGAATATTATATTGAATTCATGGTTATTTTCTAATTGTACTTCATGGAGACTGTTAGACTTAGGTGGTTCTAATGCCTTGGTAGCCCACATAAGCGAGCCAAACCTAAGCCACGTCACTTGAATCCAAGGAAATAAAACTCATTAACAATCAACCACACACAGCTAACTTGGCTTTCCGGAATAAGGCAACTGTGTAAACTATAACCAATCAAATAATTGCTTTGCTTTGCTTTACTTCAGTGTCTACTCTATAAAAACCTTGCCCCTAGCTCTTGTTGATGGAGTGCTCCTGAACTACCTTTGATCTAGCACTACTTTATTTAAATAAAGGTATGATCAAGTAAGCTCTTTTATTAAAAATTTTTTTTAAATATGCCTCAGTTTACCTTTTAACAATGTCCATAACCAATTATGTATATTTGATAACATTATATGTCCAAGTGGCAGCTGGCTGCAACTTTAACTTGGATTTGCCTGTCTTTCTTTAGGCTATGTGGCTGATGTTGCAGAATGAGAAGCCAGAGGATTTTGTCATAGCTACTGGAGAAGTCCATAGTGTCCGGGAATTTGTAGAGAAGTCATTTTTGCACATTGGAAAAACCATTGTGTAAGTATAACAGAGCTGATTTCTGGTGGTTTCCTTCCCTGTGAAAGGGAGAGGAAATGTCACTCATCAGACATTTGCTGGCATGTTTGTATAAGCGCTTGCTGTTCTGCCTTTGTTTTGTCTTTTTCCCTTTTTACTCTATTGTAAAGCAATGTAGGAAGATTCAATATAGAGCAGAGACTTTGTTCTTCACTGAATCCAACCCCAGTTATATTTTATGCGAAATATTTGTCACCATCTAAACGGTCTTTTTAATTTTTTTCTTTTAAAAATTTTTTAAATACTTTTATTTTTTGAAAGGATTTAAATTTTTTAATCTAAAAAATTTTATTATGGTTTATATATGGTGTACTATTTTATTACTGTAGCTAATCGTACTCTTACTAGTAAATATGATAACATTACACCATCTTTAATACTTTCACTTTTTATTTTAAAATTTTGAAACCATTAAAAACTTACAGAAAGTTTTAAATACATTACAATCTTCTTTACTCCCAACAACTGAGAGTTGGTTGCCAGCCTGATGCCCCAACAACTGGAACTTCTGTATGTATTTCCTATAAACAATGACATTTTCTCAGATAAACACAATACAAACATTAAAATCAGGAAATTCACCATGATAGATTGCTACTGTCTAATTGTTAGATCTGATTTCATTTTTGCCAGTTGAATAAATGCTATACTGTGTATGAAAATGATTTAGAAGGCAGATTTTTATTGGAATATTTGAAAGATTTATGGGAAATCCTTCATTATATATGGATGATGAGAAGATTGATTTTTGGCCTTTTTTTTTTCCTTTTACTGTGGTAAAATAAATATATAACAAAGTTTACCTTTCTAAACATTTTAATTTTATTTATAATTATTTATTTTAAATTACACTTGAAATTCAATATTATATTAGTTTCATTCATGTGTACAGCATAGTGATTAGACATTTATATAACTTATGAAGTGACACCCCCCCAATAAATCTAGTACACATTTGACACAATATATTGTTATTACAATATTATTGACTACATTCCCCATGTTGTACATCTCTGTGACTATTTTCATAAATGACAATTTGTACTTCTTAATCCCTTCACCTTTTCACCCATCCCCCCAGACTCCTCCCATCTAGCAGGATGTGAATGTGTTCTGTGAATGTGTGAGATTGTTTTGTTTATTTGTTTATTTTGGTTTTTAGATTTCACATATAAGTGAAATCTTATGATATTTGTTTTTCTCTGTGTGACTTTTTTCACTTAGCGTAGTACTATTAGGTCCATCTATGTTGTCACAAATGGTAAGACTTCATTTTTTATAGCTGACCGATAATCCAGAAATGTGCCATTTCTTTATCTAATCATGTATCAATGGGCATTTAAGTTGCTTCTATATCTTGGCTATTTTACATAATACTGCAGTGAACATAGGGATGCATATCTTACCAAATTAATGTTTTAGTTGGGTTTGAATAAATACTCAGAAATGGAATTGCTGGGTTGTATGTTAATTCTATTATTAATTTTTTGAGGAACCCCTATGCTATTTTCACATAGGCTGCACGAATAGTGCACAAAGGTTATTGTTAACAGATATTCTGACTGGTGTGAGGCGATATCTCATTGTGGTTTTAAATAATTTGCATGTCTCTGATGATTAGTGACATTGAGCATCTTTTCATTATGTTTGTTGGCTATTTGTATGTCCTCTTTGGAGAAGTGTATTCAGGTCTTCTGCCCATTTTTTAATAAAATTGTTTTGTTTTGTTTTGTTTTGTTTTGGTGTTAAGATGTGTAAGTTCTTTATACATTTGGATATTAACTTCTTATTAGATGTATTGTTTATGAATATCTTTTTCCATTCAGTAGGTTACTTTTTGTTTTGTTGATGGTTTCCTTCCCTATGAAAAAGTTTTTGATTTGATGTAGTCCCATTTTTCTTTTTTGTAGTTGTTTTTTTTTTTTTTGTTTGGTTGTTTTGTTTTGTTTGTCTTGTTTTGGGTTTTTTGTTTGTTTGTTTTTGTTTCTTTTGCCCAAGGAAAGATATCTAAAAAATATTGCTAAGAGCAATGTCAAAGAATTTATTGACTGTTTTCTTCTGGGCATTTTATGGTTTGGGGTCTTTTATTTAAGTCTTTAATCCATTATGAGTTTGTTCTTGAATATGGTGTGAGAAACTGCTTCAATCTTATTTTATTGCATGTATCTGTCCACCTTTCCCAGTACCACTTACTCAATAGACTGTCCTTACCCCATTGTATATTCTTGCCTCCTCTGTCATAGATTAATTGATCATATATATATAGGTGTGAATTTATTTTTGTGCTGTCTATTCATCTATATGTCTGTTTTATGCCAATATCATACTGTTTTGATTACTATAGCCATATAGTATAGTTTAGTATAGTTTGATATCAGGTAGTTTGATACTTCTAACTTTGTTCTTCTTTTTTAAGATTGCTTTGGGTATTCATGGTCTTTTGTGGTTCCCTATGAATTTTAGGATTATTTGTTCTAGTTCTGTTGGAAATCCCATTGGTATTTTGATAGGGATTTAATTGAATCTGTAGATTGCTTTGGGTAATATGGACATTTTAACAATGTTAATTATTCCTATTCATGAGCACTATATATTCTTCAATTTATTTGAATCTGCTTCAGTTTCATTCTTCACTTCCTTACAATTTTCCAAGTATAGGTCATTTACCTCCTTTGTTAAATTCATTCCTAGGTATTTTTAAATACAGTTGTATGTGGGATGGTTTCTTTAATTTATCTTTCTGATAGTTCATTATTGGTACATAAATATGCAACCAATTTCTGGATATTAATTTTGAATAAATACTTAATTGAATTCATTTGTTCTAATAGTTTTGTTTTTTTTTTTTTTTTTAGTGGCATCTTTAGGTAGTCTATGTGCAGCATCATGACATCTGCAAACAATAACAGATTTGCTTTGTTTCCAATTTTGATTATCTCTCTGTTTTTCTTTTCTAATTGCTGTGGCAAAGACTTCCAATACTCAATTGTATAAAAATGGTGAAAGTGGACATCCTTGTCTTGCAACTGATCTTGAAAATGCTTTTAGCTTTGCACCATTGAGTATAAAGTTAGTTGTGGCTTTGACATATATTGCCTTTATAATGTTGAGGTATATTCCCTCTACTTCCAATTTGCTGGGAGTTTTTTATCATAAATGACTAGTTTGAGAAGGATAAGTGTTAGTTCTTCTTTGAATGTTTGGTGAAATTCACCTGTGAAGTCATCTGGTCCACAACTTCTATTTGTTGAGAGATTTTTGATTACTGACTTGATTTCATTAGTATTAATAATTCTTGGCCTGCTCATATTTTCTCTTTCTTCTTCATTGAGTCCTGGGAGATTATATGTTTCTAGAAACTTATCTATTTCTTCCATGTTCTTCAATTTTTTGGCATGTAATTGTTCATAGTATTTTCTTATTTTGTATTCCTGTGGTGTCAGTTGTCACTTTTGCTCTTTCATTTCTGATTTTATTTATTCGTGTCCTCTCTCTTTATTTCTTTTTTTAAGCATATTTTCTTGATTATGATATTACAATTGTCCCAATTTTTTACCCTTAACCTCCCTCTTCCTGGTACCCCTCCTCCCTCCAGCAACCACCACCCATGGGTTCATGTCTGCGGGTTGTGCAGGTAAGTTCTCTGGCTTCTCCATTTCCCCTGCCTCTCTCAACATCCCCCTGTCTATTTTGTACCCACCAATTATGCTTCTTAATCCCTGTACCTTTTCCACAATTCTCCCCCTTCCACCTCCTTGCTGACAGCCCTCCATATGATCTCCCTGTCTATGATTCTGTTGCTGTTCTACTTGTTTGCTTAGTTTGTTTTGTTTTTTGGATTCATTTGTTGATAGTTTTGAGTTTGTTGTTATTTTAATGTTCATAGTTTTGATCATCTTTTTTTTAAGTATATTTGAGTCATTATTTGTTACAGTAGTCCCAATTTTATTCCCTTTGCTTCCCTCTGCCCAGTACCCCGCTTCCCTCTAGCAATCCTCCCCCCCAGAGTTCATACACAAGGTTGTGCATGTACATTCTGTGGCTTCACCGTTTCCTATATTATTCTTAACTTCTCCCTGTCTATTTTGTAACAACGAATTATGTTTCTTAATCCCTGCACCATTTCCCCATTTCTCCCCCTCCCCACTCCCAGCTGATAATCCTCCAAATGATCCCCACACCTACAACCCTGTTCCCACTCTGGTTTGCCTCATTGGATCTTGTTTTTATTTTTTAGATTCAGTTGTTGATAGTTGTGAGTTTGTTGTCATTTTATTGTTCATAATTTTGATCTTCTTTTTCTTAAGTAAGTCCCTTTGACATTTCATATAATAACGGCCTTGTAATGATGAACTCCTTTAGCTTTATGTCTGGGAAGCACTTCATCTGCCCTTCCATTCTAAATGATAGCTTTGCTGGATAGAGTAGTCTTGGTTGTAGGTCCTTGCTTTTCATCACATTGAATACTTCTTGCCAGCCCCTTCTTGCCTGCAAATTTTCTTTTGAGAAATCAGCTGATAGTCTTATAGGCACCCCTTTGTAGGCAACTCTCTGCTTTTCTCTTGCTGCTTTTAAGATTCTCCCTTTAAAGTGAACCTTTGGCATTTTAATTATGATGTGTCTTGGTGTGGTCCTCATTGGATCCTCCTTGTTTGGGACTCTCTGTGCTTCCTGGACCCATATGTCCATTTGCTTCACCAAATTTGGGAAGTTTTCCTTCATTATTTTTTCACTTAAGTTTTCAATTTCCTGCTCTTCTTCTTTTCCTTATGGCACCCCTATGATTTGGATGTTGGCATAATTAAAGTCCCAGAGGTTTCTAAGCCTCTCCTCATTTTTAAAAATTATTGTTTCCTCCTTCTCTACTGGTTGATTATTTTTTTCTTTCTTATGTTCCAAATAATTGATTTGAACCCCAGTTTCCTTCCCTTCACCATTGTTTTTGTGTCAGTTTTCCTTTATTTCACTTAGTATAGCCTTCACTTCTTCCTTTCTGCATTTGCCATACTTAAGCATATCTGTCACATCTGTCAGCATCTTTATCACCAGTGTTTTGAACTCTGCGTCTGTTAGGTTGGCTATCTCTTCGTTTGTTACGTTGGTTATCTCCTCATTGCTTAGTTCTCCCACTAGAACCTTGATTGTTCCCCCTTTTGGGACATACTTTTCTGTCTCCTCAACTTGACAGGCTCCTGTGTTTGTTTGCCTCTGTGTCTTAGGTAGAGCTGTTGCACCTGTTACGTTGTACGGGACGGAACCTTAGTTATTTGTCAGTATGGGGCAATCCTTTTCACCATATTGTGGCGCTGTATGTAGGGGAGGGGTCTGAGAGGGAACAATGACGCTTACTCAGCACTTGCCTCTTTCCCAGGCACTTCCACTTTTGTATAGGACGGGTGCCTCTCTAGCTGTTGCCCTGGCCATGGTTCCCAGAGTGGGTGGGTCTGTGGACATTCTAGGACTGTGGGGATCCTTTAAACAAGCTGACTCTGCTGAGAGACAGGCAGTTTCTTCCTCCGCCCCAGTCCCCAGTGGTTTGCAGTCAGAAACAATGAAGCTTTATTTTCCCCAGCGCTGAGACCATGAGCTGTGTGGTCTCGGTGGTGCTAGGAGTGCTGCGTAGGTGTCCCTCCCAACTTTTTAAAACGTGTGACTGTGCTTTCCACTGGCTTACTGCTGCTGCCGCCACTGCCACCACCATACTGCATCCTCTCCGCCCCAGCTCCACCCCTCATACCTGTCTGGATGAGTATTTATTCTTTATATCTTTGTTTGTTGGACTTCCATGCAGCTTGATTTCTAGAACTTCTGGTTGTCTCTAGTTTTGAGGTAGTTGTATTCCTTCTTAGTTGTGGAGGGAGATGCAGCATGTCTGTCTAGACCTCCATCTTGGCTGGAAGTCTTTCTTCTTGATCTTATTATTAACTCATTCATTGTTGAATTGCATGTTATTTGTCCTTTTATTTTTGTGTTTTTTAGTTTGACTATTGTAATTGATTTCTAGTAGCATACCATTGTGTTTGGAGAAGATGGTTGATATAATTTCAATCTTCTTAAATTTATTGAGGCATGTTTAGTGGCATTATATGTTTTCTATTCTTGGAAGTGTTCAATGTACACTTTAAAAGAATGGGTATCCTCCTGCTTTGGGGTGAAATGTCCAACGAATATCATCAATTAAATCTATTTAGTCTTAAGGCCACTGTTTCCTTATTGATTTTCTGTCTGGATGTCAATAGGGTGTTAAACTCTTTCACTATTGTATTACTATTGGCCCTCTCCCTTTATGTTCTCCTCTATTTGCTTTATATGTATATTTACATCCTCTTACATTGAATGTATTAATGTTTACAAGGGTTATGTCCTCATTTTGTATAGATGCCTTTATCATTAAGAAATGTCCTCCTTGCTTTTCCTCTGGGAGACACCAGGTTGAGAGGAGTGTGGTCTTCTCTCCACACCATGATGTGTGCTCATCTATCAGTATACTCTGAAAAGGGGGAATCATCTTGCAAAAATGTCATTTTACTGGTTGTGTTCAAAATTCCCATTCAACCAGGTATTGTTAACTTTGTTTATAACACCTTGTGCAAAAATAATAAACAGCCCTGTGTTGTCAATGAATTAACAGATCATAAAACCAGTGCTGATTCTTGGGCTGTTGGCAGAGCTGTGACTCAAATTCCCAGAGTTCAAAATGATGTAATTCATCAGTCTGGTCAGGGTGCTCTTAGAAATATGTGTCGTGGGGACCACATGTTTGCACCAACCAAAACCTGACCCCATTGGCAATGCAGAGTTAACACAACATATCTGCTCTGCCCTGGCTACCTCAGCCTAACCAGCACTCGTCATGTCAAAAGGTCATCATATTGAGGAAGTTACTGAACTTCCTTTGGTAGTTGAGATAAAGTTGAAGGCTACAAGAAAACCAAGGAGGTTGTTTTGCTTTTTAAGAAACTTAAGGCCTGGAATAATATCAGAAAGATCTATGGCTCTCAGCGAATGATAGCTGGCAAGGGCAAAATGAGAACCCATCATCATATCCAGTGCTTGGGACTTTGCATCCTCTATAATGAGGACAATGGTATTATCAAAGCCTTCAGTCATCCCTGGAATTACTCTGCCTAATGTAAGTAAACTGAACATTTTGAAACTTGCTCCTAGTGGGCATGTGGACCATTTCTTCATTTGAACTTAAAGTGCTTTCCACAAGTTAAATGTATTGTATGACACTAAGCATAAAACCACCTCCCTCATGAGTAACTATAACCTTTCCATGCACAAGATGCTCAGTACAGACTTTAGTAGAATCTTGAAAAACCCTGAGGTCTGAAGAGCCTTCTGCGAACCACGCAAGAAGATTCACTGCAGAGTCAGCCCTGAAGAAGAATCCACTTAAAAACCCTGAGAATCATGTTGAAGCTAAGCCCATATGCAAAGACCATGTGCAGGAACACCAATCTTCACCAGGCCAGAACCGAAAGCTCTAGGTGAGTAAAGCAGCAGCAGTGCTAGAAGACACATCAGATGAGAAGGGGGTTGTTCTAGACAAGAATCCTGTGTTAGGGAAGGAAGGAAAGGAGGTATTGGTGTTACAAAACAGAAGAAGCCTTGGATGGGAAAACGGGCTGCCGCTACCAGGAACCCAGCAGCTGAGAAGAAGCCCACAGAAAAGAAACCCACCACAGAGGTAAACAAGCCTACAGCATAAATTTAAATTTGTCTATTCCATAAAGGTCAAATCACTGTGGACAACTGATTTTGAATAAAAACCTAATCAAAGGCAAACAAACAAACAAAAAAATAAAAATAAAAAGGAAAAGAAGTGTCTCCTTCTTTGTGTTCTGTTATGAACTTTGTTTTAAAGTCTATTCTGGCAAATAATTATTGGTGACTCAGCTTTCTTTCCTTTTTCATCTCTTTTCTTTCTGGCTATGTGTTTCTTTCAATCTGAAGCATATGTATGGGTCTTGTTTTCTTATCCATTCAGCCATTTTTTATCTTTTGATTGGAGCACTTAATTCACTTATATTTAAAGCGATTATTGATAGGTGTGTAGTTATTGCTGTTTTATTATTTATATTTTTGATCTTTCTTCTTCTTAAAGAAGACCCTTTTACATTTCTCTTAATGCTGGTTTGATAATGATGAACTCCTTTAACTTTTTATTGTCTAGGAAGGTCTTTGTCTCTCCATCAATTAGAAAAGACAGTCTTGCTGGGTAGAGTGGTCTTTTTATGTTGTTGTTCATTTTTTATGGTATATTTTATCCATATCAATTATTCCCCCATACACTCCTACACCTCAACCCACTTCCCTCCCCTCTGCAGTCACCATACTGTTGTCCTTGTCAGCCTGCTCTCTATTTATGAGTCTCTGTTTTACTTATTAGTTCAGTTTGTTCATTAGGTTCTACATATGAGTGAAATCATATGGTATTTGTCTTTCTTTGACTGGCTTATTTCACTTAGAATAATGTTCCCCAGATCCATCCATGCTGTTCCAAACGGTAAAATTTTCTGTTTCCTTATGGCCAAGTAGTATTCCATTCTGTATGTGTTCTATAGCTGTTTTATCCACTCACCTACTGATGGACACCTGAGTTGCTTCCAGATCTTGGCAGTTGTAAATAATGCTTCAGTGACTATGTGGGTATATATATTCTATTGACTTAGTTTGGGGGGTTCCTATGGATAAGTTCCCAGAAGGGGAATCGCTGGGTTGTATGATAGTTTTATTTAAAATTTTTTTAGTAACTCCATACTGCTTTACAGTGACTACACCAATTAGCATTCCCACCATAAGTGCACTAGGGTTCCCCTTTCTCCACGTCCTCACTAGAACATGTTGTTTTTTAATTTATTGATGATAGCCATTCTGACAGGTGTGAGATGATATCTTATTGTAGCTTTAATTTGCATTTCTCTGATGATTAGTGATATTGAGCATCTTTTCATATTTCTTTGGGCCATCTATATGTCCTCTTTGGAGAAGTATCTGTTTAGGTCCTTTGCCCATTTTTATTTAGGTTGTTTTTGTGGTATTGACTTTTATGCATTTTTAAAATAAATTTTGGATATTAACCCTTATCAGATGTATCGACGAATATCTTCTCTCAATCAGCGAGTTGTCTTTTTGTTTTGTTGATGGTTCCTTTTGCTGTGCAGAAACTTTTTAGTTTGATATAGTCCCATTTGTTTATTTTTCCTGTTGTTTCTTTGCCTGAAGAGATATATCAGAAAAAATATTCCTATGAGCAATGTCTGAGATTATACTGCCTATGTTTTCTTCTAGGGTTTTTATGGTTTTGAGTCTAATATGTAAGTCTTTAATACATTTTGAATTTATTCTTGTGTATAGTGTAAGAAAGTGATCTAGTTTCAATTTCTGGGCATATCTGTTCAATTTTCCCAACACTATTTATTGAATAAACTAACTTAGTCCATTGTATATTTTTATCTTCTCTGTCAAATATTAACTGACTATAAAGCTGTGGGTTTATTTCTGGTCTCTCTATTCTGTTCCATTATCTATATGTCTGTTTTTATTACAGTACCATGCTGTTGTTATGATTATGGCCTTATACTATATTTTGATATTAGCATGATTTCTCCAACTTTGTTTTCCTTTCTTTAGGTCTCTTTTGCTATTCGGGGTCTTTTATGTTTCCATATATATTTTTGGAATATTTTTTTCTAATTCTGTGAAATAAACCATTGGTGTCTTGATAGAAATTGCATTGAAACTACAGATTGCTTTGGGTAGTATGGACATTTTAATGATGTTAATTCCTCTTATCCGTGAACACAGTATGTACTTTTACTTATTTGTATCTTCTTCAGTTTTGTTCATCAGTGTCTTTCTGTTTTCTGAGTAGAGGTCTTTTACATCCTTGGATAAATATTTTATTCTCTTTTTTTAAAGTATATTTTATTGATTATATTGTTACAATAGTTCCAATTTTTTCCCCTTTGCTCCCCTCCACCCAGCACCCTCCCTCCCCCAGAAATACCCCCCCAAGCCGATGCCCTTGAGTCGTACACGCAAGCTCTCCCGCTTCACCCTTTCATATACTTTTCTTCTTTTCTTTTTAAATAAATAAATGATTAATTAATTATTATAACAATAAAAAATAACAATCCCTCCCTCTCAGACTTAACACCCTTTATAGAGGACAGTGGGCAAACGTCTCGAGCTCCTCTAGCTGCTTCAAGCTGGACATGGTCGTCGTCCTACCTACCCTTGGGTCCATTAATCCCTAATAAGAGTGGGGATGTGGAGGGGAGGGTGGCCTTCCCACATGGGGGAGGATCGTGCAGACTCCAGGTCAATTGGCTGTCCCTGGACAACGGAATGCTTAATTTAACAGGCTGGCATCCTTGTTGTATTCTGGGGGCCACAGATTTCGCATGAGGGTTAAAAGACATCATTCAATCCATAACCACTAGATAACAAAAGGCAGGGATTAATTTTTCAGTGTCCCACATTAGGGAAAAAAAAGGGCTTCACCTGTCCAAAACTCTTTTGCCCTTTATACTTAGTTTGGGCTGAGGGAAATGTTTTAGGTTTCCCCGCTCTCAGACCTCTTGACCCTTTCTGTCCAAGCCATTTGGACAGAAAAGAGAAACCAGTTTTAAAGTGAAGCCCACAGACCATCCCATACTTCACCAACCCTGCCACTTAGTTCAGCCAAACCGTTGAGTCTCAGGAGGCAGCAATGCAGACAGGATTAAGTGAGGCCTATACGTACAGACAATCAGGTAATGAGATGATAGGCTTATGCCCTTTGAAAACAGAAAACACATGTTAATTTATGTAACATAACCCACAAACAAGTCTCTAAATCTGTAAGACTGTCTTATTGGAAAGACATCCAGTTGCAAGGCATTTGACATTCTTCTTGCCTGTAAATTAAACATCTTTGATGATACCACATAGTTTAACTTTCAAGTGAAAACATATTTTAAATGAAAAGAAACTTTAAAGATGGTTAGCTGCACTACTTTATAGTCTACCACTGATCATTGTGATTTTCCTAGAATCACGATTTTTCTCCCTAAGATTACCCTCCTTGTCATTAAAGGGACTGCATTAAGTCTATTTTTAATTTATCCCATTCATTTGCATAAACACAACAAGAGCAGCAAGTGATCACTTATGACCTTTAGTTCTGCTTTGCTGGAACTTACGCAAGGAACATTTAGGATGACCTTCAGTCTGCCCTTCGGGGCACAGAAGCTGAGCCACATACCTGGCATTCAGCCTTGCCTGTACACACCTGTCTTTTCCAAGTCCTTCTGGTTTTCCATTGTGCCTTAAGGTCCCTTCTAGCCACCTTTCAGGAAAACAACCTTCATTCCTTCCCTGGAAAGATTGCTATGGACCACACAACCAACCATGGAACCCGGCCTTTTATCTCGTGGGCTTTTATTACCTTTGATATCAGGTACTGTGATTCCTCCTACTGTGTTCTTCTTCCTCAAAATTGCTGTGGCTATTCGAGCTCTTTTTTGGTTCCATATAAATTTTCGAAGTATTTGTTCTAGGTCTGTGAAAAATGTCATTGGTATTTTAATAGGGATTGCATTTAATCTATAAATTGCTTTGGGTAGTATGGACATTTTAATGATGTTGATTCTTCCCATCCATGAACATGGTATATGCTTCCATTTATTTGTATCTTCCTTAATTTCTTTCTTCAGTGTTATGTAGTTTTCTGAGTTCTTTTACCTCTTTGATGTAATTTATTCCTAAGTACTTTATTTTTCTTGTTGCTATAGTGAATGAGATGTTTTTTCCTAGTTTCTATATGATATTTTACTGTTAGCATACAGAAATGCCTTTGATTTCTGAATATTGACTTTGTACCCTGCTATTTAGCCAAATTCACTTATTAGGTCGAGTAGTTTTTTTGTGGAGTCTATAGGGTTTTCTATATATACTATCATGTCATCTGCAAATAATGACAGTTTTACTTCCTCTTTTCCAATTTGGATGCCTTTTATTTCTCTTTCTTGTCTGATTGCTGTGGCTAGAACTTCCAAGACTATGTTGAATAGGAGTGGAGAGAGTTTACATCCGTGTCTTGTTCCTGACCTCAGGGGAAATGCTTTCAGTTTTTGTCCATTGAGTATGATGTTGGCTTCAGGTTTCTTGTATATGGCCTTTATTATGTTGAGGTATGCTCCCCCTCTATTCCCATTTTGCTGAGTGTTTTTATCATAAATGGGTGTTGTACTTTATCAAATGCCTTTTCAGCATCTATTGATATGATCCTGTGGTTTTTGGCTTTCATTTTGTTTGTGTGCTGTATTATATTTTTTGATTTGTGAATACTAAACCATTCTTGCATCCCTGGGATGAATCCCACTTGATCATGATGTATGAACTTTCTAATGTGTTGTCTGATCCGGTTTGCCAATATTTTGTTGAGGATTTTAGCATCTATGTTCACCAGCGATATTGACCTGTAGTTTTCTTTCTCTGTTGTGTCTTGATCTGTTTTGTAAGTAGGGTAATACTTCATAAGAAAAGTTTGAGAGGTTTCCCTCTTCTTGGGCTTTTTGGAATAGTTTGAGAAGGGTAGGTGTTAATTCTTTCCTAAAAGTTTTGTAAAATTTGCCCGTGAGGCCATTTGGTACAGGGCTTTTGTGTGCCGGTAGTGTTTTGATTACTATTTCAATTCCACTCTTTGTTATCGGTCTGTTCCAGCTTTCTGCTTCTTCTTGATTTAGTTTTGGAAGACTATATGTTTCTAGAAATTGTCCACTTCATCTAGGTTGTCAAGTTTCTTGCCATACAGTTGTTTGTAGTAATTTCTTAAAATCCTTTGTATTTCTGTGATTTAAGTTGTGATTTATCCTCCTTCATTTCTGATTTTATTTATTTGGGTCCTCTCTGTCTTTTTCTTCATGAGCCTGGCTAAAGGGTTGTCAATTTTGTTTATCTTTTCAAAGAACCAGCTCCTACTTTTGTTGATCTTTTTAATTGTTAGTTTAGTCTCTATGTCATTTAATTCTGCTCTGATCTTGATGATTCGTCCTTCTACTCGCTCTGGGCTTGGTTTGTCATTGTTTTCCTAGTTCTTGTAGCTGTAGTGTAAGGTTTTTAATTTGAGGTTCTTATCTCCTTTTTATGTATGCCTGTATTGCTATGAACTTTCCTTTGAAGACTGCTTTTGCTGTGTCCCATAGGTTTTGGGCCGTTGTGTGTTAATTATCATTTGTTTCCAGAAACTTCTTGATTTTCTCCTTCATGTCACTGTTAACCCATTCATTATTTAATAGCATGTTTTTTATTCTCCATGAGTTTGAATGTCTTTGAGGTTTTGTGTGTGTGTGTGTGTGTGTGTGTGTGTGTGTGTGGTTGATTTTTAATTTTAAGACATTGTGATCTGAGAATATGCTGTATCTGATTTAATTCTGTTCTGATCTTGATGATTTCCTTCCTTTACTTGATCTGGGCTTTGTTTGTTGTTCTTCCTCTAGTTCTTGTAGCTGTAGAGTTAAATTTTTTATTAAAGATTATTCTAGCTTTTTCAGGTAGGCCTGTATTGCTATGAACTATCCTCTCAGGACTGCTTTCGCTGTATCCCATAGGTTTTGGGTTGTTGTGTGTTCATTATCATTGGTTTCCGGAAACTTTTTGATTTCTTCCTTGATGTCATTGTTAACCCATTCATTATTTAATACCATGTTATTCATTCTCCATGAGTTTGAATGTTTTTGAGTTTTTTCCTTGAGTTGATTTCCTATTTTAAGCCATTGTGATCTGAGAAGATGCTTGATATAATTTCAATTTTCTTGAATTTGTTGAGTCTTGTTTTGTGTCCTACCATGTGGTATTTCTTTGAAAATGTTCCATGTGCACTTGAGAAGAATGTTTATTTTGTTTCTTTGGAGTGAAAAGTTCTATATATATCAATTAAGTCTATTTGATCTAGAGTGTTGTTCAATGCCTCAATATCCTTGGTGTTTCTTTCCTTCGAAGATCTGTCCATTGTTGAAAATGGGGTGTTAAAGTCCCCTACTATGAGTTTGTTGCTCTCTATACCTTTCTCGGAGTCTTTCAAAATGTTCCTTACATATTTGGGTGCGTCTATGTTGGGTGCATATATGTTTATCAGGCTTATATCTTCATGATGGATTGTTCCCTTAAGTATTATAAAATGTCCTTCTTTGTCTCTTTTTATGGCCTTTGCTGTGAAATCTGTTTTGTCAGATATAAGTATTGCTACCCCAGCTTTTCTTTTCATGTCCATTTGCTTCGAATACTTTTTTTTTCCCTTCTCTTTTAGTCTGTGTAAATCTTCTCTTTTGAGGTGTGTCTCTTGTAGACAGCATATATGTGGGTCATGCTTTCTAATACATTCAGCTACCCTATGTCTTTTGATTGGAGCATTTAATCCATTTACATTTAAGGTTATTACTTATAAGTATTTATTCATTGTCATTTTCCCCCTTTGTACTCGTGTTCGTCTCTGTATCTCTCTCTTTCTTCATCTTCTTAAAGAAGACCCTTTAGCATATCTTGCAATGTTCGTTTGGTGCAGATGTATTCTTTTAGCCTTCTTTTGTCTTGGAAACTCCTTGTTTCACCTTCCATTTTGAATGAGAGCGTTGCTGCGTAGAGTATTCTTGGTTGTAGGCCTTTGTTTTTCATCGCTTGGAATATTTTTTGCCATTCCCTTCTGGCTTGTAGTGTTTCTGCTGAGAAATCTGATGACATCGTTATTAAAGCTCCCTTGTATGTTATTAGTTGTTTCTCTCTTTGTCTTTGAATGTTGCCATTTTAATTATGATGTGTCTTGAAGTGGGCCTGTTGGGGTTCATCTTCATTGGGACCCTCTGTGCTTCCTGGACTTGCATGACTCTTTCTCTCCTCATGTTAGGGAAGTTTTCTGTCATTAGTTTTTCAAAGAGGTTTTCTATCCCTTGGTCATCTTCTTCTCCTTCTGGAATTTTTATGATATGGATATTATTATGTTTCATGTTGTCCTGCAGCTGTCTTAGAACCTCTTCAGTCTTGTTCAGTCTTTTTTCATTTTGTTGAACTGTCTGGGAGTTTTTGTCTACATTGTCCCGCAGCTCACTGATCCGATCTTCTGCTTCCTCTAGCCTGCTTTTAATTCCTTCTACTGTGTTCTTCAATTCAGAGATCA
Organism: Furipterus horrens; assembly: GCF_987537825.1. NCBI lineage: Eukaryota > Metazoa > Chordata > Mammalia > Chiroptera > Furipteridae > Furipterus > Furipterus horrens. Next base: position 97,178,370 of record NW_028327173.1, read on the forward strand.
TATTCTTCATTTCCTCCTGGCTCTTATTGATAGCTTCTATGTCCTTTTTCATGCTCGTGTAATTCTTAGTAAGTTCCTTGTAGTTTTTCTGGAGTTCCTTGTAGTTTCCCTGGAGTTCTTTGTAGTTTCCACTGAGCTTATTGAGCTTCTCCATAATCCATGTTTTGAATTCCTTATCTGATAGTTTGCTCCCCTCTATTTCATTTAGCAGTCTTTCTGGGGATTCTACCTTTCCTTTTGATGGGGGGTTGTTTCTCTTTCTCCCCATTTTTGTGACTCCTATTGTTTATTGGTGCTTCTTAGAATGATCTCCACTTCCTGGATCTGCCTCTGGTGAAGTCAGATCATCTACCAGTCTGGCCCTAGGCAGCCTGTTGGGGACTTCCAGGGATCTACTGCCTTTGTCTGTCTTCTTTAATTGTTAATCTATATAATCTGTGATTAGCCGTCAGGCTTAAGGACTGTGGGTGTGGCAGCTTAATTTCTGCAGGTAGGGCTTTTGCTTCCCCTCAGGCTGGAATGGTCTGCCTGCACTACTGGGGGATGAGTCAGCACTCTGACCTGGTCGGCTGCTCCCCCAGTTCTCCCCTCAAAGCCACCACACCAAACTCTCCCCAAGCATTTCCAGTCCTCTCTGCCTTCCCTCTGCTTGAGCCCAGGGTAAGTGGGGGCCAAAATATTTTTTTATGTGATCTTCTTAAGAGCTCTTTTTCTCCCGCTGTTTCTCTTTGGCTAGCAAGAAACTCTGCGCCTTTTCGCTTTTCGCAGCTGGATACTATTTTACTTTCCACTCTGTGTCTGTAGGCTGGGAAGTCCAGCTGGGCGGTTAGACCCTGCCCTTCTCAAAGGGAACCACTGGCTGCTGAGCTGTTTCTCAGTCCCTTCAGCTGCCACCTGTAGGAGCCCAGTCAGCCCTTCCGAGTCTCTGCACTCCCTACTGGTCACATTGTGATGTAGCAGTCTTTTCTGTCTCTCCGTGGTTATAAGACTTCTCTCCAGCTAGTGTTCAGTTGGTTATTCCAGATGATTTCTCCAAAATTGAGTGTAAATCCAGACTGATCCTGGGAGGAGGTTAGTATAGCTTCCACTTACTCCTCCGCCATCTTTGATCTATCTAAATATTTTATTCTTTTTGAAGGAATTGTGAATGAGATTGTTTTCCAAATTTCCCTTTCTGATAGTTCATTATTGGCATGTAAAAATGCAACTGATTTCTGGATATTAATTTTGTATCACGCTGCTTTACTTAATTCATTTATCAGTTCTAGTAGTTTCCTGGTAGAATCTTTAGAGTTCTCCACATTCAGTGTCATGTCATCTGAAAATAATGACATTTTTACTTTCTTTTCAATTTGGATGCCTTTGATTTCTTCTTGTCTGGTAGCTGTGGCTGGGACTTGAAGTACTATGTTGACTATAAGTGTTGAAAGCAAACATCCTTGTCTTTTTCCTGATCTTAAGGGGAATGCTTATAGTTTTTGTCCACTGAGTATGATGCTGGCCTTCATTGCATTGAGGTATGTTCCCTCTGTTCCCACTTTGCTGAGCTCTGATATCATAAATCATTGTTGGAATTCATCAAACGCTTTTTCTGCATCTATTAATATAATCATGTGGTAGTCATCTTTCATTTTGTTTATGTGGTATATTTATTGATTTGCAAATATTGTACTAACCTTGCATGCCTGGAATATATCCCAGTTGCTTATGGCCTATGATCCTTTTGATGTGTCGTGCTATTTTGTTTGCTAATATTTTGTTAATTATTTTAGTATCTGTGTGCATCAGGGATATTGGCCTACAAATTTATTTCTTTTTAATGTCTTTATAGTGTTTTGGAGTTAGGACAATGCTGGCCTTATAGAATGAGCGTGGAAGTCTTCTGTCCTCTTTAATTTTTGGAAATAGTTTGAGAAGGAAAGGAGATAGTTCTGTTTTGAATGTTTGAATTTTGTTTACTGAGAGTTTTTTAGTGTACTCCGTCAGTTTTACTAGTTATAGTGTGGCTGTTCAGATTTCTGTTTCTTTCTGATTTAGTTTTGGAAGATTACATGTTTCTAGGAATTTATCCATTTCATCCAGGTTGTCCAAAATTGGCATATATTTTTCTATATTCCTTTGTGTTTCTTTTTTTTTCAGTTGTTACTTCTCTATTTCCCGATTTTATTTATTTGGATCCTCTCTCTTTATCTTTCTTGACAAGTCTGGTTAAAAGTTTGTTTATTTTGTCTGTCTTTTCAAAGAACCAGCTCTTGTATTCATTGATCTTTTGTATTGATTTTGTAGGCAATATTTCATTTATTTCTTTATTACTTTCTTTTATTTTTATTCACTTTAGGCTTTCTTTGATGTTCATTTTCTAGTTCCCTTAGTTACAAAGTTAGTTTATTTGAGGTTTTTCTTGTTTACTTGAGATAGGCCTTAATGCTATGAATTTCCCCCTTAGGGTGACTTTCCCTGTGTCCCAAAGATTTTTGGCTCTTGTGTTCTCATTTTCATTTGTTTCAAGATATCTTTTGCTTTCTTCCTTGACCCCATGGTTAACCCATTCATTGTTTAATAACATGTTATATAGCTTACATGTTTTTGTGTATTTTTCAGTTTTCTTTTTGATATTAATTTCTAGTTTCATATCATTATGGTCAGAAAAGATACTTGAAATGATTTCAGTCTTCTTAAATTTATTGAGATTTGTTTTGTGTCCTAACGCATGGTCTAGCCTAGAAAATATTCCATGTTCACTTGAAAAGAATGTATATTGTGCTGCTTTGAATCAGAATGCTCTGAAGATATCAAGTATTTTTGATCTAGTGTATCATTTAAGGTTTCCATCTCCTAGCTGATATTCTTTCTGGAATATCTATCCATTAAAGTCAAAGAGGTATTTAAATCCCCTACTATGACTTTATTTGTCATTCTCTCCCTCAAAGTCCATCAAAATTTGCTTTACATATTTAGGTGCTCCTGTGTTGGGTGCATGCATGTTTTTTATGTTTTTTGTTTAATATGCTTTATTGTTTATGCTATTACAGTTGTCCCAATTTCTTTTCCCTTTGTTCCCCTCCACCCAGTGACACCCCCTCGCGAGTTGTCCCCCATCCCGCCTTAGTGCTCATTGGTTGTGCATACAGTTCTTCTCAACATCTTCCTGTCTACTCCACTACCTCCTACTATGCTTTTAATTGCTGTACCATCTTCCTCCCTTTCGCACCTTCCCCCTCCCAGCTGACCTCCCCCCAATATGTTCCCTATACCTATAATTCTTTTTCTACTCTCGTTGCCTACTTAGTTTGCCTTTGTTTCCATTCCCTAGCTTCTGTGGTTGGTTGTTGTGATACAATTTTCATTTTAATGTTCATAGTTTTGATCCTCTTTCTCCTAAACAAGTCCCTTTAACATTTCATATAACAATGGTTTGGATCTAATGAACTCCTTCAGTTTTACTTTGTCCTGGTAGCAATTTCTCTACCCTTCTATTCTGAATGACAGCTACGCTGGATAGAGTAATTGTGTTTGTAGGTTTTTGCTTTTCATTATTTTGAATTATTCTTGCCAGTCCCTTCTTGCCTGCAGAGTTTCTTTTGAGAAATCAGCTGATAGTCTTATTGGACCCCTTTATACATAATTCTCTTCTTCTCTCTTGCTGCTTTTAAGATTCTCTCTTTATCCTTAATTTTTGACATTTTGATTATAATGTGTCTTGTTATGGTTCTCCATGGGTTCAGTATTTTTGGAACTCTCTTTGCTTCCTGGACCTGTAATTCTATTTCCTCCCCCAAGTTAAGGAAGTTCTGATTCATTATTTTTTCACATAATTTTTTAATTTCTAGTTGTTCTTCTTCACCTTCTGGCAACCCTGTGATTCGGATGCTCTCCCATTTATAGCTGTTCGATAAGTTTCTGAGCCTCTCCTCATTTGCCTCACCTTTCATTTCCTCTTTCTGCACTGGTTTACTGTTTGTTCCTTCCCTATGTTCTGATTTGTTGATTTGATCCCTGGTCTTGGTTGTAGGCCTTTGTTTTTCATTACTTGAAATATTTTTTGCCATTCCCTTCTGGCTTGTAGTGTTTCTGTTGAGAAATCAGTTGATAGTCTTATCGCAGCTCCCTTGTATGTTATTTACTGTTTTTCTCTTGCTGCCTTTAGGATTCTGTCTTTGTCTTTAAATGTTGCCGTTTTCATTATGATGTGCCTTGGAGTAGGCCTTTTTGGGTTCATCTTCATTGGGACCCTCTGTGCTTTCTGGACTTACATTACTTTTTATGTCATCGAGTTAGGAAAATTTTCTGTCATACTTTGTCAATCAGGTTTTCTATCCCATGTTCCTCTTCTTCTCCTTCTTGTGTCCCTATGATATGGATGTTGTTTCATTTCATGTGGTCCTGCAGTTCTTTTTAACCCTCTTCATGCTTTTTCAGTCTTTTTTTATTTTGTTGCATTGTTTGTGAATTTTTTTCTACCTTGTCCTCTAACTCACCGATCTGATCCTCTTCTTCATTTAGTCTGCTTTTGATTGATTCTACTGTGTCCTTCAGTTCAGAAATTGTATTCTTCATTTATTCCTAGTTCTTATTGATAGTTTCTGTGTCCTTTTTTATACTGGTGTAGTTCTCAGTAAGTTCCTTGTAGCTTTCCTGGGGTTCTTTGTAGTTTCCATTGAGTTCTTTGTAGTTCCCCTGGAGTTCGTTGTAGTTTTCTTTGAGGTTGTTGAGTTAATTGAGCTTCCTCATTACTATTGTTTTGAATTCCATGTCTGGTAGTTTGCTTGCTTCTCTTTTATCTATCCATTTCATTTATCCCTCCTTCTGGGAATTCCTTTTTTCCTTTTGGTGGGTGTTGTTTCTGCTCGGTGGGGTGTCATTCCACCTCCCCATTTTGGGCACTGGTCTTGTTTCTGCTTCTTAGATTCATCTGATTTTATTTTCTGCCTTTATCTTGAGATCTTCATGTATACAGTTGTTGAGCTGCTGCCTCCAGCTGATGCCACTTGGAGGGGAGCAGTCTGTTTAAGTGATTTCTTCTGTAGCACTCGGGATGATTCTGTACTGGGACCTAGTCCGCTGCTCTTCCAGCTCTTTCTCGAGAGCCAGCACCCAAAACTTAGTACAAAGTGCCTCTATTTCACTTCACCAGCCTTAGGCATCAGCCAGGGGCAAGTGCACTCCCTCATGCAGGCCAGGGGTGAGTTGACCCGTTGCGCACCGGGGTGGATCGGTCCAAGGCAGATTGGTTGTTCACCTGTTCCGGCAGCATGGGGAGGCCTCTGTGCGCTGGTAAGTGGGTTTCCTATGCATATTGGGGCAGTTGGGGCATTGGTTTCATGCCTGTTGGTGTAGGCCTGGGTGGCGCCTGTGTGCGGCAGCCAGTGCATTGGTTTCGCGCCAGTTGGGGCGAGGCCACAGACGCCTTTGTGCGGCGGCCGACGTATTGGTTTCGTGCCTTGGCTAGAGTAATCTTTGTTGTCAGGCCTTGCTTTTCATCACTTTAAATATTTCCTTCCAGTCCCTTCTTGCCTGCAAAGTTTCTTTTGAGAAATCAGCTGACAGTCTTATAGGTACTCCTTTGTAAGTAATTCTCCTCTTCTCTTTCATTGCTTTCAAGATTCTCTCTTTATCCTTAATCTTTGGCATTTTGATTATGATATGTCTTGGTGTGATCCTCCCTTGGTCTAGTTTGGTTGGGACTCCCTGTGCTTCCTGGACCCATATGTCCATTTACTTCCCCGAATTAGGGAAGTTTTCCTTCATTATTTTTTCACATAATTTTTCAATTTTTTTGGTCTCTCTCTTCACCTTCTGGCATCCCTGTGATTCTGATGTTGGCATGTTTATAGCTGTCCCAGAGGTTTCTAAGCCTCTCCTCATTTTATTAAATTCTTATTTCCTCCTTCTGTACTGGTTGGTTGTTTCTTCATTATGTTCCAGTTTGTTGATTTGAACCCTGGTTTCCTTTCCTTCACCACTTGTTTCATATGTATTTTCCTTCATCTCAGCCAGGATAGTCTTCATTCTTTCCCCGTCCTATTTAATCTTTGTCCTCATAATTTTGAGCATTCTAATCACCAATGCCTTAAACTGTGCATCTGTTAAGTTGTCTTATCTCCTCATCTGTTAGGCGTGCTATCTCCTTATTGCTTAGTTGTGCCACTGGGACCTTGATCTGCCCCCACTTCTGGATCGTACTTCTCTGTCTCATCTTTCTGTGTTTGCTTCTGTGATTTGGACAAGGGCTGTTGCACCTGTTATGTTATAAGGGGCGGAGCCTTAGGTATTCATTAGTGCTGGCAATTGGTTCACCATGTTTTGGCGCTGTATGTGGGGGAGGGGTCTGAGAGGGGAAAATGCTGGTTGCCGCAGCTTTTCCAGGCACCTCTTCCCCTTTCCATACTAAGCAAGCTGCCTCCTTTTCGAGACTGGGAGCTTCTTCTTGCACCCCCAGCCCCCACTTGCTTTCACAGTCAGAACTAATACAGCTCTTTTCCCAGGCTCTGGAACTGCAAGTTGTGTGGTCTAGTTTGGGGCTTGAATCATTTCTAGGGTTTAATCAGTATGACTGTGTTTTTTGTCAGGGCTGCTGCTAGCCTCACCCGCCCGCCACTCTCCTACCAGCTGCACCGCCTCTAGCTCTGCTGACGGAGAAGCACCGCCCCCGCAGCCGAGGCTCCTCTCCTCTTTCTCTCCATCCAGGCTCTGCCCCTCCTACCTTTCTGGTTATTTCTTATTTATTTCTTGCAGAACTTCCCTGTCGTTTTGAGTTTTTGGATTTTCTGGGTTGTTCGTTTTTTGTTTTTTTTTTTGTTTTTTTTTTTAGTTTTGAAGTGGTTGTAAATTTCTTAGTTGTGAGTAGAAGCAGCGTGTGTATTTATGCCTCCATCATGGCGGAAAGTCTCGGATGTTAATTCTATGTTTAACTTTTTAAGGAGCTGCCAAACTGTTTTCCAACATTTATTTTTTAATTATAAAAAGACTTCCACTTCTAGCTATGATTAAACCTTATATCTTAAAAAACTAGGAAACTAGAGAAAATATATCAAGCAGTTATTTTAATTATCACAAAACAGGCAGTATAGGACGTTGATTCCTGTTTTTAAAAAAGAAACAAAATGAGGTGAGCCTTGCAATAAACTTCTTCTTCCTGGGTCACAGTCTTAACTGTAGAGTATTGAATAATTCCAAGCAAAGAATAACTGTGTTGCTGAGTTGAGGAGAAAGAGATTAGAACTCAAAGAGTCTGAGGCACCTGGGTGTTGTGGGGCAGAATTCTAGATAGGTGGGATATACAAAGAAAAAGCTCCATAAATATGCACAAGAATCTCATTGAGTTTTTATTGAATAATAAGATGTAGATGTATGAGAAAAAATTCTATAAACTTGGACAAAGAACTACCTGGGAGCTGGAGAATGTTTCTTAGAGCTTATGTCTAAGATGCATATGAGTTTCAACCAAGCATAATGGAGAGTCATTGTTCATGTTTTAGAGAATGCAATACAACCAGAAGGGCTATGCCTCAGTAATGAGACAAATACCTAGAGTAAAGACTACTCTAGACTCAGGCTAACAAAGCTTAAATACAAACTTCAAAGAAATCAGACTGGACACAAATAGCTTAGCCTCCTGTCTTAACAAAGGCTAATGTTATTCAAAGGAAGGCAGTAAAATCTTGACTCAACAATATAAAATTCTTAATATTTAACATTCAATCAAAAGTTAATAGAAATGCCAGAAAGCAAGCAAATGTGATATATAACCAAGAGAAGAACCAATCAATAAAAACCAACTGAGGAATAATAAAGATTATGTTATGAGCACCCAAGGATGTTAAAATAGCCATTATAACTATGTTTAAGAATTTTAAAAAATACGTGAATATAATGAGAGAGGGAATTTTATAGAGTTGCAATGTTGTATCTGAAATTTTAAAATTCACTATTGGCATTGAGAGCAAATTAAATATTGAGAAGAAAAGACTAGTGTACAAACTCATAGACATAATAGTAGAAATCATCCGAGATGAAGTCTACACAGAAAAAGACTGGGAAAAAATAAAACAGGACAATATCAAACATCTAACATAAAACAGGACAATATCAAACATCTAACATTTGTGTACAGTAGTCCCTCTCTATATCGCAGTTCACTTGTCGCGGCGTTACTGTATCGTGGGATTTTTTTAAATATATTTAATTATTTATCGCAGATTTTTTGTTATATCGCGGGATTTTGCGGTACTGTATATGTATGTTGTTAAAGTTACGTGGTTTAAGAGTATAGAATATGTTTAAGAATATAAGTAGTGTTTATAAAAGTGTGGGAAAAGTTAATAAGGGAGTGGGAAAGGTTAATAAGAAACTAGGAATGGTTTATAAGTGTGTGGGAAGGGTTTATAAAGCCTTAAAATATATATAAATACTAAAATAAATGTAAGAATCTTACTTCGCGGATTTTCAGCTATCGCCGGGGGGTCTAGAAGGTAATACCCACGGTAAGTGAGGGAATACTGTAATGGAATTCTAGAACAGAATGGGCAGGGGAGGGCACAGAAAAAAAGTATTAAATAATTACCAAAATTTTCCCAAATTTGATTAAAACAATAAAACCACAGATCCTTAGGAGGCTTAATAAGTTTCAAGTAAGCTAAACACAAAGAATATCACCAGGCTCCATCATAATCAAATTACTAAAAATAAATGCTGAAGAGAAAAGCATAAAAGCACCCAGGGGAACAAAGGGGAATTATTTACAGAGGAACAATTATAAGAATGCTTTGTTATCAAAAACTATGCAAGGCAGAAGACAATGGAACAATATATTTGAACTGCTGAAAGAAACCTGCAACCTAGAATTCTATACCTAGCGTAACTATTTCAAAAATGGAATTAAAGACATTTTTCATACAGACAAAGGCTGAAATAGTTCCCTGCCAGCAAACAGAGGAAAATGATACTAATTTGAAGCTTGTATCTATATGGAGTAATGAAGAGCAAGAGAAATAGTAAATAAATGGTCATCATCAAGGAATATTCAAATGAATTTGATCAACTGTTACATAGTTGTTAAAAATAATGGTAAAGAGGAATTGGAATAACATGAAATATAATTATGACAGTATTAAGTGACCAAAGCAGGATACAGCTGAACTCTATTATATGACCCACATTCCCTAAAAATATGGCTACAAAAGATTAGAAGAACACACCCAAAAACAGAGGAATTATGGGTGACTTAATCTTCTACTATACATTTCTTTATAACCAAATTTGCTATTATGAATTCATATGGTTTTGTAGTAATAAGTCACCTGATACATAATTTTTAAAAATTAGGAGTAGTATTGCAAATGAATCCTCAAATAATACTCCTTTTTGAGACATGTATGCCACTTGGCCATTCTTCCAACTTGGAGACAGTGTTCTCTTTGGAGTCACCAAGTCATCCTTTAGCTCTATATTCCCATGGGCTAACTACCTATTTTTTGACCTAGTACAATCTTTCACAAACTAGGATGCTGTTCTAGGAGATGTCTACAAAAGCATTCAATGTCTAGTTCATTTATGAAATATTGAATATTATATAACCCCTCTTAAATCACCAGATTTAAAGAAACAGATTTAAACCAACAGTTTAAAGAAACTTTAATCTTGTTTAACCTAGCATTTTCCAAGCTTAATTTAAAATTTTATATTAAAACCCCACACAAAGAATAGAGTTCAGTGGTTACCCACTGTGAAATGTTATTGTTCAAAAAAAAAAAATGTATAGATATCTAGTATGTCTGCCTCTTTCCCCACTCCCTGAGGTTGTACTTGTCATTTGTACTTTCTACCTCAGTACAACAGGCCCAGTAAAACAGTTAAGTCAGTTACACTAAAATTTATTTATAATTTCAGTCAATGACCTTCATTTTGTTTCAAATGACAGACTAAATGACAAATCAAGCTTTTAGTGATATATTAAGGGATTAACTGGGAACAGGGAGTGAGTGAGACAGGGAAGAGCAATGGGGGAAATATTGGGACAACTGTAATTGAACAACAATAAAATTTTAAAAATGAAAAAATTGCCTTTGAGTAGTATATAAAATTTTGATGAAGTCAAAAACTTCCAAATTCTTCCAGAAAAAGATGGATGTGATCATTCTAAATGAACTAAAGACCCGTTGTACCTTTTATAAGTCTTTTCAGTGGCAGCGTATCACACTGCTGACAGTTACCACATGGGTGCCTAGTAACTACTTCAGGTCATATCATTGGAGTTGTGAGAACAGAATGTTTATAATGCATATTCACCATAGTTTGTCTGAAAATATAAAATTCCTTCTCAGGTCCAGATAACAAAATCATGATGCTTTTGTGAATGCTGTCTGCATGTTATATTGTATTGTTTGTTTGTTTTCAATTTTCTTCTTTTGTGTATTCTCTGGGCTTACAGGTATCAGCCTACCATCTCAGCTAGAAGAAGGAGATGGAACCTGCAGGCAATTCCATGTGCGGGGGCCTTGGGCGTCAGAGTCCATTGCATTTTTGAGCTTCTGACAAGACCATCAAGTCTTTCTTGTGAATGGTGTCCTCACAGTCAGAAACTAGGCAGAAAACACACTGGGATCTGAATAAAGCTTAGAAGGCCAAGGATAGTATTGTACCTCAGTAACTCATAGTTTTGTTACAATTTGGGGAAATAAGGAGTGCATACTTCTTTCTCCCAGTTTTAACGTCGTTATTTCATGACTTGGTCAGTTCCATTCCTAAGGCACTCGTCCTTACGTGTATACAGTGTGGCATACTAATGGTATGCCATGAAAGCACAGTCCAGTGTCACATTCCCTGGGTTTGAATCCCAGCTCTGCAACTTCCTAGTGGATGCATTCTCCTCTCTATGTCTTCATTTTCTCAACTGTAAAATGCGGATTTTAAGAGTACCTATCTCACAGCAGTGGTGTGAAGATTAACTGGGTTAATATATGTGAAGCACCTAAAATAGTGCCTGATATGTTTGCTATTAATGAAATGAGTAATTGATTGAAAATGACATTTGTCAACAACAAATACAAGGGATAAGTAAAATGTAGACACAGAAAGATTGGGCAATTGATTATATTTTGGGGAACAAGAAAAGGAAAGTAAACACAAATCTGTGACGAGAAGGAATTTAACAGAGACAGCATAGAAAGGCAACTGTAGAAGAGCCAGCTTGCTCAATTATAATTAGATAGAGGGTGTTGACCTAATGAGGCATCTCTGTCTCAAATAATGACTCCTTCTGAAAAGTAACTGGCCATTTGTCTGAAATATAACACCTTTTTCCTGAATCTCTTGTAGAGCTGTGGTTCTCAAATTTTAATTTTCTGTGAATCACTTGGGGATCTTGTTAAAATGCAGATTGGAAGCAGTAGGTCTGGACAGGGCGTGAGATTCTGAATTTTTCTTTTATCCTTGTTTATTCTATTAATAGTTGTCCCAATTTTTCCCCTTTTGCCCTCCTTCATCCAGCCCACCCCCAGCTCCCACTGTCAATTCCCACACTTTTGTCCATGTACATGGGTCATGTATATATGTTCTTTGATCCCTTTCCCTTCTTTTCACCATTATTCCCCTGCCCCCTCCCTTCTGGCAGCTGTCAGTCTGTTCCCATGTTTCCATGTCTCTGGTTCTGTTTTGCTCGTTAGTTTATTTTGTTCATTAGATTCCTTTTATGAGATCATATGGTATTTGTCTTTCCCGACTGGCTTATTTCACTTAGCATAATAGTCTCCAGTTCCAACAATGCTGTCACAAAAGGCAGGAATTCCTTCCTTCTTTCTGCTGCATAAATGTACCACAGCTTTTTTTTTTTTTTTTTCAGATTTAATGTGTTTTATTGATTAAAATATTACATTTGTGCCAATTTCCCTTCCCTCTGCTCCCCTCCACCCGGTGGCCCCCCTCCCTCCAGTTGTCCCCCCCTTTTAGATTATGTCCATTAGTTGTGCATACAGTTCCTCCCAACCTCTCTCCGTCTATTCCATTCCCTCCTACCTTGATCCCCAATTCCTATATCATCTCCCTCCCTTTCCCCATTCCCCCTCCCTGTTGACCTCCCCCCAATATGCTTCCCATACCCACAGTTCCTTTTCCACTCTCGTTGCCTATTTAGTTTGCCTTTGTTTCATCTCCCTAGCTTCTGTTTTTTTAAACCAGTCCCTTTAACATCTCATATAACAGTGGTTTGGATCTAATGAACTCTTTCAGTTTTATTTTGTCCTGGAAACACTTTCTCTGTCCTTCTATTCTGAATGACAATTCCGCTGGATAGAGTATTCGTGGTTGTAGGTTTTGGATTTTCATTACTTTGAATATTTCTTGCCAGTCTCTTCTTGCCTGTAGGGTTTCCCTTGAGAAGTCAGCTGATAGTCTAATTGGGACCCCTTTGTACATAATTCTTTTCTTCTCTCTTGCTGCTTTTAAGATTCTCTCTTTATCTTTAATTTTTGACATTTTGATTATAATGTGTCTTGGAGTGGTTCTCCCTGGGTCCAGTCTCTTGGGAACTCTCCTTGCTTCCTGGACCTGCAAGTCTATTCCCTTCCCCAAGTCTGGGAAGTTCTCCTTTATTATATTTTCACTCAATTTTTCAAGTTCTAGTTCATCTTCCTCATTCTCTGGCAAACCAATGATTCTTATGTTGGGCCTTTTATAGCTGTCCCAGAGGTTTCTGATCCTCTCATTGTTGCTTCCCATTTCCTCTCGCTGCATTGGTTGACTGCTTGTTCCTTCTCCATATTCCAGTTTGTTGAAATGAACTCTGGATTTTTTTTTCTCACCATCTATCTCGTATGCGGTTTTGTTCCTTTCGTTATGAAAGTTTTTTGCTTCTTTCTTATCTTTTTCCTGCTCTTTTGTGAATTCTGTAAGCCACCTGATAACAATGGCCCAGAACTGAACCTCTGACAGGTTTCTTATCTGTTCATCTGTCAGGTTCTCTATCTGCTGCCTGGTGAGTTGTGTCCCCGGGATTTCTATAGTTGTCTGCCTCATTTTGACAGATGCGTTTTGTTTTCTTGGGCCGGCTGTCCGGGGCAGTGCCTGTGTACGCGTCACAAATCAGCGACCGGCGCCTGCCTGTCCGCGACCTATTTCGCAGCCCTGTGGTGCTTTCTTTGGGGGCGGGGGTCCAAGATGGATTCACACAGTTATTCAGCTAGGAGACCGGGATCCGTCCTCCCGCCCCCCTGGGCCTCACTGTTCAAGGCGATGCGGCGGCCGCTCTCCCCAGCGCCGGGTCGCGCACCGCCAGTGGCTTGACCGCAGCCGGGATTCCTCGCCGCCCCGCCGCTGTCTCAGGTGCGACCGCAAACAGCACTGCCCTCTTTAACTCTTACCTGCCCAAATGGCACCGCTGGTTTATAACTTCATATGTTGGACTTCCGTGTAGTTTTATTTTCTGGAATTTCTAGTTATCCTTTGTTTTGAAGTAGTTGTATTCCTCTCTAGTTGTAGAGGGAGACCTAGCGTGTCCGTCTAAGCCTCCATCTTGGCCGGAAGTCTCCTGTACCACAGCTTTTTAACCTACTCATATACTGATGGGCACTTGGGCTGTTTCCACCACTTGGCTATTATAAGTAGCACTGCTATGAACATAGGGGTTCATAAGTTCTTTTGAATTGGTGTTTTGGGCTTCTTAGGGTATATTCCCAGCAATGGAATCACTGGGTCATAAGGTAGTTCCATTTTTAGTTTTCTGAGGAAATTTCATACTATTTTCCATAGTGACTGCACCAGTCTGCATTCCCACCAACAGTGCACTAGGGTTCCCTTTTCTCCACATCCTGGCCAGCAGTTGTTATTTGTTGATTATTAATGATAGCCATTCTGACAGGTGTGATGTGATATCTCATTATGGTTTTAATATGCATCTCTCTGATGGTTAGTGGTGTGCATTTTTTTCATGTCTTTGAGCCCTCTGTATGTCCTCCTTGGAGAAGTGTCTATTCAGGTCCTTTGCCCAATTTTTTTTTTTTTAATTCAATTGTTTATCTTCCTGATGTTGAGTTGTATGTGTTCTTTATGTATTTTTGAGCTTAAACCCTTGTCCAACATATCATTGGAAAATATGTATTCCCATGTAGTCGGTTCCCTTTTCATTTTGATGATGGTTTCTTTAGCCTTGCAGTTTTTAAATTTGATGTAAAAATGTAAAGACTTAAAAACTCTAGCGTTTCCCATAAGAACAGTTCAGTCGAGCACCTACAGCTGGTTCAGTTCCTTTTCCTCCTTTTTTCTCCTGCTCCTTGCATCTCTAGTATTTATAATATCATTTAAATGATAGTTAAATTTAATTGCAACTGGATTGAACTTATCAGATAAATTGAGGTAAAAAGAGTTCTCTGGACTTTCCATTTGTACCATTAATAAGTTCAGGAATGCTCACAGAGGAAATGAAGAGCTCTAAAACACGGCAGTCATAGTGCGTACCTTTTTTCTTTCATATGGTTTGAAAGAGATAAACCAAAAGAAGACTGGGATCTCCAAATTATAAAGCCATAGTTTCTGGAAATTGCTTCCCGTTCAACCGTAACTAAACTGATCTCTAATCTAAAATACTATCTTTAACAATACAGAGTCACCTCAGAGCCTAAGGAGCACTGTGGTTTGTCCAGTAATCATATGTATTCAGTCGTACCAGTTCTTGATGAGTCAGGTTCTTTCAAGTGAACTAACAATTTAATTTACAAAGTAGTTTGCTTACTTCAAAAATTATAGAGAGTGGGGACTGGATGAAAGAAAATGAAGGAATTAGCCAAAGAACGTATATGTGTAACCCATAGACACAGACAACAGTGTGGTGATGGCCAGAGGGAAGGGAGCGTGGAGGCTGGGAGGGAGGCGGGCAATGGATGGGGGGGAAATGAGGACATCTGTAATAGTGTCAACAATAAAAATAAAGAAAATTTAAGTTAAAATTTTTAAAAATCAAGAAATTATATGAGCAACCTGTCAAAATAACCTTGGAGATTGGAAATTACTCATATTCTTTTGTATTATGGATTGCTTGTGTTGGGATTGAGTGTTTTTTTAACAGGTTTTTAAAATAGAAGTCATTGCTTTTAAATAACGCTCCAAATTTCATATTGAAATGTATACTTTAGAAGAAATGAATATCCTCCACTGTACAGTGGAGGCAACTTAACAACATTATTTTCTAAAAATAAGTGCCCTTTTTGTTTGTGTTTTCTTAAGAAATGTTGTTGTTGGCGGCCGTCCGTCTCGAGAGACGATGGTGTAGCTTCTTAAGAGTCTATCTGCACCGCCGAGAATGGCTGTGCAGTCCGACTCGGGAGTGACACGGTATCTGTCTCCTCCCGTGTTGAATCGACATCTTGTGATGACGCTGGAGTGTCCTCTCCAGTGAAGCTGAAGCTACAGAGCCTGGGCAGGGTGATATGGAGGGTCTGCTGTTGCCCATGCAGCAGACCCCCCCTCTCTTCACAGCTGAAGGGTCCAAGGGAAAGACGGAGTCAATACAGCTTGGCTTCAGGTGCGCTGCAGGAGTTGCCGGTGTTGACTACAACGTCAAACCGCCTTAGGGACTCCGGCTCCGGATTTTCTGTCGGGGTTTACTCCCTTAGCCTTTCCCCTGAAGAGGTATGCCGCAAGGCAGAGGAGGTTTTTTGGAGTCAGAGTTTTCCTTCTCTGATGTGCCCTGACTGGAAGATCGAACCAGTGACACTTAGCTCGCAGGCCGACGCTCAATCCACTGAGCCAAACCAGCCAGGGCTAAGAACATAAGTAGTGTTTATAAAAGTGTGGAAAAGGTTAATAAGGGAGTGAGAAAGGTTAATAAGGGACTAGGAACGGTTTCTAAGTGTGTGGGAAGGGTTTATAAAACCTTAAAATATATATAAATACTAAAATAAATGTAAGGTTCCTACTTTGTGGATTTTCGCCTATCGCAGGGGTGTCTAGAACGCAATCCCTGCAATAAGTGAGGGAATACTGTATACCTAAGAAAATGCATTATATGTGTAGATGTCTATATACATATACATGCACATGTACATACATACAGTTTTTAAACCAAAAGGCACATGGAAGAATGTTCAAAGAATCATTATTTATTATAGTCCAAAACTAGGAACATTTGGGTTGAATAAACTGTGGTATATCCAGACAATATTCATAGAAATGTTGCTAGATGCAATATAGATGATTTTTACAAATATAATGTTGAGAGAAAGAGGCTAGACAAAACGGCAATCCAGTATGATGCCTTTTATATAGAGTTAAAACACTTTATTAAGCTAAAAATTGTCAGTGTTAAAAGCCAGGATAGTGGTTGGCTTGTGGGAAAGGAGGGTGTGGGAGGGACATAAGGCCACGAGGGGCCTTTTGAGATACTGGTAGTATTATATTATATAGCTATAGCTTGATGTGGACGTTGGTTATATGAATATTTCACTTTGTGAAAATTCACTGGGCTATACAGTTATAAATTGAACACTTTTCTGTTTGAAGTATATTTCAATCATTTACTCTAAAGAAAAAAAAGCCTTTCAAAACTATTAATGTTATCTTTTTTTGTTATTGTTGTCCCTGAAGAAACTTTAGGGAATAAAAACAAAATATAATGTGAAATGAGATTCTGCCAAAGCCCCACCAGAAGTCTTGAGGTATAATGAAGGATCCTCTACTCTATTTTTATTTCCTATAATCCCAATGTTTCTGAATTAAAATAACTCTAATAATATAATAAAAAGTAAAGAAACAGACTTAGTCTAGATAGGTGATAAATGATACTAGAAATATTAATAGCCTCAAATAAATATGATAAAAAGTCATATTGTCTTTGTAACCATAGTTTTGTACTATAATCAGTAATTAAGATTAAAAAGAAAAAAATAAGTTAAAAAAGAAAAAATAAAATTTGGTAAAACAAAGTTTCATAATTCTGCATTTTTAAATGATAGCCTTACAAATGTATACAATATACATATACATATACCACATTGTCTGGCAAAATCAAGATGTTTTACTAATCAGCATTAAAAGCACTGTTAATTGCTCAATATTTTAAAACACATTGCAATCAGAAACATTTTTCTTTAATTTTACTTACTTAAGAAATGAAGCATGACATTATTGGGTATGTTTCGTTGAGCTCCAAAAATTATGATGTATGATATATAAAAATTTGTATTTTTTAATGTGTGAAGTGTCCATGCTAATAAAACAAAACCTTAATTAAGTATAATGAAAGTATTTATATTAGAAAGAAGAGAAAAGTGAATGACCGTTTTTACTAGTCACAGTGAAGTTAAGTACCCTCCAAAGGTTACTCAGCTGGAGAGTGGTAGAGCCAGGATCTAAACTGAGTAGTTCTGAAACAAAAGACCTTTAATATTGCACTTCTCACCCTCCATTTATATCCTTAAAACAAAAAACAAAAAAAAAATTGTGATATGATAGTTGCATGCAAACAATCTATTCATTTAGAACTGACAGAGATGTTTGCTCTTGAAGTCTAACATCATTGAAGTGAATTTTTTTTGCTTTGAATTTATTATAAAACAGCACATTTACTTGAGTTTTGGTTAGTAGATGATATTCCAGGGAGCAGATCAGCAGCACATGCCATCCTGATAAAATTTAAAGTCATGTTTGGCAACTAAATTCCCGGTTAGTCGTTAGTATTGAAAAGGTGCCCTTATGACCACAAATGGTTTAACTTGTATTGTTGATTTTGGTGTGTGTGTGTGTGTGTGTGTGTGTGTGTGTGTGTGTGTGTGATATCTTTTCACTTTCCCATCAACTTATTACTAAGTAATGTGAAAAGGAAGCACTTTTCTCCTATAGGTAAAGTGATAGCATAAACCAAGGAGGCAAATCCTCCTCTTAGCTAATTTTCTGTCATTAATCTTGTTAAATTTTGAAAGGAAAGGTTTAAGAGGAGCCTGCAACCATGTGAGAACCATTATCTACTGCTTGGGGTGAGGAACAGAAATTTCAGCCAATGGAAATATTCATCATAGTTTGTGATATTATATCTACATTTTCAATAAAAACAACAAAGGCAACAATTATATATTTAAAAAGAAATTCATTTCTAAAATCCTCCTGGCTGACATAACAAGACATTTTGTGTTCATGCATATTCTTTCCCTAATAGGGAATTGTTTCATGGAGGGTGGTATTTCTGGCCCCTAGCCCCATGGACAAGCATGAGGAGGACTCGGAGAAGAGGAAGTCAGTGTGTGGAAGTTCTGGGTGTGAATCCTGTATTCCTGTGGCTGGGCCTGTGACTGTTAGATTGCATTATGGGAAAAGCACATCCTTCCAGTCAGGCCTTTTTGATGAACACATTTTCTTATGATGTGCTTGTAAGGGTTCTCAGGGGGAAGTCAGAAGAAGGAAAATCACTGACTCTGCATGTTTCTTCCAGGAAGACCCCCTATCTTTAGATGTGCACAGGTGCACTCGGTGTCTCCTTCCTGATAGCATTGCAGCATCTGTTTTCGGACCAGCTACCTCTGAGCCCATAATAGCTTTAACTCCCACTTTATCACCTTTCTGCATGTTTCTTTGATGTCCATATTGAGGTGAGTGAAATCTAAGCTAGTGAGTGATAGAAATATAACTCACATTCACTCATCTACCATTTAGAATATGTCATTAGAGCCAGAAAAAGCACTCACTGTGAGAAAGTGTGCATAGAAACCTATTCCTGGGTGTAGGCACTGTGAGAACATTTTGGAGATACTCTAAATGGAACCAAGTCTTCAGAAGTGTATCCATAACATTTAGTAATAATGAAGATATTGAGACTTTTCATATAAGCTTCAACTGATCACTGAAAGAAAATTTCACCCCCTGCCTCCCTCCTTTCTTTCTTCGTCTTTGTCCCCTCCCCACTCTCTATGGAAATTTAAGCCCTACTATCATTCTATAGTTATAACTTGGGGTTATAAATTATAAAGATACATGGGGTTTTAACCCATGGAAAGCAAAATATAACAGCCTAAAGTGATGTGAACCTTTATTGAAGCAACAGGTTTTGAATTATTAGCATGTGCAGGATCTAATTTGAGCCCTAATGTCATGCTGTTTCTGGAAGGCTGAAGCAACCCTCATTCCATTTCAGATAGTTGATGTAATTCACTAAGTAGCAGATCAGTTTAAATTATTTTACTAAGGATTCATTTGATCCTCAGAATAACTGCTGCCTCTATATGTTACCTGTTAGACAGCCAGCATAGTACCAGAGGTATAGTAGATTCTCAATAAATGTGCTCTCTGCCCACTTCATTTTTCTCTCAAAGCCAAACTCAACCTAAGAGAATCAAAGGCATTTTCTTGTCCTTGAGAAGTGTAGGCTCTAATTGGGTGACAATTAGAACACATTATTTACAAATATGTACAAATAGATGATAGCATTGTGCAAATTTATTATATTAGTACTGAAGTATTAACACAATGATCAAGATTGGAGTGGTATCTGTAGAAAGGTAGATATAAATGGGCTCTTGGTGAAAGTGGGAGTTATGGATTATAGTTAAGAAGAGGCTGGTGTGGTTCAGTGGAATGAGTGCCAGCTTGAGAACCAACAGGTCACCAGTTCAATTCCCGGTCAGGGCACATGCCTGGGTTGTGGGCCAGGTCCCCTCTCTGGAAATAAATAAATAAAATCTTTTTTAAAAAGAAGGAAAGCATTCCAAGTAGGTGGGATGGCATGAAAAAAGGCATGGAGGCAGAAGTTATTAAACTGTATGTGGGCGATGGGCAAGCAGATAAACTGGGTTTGACCAGCCTGACCACATTGAAGACAAAGATACCCACACCTACTATACCCTCTGCTTTCCCACACTCATTCTCTAGGTCTGAGCTTAGGCATCCTCCTTATGGACAACACCTTAACCTGCAGTGAAGTCTTGCCAGGTGCTCTTCCTGGTCCTCTAACAGCTCCCTGTCTACCTTCTGCCATCATTACAAATGATATTGTGGTGGCTACTGCACTTAAAGCCTCTTAAGGAGAAAGACTATATCTTGCTTACTCATGTGTGTATTCTTGGCACCTGGCTTAGCTTCATGCCTAGCACTTAGGTACTCAGTGCAGATCAGTGGGAGGTGGGAGGAAGGGAGATGCATAGATAGGGTTGGCCAAATAGAGGAGGTGTAGATGACAGAAGGCCCTGAACTATGGCTGAGACTCTCATACAAAACTTGAGCACTAGTCCTTAAATTGTTGCCTTCCCACCATGGCCCCTTAGTAAGATTTTGTGATTAAAACAGTGGTCCCTGAACCTAAAAATACCCTGTTCTCTCTCCTGTCTCACCCTCACTCCTTCCAAGAACAATGCTTCCACCTGCCTTCTCAAGAAACTATCAGTTATCCCTCCCTCCTCTGTCTTCAGTTCTTCACAGCGTCTTCCCTTCAACATCCTGACATTTTCAAACCCAACCACCTTTTGAAAATGTATCCTCACAAACACTCATTCTGTCCAGGCCCTGCCCTTCCTCTCATCTCCCTGCTCTGCCCAAATGTACCAAAGTGTTACCTCTCGTCACTGTCTCCCTTTCCTCAGCAGCCTTCTCCCTTCACCTCATATCAGTCTGCCTCTGCCCCATGGACTCCATCCAAGCGGCTCTTCCTAACATCTCAATGGATCTGTTTCAGTTCTCAAATCCTCATTGTCAGTGTCAACGCCCCCTCCCCTCCTTAGCAAACACCTCTTCCCTCATTCTCCAGCAGTCTGCAGTTGGCCTGCCTCTTCCCAGTCCACTCTTCCTCAGCCTTTGCACACTTGATCTGTTTGCTCTGTGGGTAGTTTCCTCTGTCGAGGATGTGGCAGCTGAGTGTCAATGACTCTAAATACATCAGCTTTTCTGGTTGTCCAGAAGGCAGAATGGGAGGTCTGGGGGAAGGAAGCACTGGGTTTTTAGGGGAGATGGGCAGCACAGCCCTGGCAGGTTTGTAGAGAGAGCTGCCAGGGAGGTCCTTGGTCAGTCATAGTCTGGGGTTTGTAAAGCTTGTGTTTATAATGAGTTTGTCCTTTGTTTTTTGTTTACAGTTAATTTAGCACATATAAATACCAATCATTCCACAGGAATTGACAGAAAACCCAGCAATTTCCCACCTCCCACCCTCCCCACGCCCCTCCGTTTTTAAAATCTATCTGCTATTTGAGAAATACTGTGGGCCCTTTTCATCTGCAAATGTATGCTCTTCTGCTCTGGTCAATTGTCCTGATTTACCTTAAGATAAGAATTTGCTCTGCTCTATGTTTTTCTGCTCTCTCTCTCTCTCTGGAAATTCAATTGTACTCTGTTACATTGTTTTAGCTGATTAGTTTTGTATTTACCTCCATGTTTCTAAATAACATATTTTTATTTCTTGCTCTTGATTTTTTTTCCTTCTAGACATTTTCTGTTGGTCTCCTTTTATTCAAAACAAGTATTGTTTTCTTTTTCTTCCCTTGCCTCATCCCTCCTTTCTCCTAATGTTCTATTGTTACATTTTAATTTTAGGTTAGTTTGGTGTCACATTATCATGACTGATCAATGGTCTTCATTCTAGTAAACAATTACTTTTTCTTTTTAGTACAATTGTCATTTTTTTTATCATAGAGCTAATAATTGTTGTCTTTCTTCATTTGCCTTATTTTCTATATATTTACCACCAGCTACCCCAAACTTTGCCCCAGCCGTCTAAATCAGTCAGGCTTTTCTATAGCAGGCCTTCTAGAACCTTCTGACCTGATCTGCCTTCATGCCCATCAGGAGGGTTCTCTGAGCCATTCCCTTGACTTGGATCCCCTGTTTTATGGCATTTTTTAAAAAAGTCCTTGATTTGGTGAAGCAAAATCTTAATGATTTTCCTGAGAAGGGTGCATGGAAGGCAAAATTTTTTTGACTGAGTACAGTAAATCCTCACTTAATGTCATCATAGGATCTTGGGAACTATGACTTTAAGCAAAATGACATATAACAAAACCAATTTTACCACAGGCTAATTGATATCAACGAAAGTTAAGTTCCTACAGCATATTTCTGGTCACCAAAATATCAGTAAACTTCCAAATAAAGACCCTTAAAACTTCTAATATTAAACACTGAAATAACTGTAAGGTATACATACATTTAAGAAAGATTAATAAAAACAAGTAAAATCATTATTTTCTAACCCACTTATTCCAGTTCAGGGTCGCAGGTGGCAGAAGTCCATCCTGGCAGCTGAGAGCGCAGGTAGGCCCCCATGGACCGGTCACCCTTCTATCACAGGCACATCATACATCTCACACTCACATAAACGGACAGTGTAGACACGTTCACAGCTCTGGAACATGGGAGGAAACCAGGGTCCCTGGAGAAAAAGTTTTCACAGACAGGCAGAGAACATGCAAACCCCAAACAGACAGTGACTCCAGTCGGAGATCGTTTGTTAGGTTTTTTCATCAGTGTTATAATGAAACACTATTTTAGGACCTGCTACATATCAAAAAATGCCTTTATTCTGTCCACAAAATTAATAAAGTAACCTGATATATATATATTTTAAGTATATTTTATTGATTATATTGTTACAATAGTTCCGATTTTTTCCCATTTGCTCCCCTCTGGCCAGCACCACCCCTCCTCCAGCAATCCCACCCTGATATATATTTCTTGTTTGGAAGTAATGCAGAATTTGGAAGACATTGCTCCATTGCCTTTTAATTTGCAGAACCATTCTAACTCCCTGCAGGTCTGTCAGGCCTTCTCTTTGTCCCAGTGATCTGAAATTTCATGGGATGTGCATCTAGTCCCATCCTTTATTTAGGACATTTTCAGGGGGATCTCTTCCTGTCTGGAATGAACGTTCTATTGCTCTGATCTATTTTCTTGATTTGTTTTTAGGTAATTATTTGCTCCATTTTTTCTGTGCTCTCTGGAAATCCTATTATACTGACCTCTTGAGGTCATCTTCTGATTTTATCTTCCTCTACTTTTTCATATCTACAGCTTTTTGCTCTACTTTTTGGGAGATATCCTCAACTTTAATATCTTTTTTTTCTTTTTATTGATTTATTGGGGTTACACTGTTTAACAAAATTATACAGGTTTCAGGTACACAACTTTACAGCACACCATATGTACACTGTATTGTGTGTTCACCCCAAGTCATGTCTCCATTCTTCACCATTTATCACCCCTGTACCCTCCTCCAGTCCCTGGCTGGTTTGGCTCAGTGGATTGAGCGTCGGCCTGCGAGCTAAGTGTCGCTGGTTCGATCTTCCAGTCAGGGTACATCAGAGAAGGAAAACTCTGACTCCAAAAAACCTCCGCTGCCTTGCGGCATACCTCTTCAGGGGAAAGGCTAAGGGAGTAAACCCCGACAGAAAATCCGGAGCCGGAGTCCCTAAGGCGGTTTGACGTTGTAGTCAACACCGGCAACTCCTGCGGCGCACCTGAAGCCAAGCTGTATTGACTCCGTCTTTCCCTTGGACCCTTCAGCTGCGAAGAGAGGGGGGGGGTCTGCTGCATGGGCAACAGCAGACCCTCCATATCGCCCCGCCCAGGCTCTATAGCTTCAGCTTCACTGGAGAGATCACTCCAGCGTCATCGCAAGATGTCGATTCAACACGGGAGGAGACAGATACCGTGTCACTCCCGAGTCGGACTGCACAGCCATTCTCGGCGGTGCAGATAGACTCTTAAGAAGCTACACCATCGTCTCTCGAGATGGACGGCTGCCGCCGCCGACCCTCCTCCACCTCCCTCCCCGCAGCAGTCACCTCTCTGTTGTGTGTGTCCATGAGTTTTTTCTCTTTTTTATAATTTTTTTGCTCAATCCCTCTACCCTCCCAGGCCCCCCAAACAGTTGTTAGCCTACTCTATCTATGAGTCTACCTCTACTTTGCTTATTAGTTCATTTTGTTCATTAGATTCCACATATGAGTGAAATCATATGGTATTTGTCTTTCTCTGACTGGCTTATTTCACTTAGCATAATGCTCTCCAGGCCCATCCACGCTGTCACAAAAAGCAAAATTTCCTTTTTATGGCTGAGTAGTATTCCATTGTGTAAATGTACCACAGCTTTTCTTTAAAGATTATATTTATTTATTTTGGGAGAGAGGGGAAGCAAAACATCAATGTGAAAGAGCTCTTCGACCTGTTGCCTTCCACACACCCCCAACTGGGGACCAAACCCACAAGCAGGCATGTGCCCTGTCTGGGAATCAAACCAACGACCTTTCTGCCTTACAGAAGGATGACCCCAAACTGAACCACACTGGTCAAAGCTGTACCACAGCTTTTTTATTCACTCCTCTACTGATGGACACTTTGGGCTGCTTCAAAATCTTGTCTATTGTAGATAATACTGCAATGACCATAGAGGGGCATATATTCTTTCAAATTAGTGTTTTCAGATAAATGCCCAGAAGTGGAATTGCTGGTTTCATTTTTAATCTTTTGAGGTAACCCCATACTGTATTCCACAGTGGCTGCACCAAGCTGCATTCCCACCAACAGTGCACAAGGGTTCCCTTTCTCCACATCCTCACCAGCACTTGTTTTTTATTGATTTATTGAGGATGGCCATTCTGACTGGTATGAGTTTATATCTCATTGTGATTTTTATTTGCATTTCTCTGATGATTAGTGACATTGAGCATCTTTTCATATGTATATTCACCATCTGTATGTCCTCTTTGGAGAAGTGTCTATTCAAGTCTTGCCCAATTAGTAATTGAATTGTTTGTATTGTTGTTGTTATTTTGGTGTTGAGTTTTATAAGTCCTTAATAAATTTTGGGCATTAACTCTTTATCAAATGTATCTTGTAATATGTTCTTCCATTCAGTGGTTTGTCTTTCATTTTGTTGATGGTTTCTTTTGCTGTACAAAAACTTTTATTTTGAAGTAATCCCATTTCTTTATATTTTCTCTTCTTTCCCTTGCCAGAGGAGATCATATCAGAAAAAAATATTGCTATGAGCAATGTTCGAAATTTTACTGCTATGCTTTCTTATAGGATTTTTATGGTTTTGAGTATAACATTTGAGACTTTAATCAATTTTGAATTTATTCTTGTGTATAGAGTAGAAAAGTAGTCTAGTTTCATTTCTTTTTGAAGATCTGTCCAATATTTCCCACCCTATTTATTGAATAGACTATCTTTACCCCAATGTATGTTTTTGCCTCCTTTGTCAAATTGACTATAAAGCTATGGGTTTATTCTGGGCTCTCTATTCTGTTCCATTGGTCTTTATGTCTGTTTTAATACCAGTACCTGCAGTTTTGATTACTATGGTCTTGCATTATAGTTAGATATTAGGTAGCATGAGTCCTCCAACTTTGTTCTTCTTTTTCAGGATTGCTGTTGCTATTCAAGGTCTTTTGTGGTTCCACATAAATTTTTGGAATATTTGTTCTAGTTCTGTGAAATACACCATTGGTATCTTGATAGAAATTGTATTGAATCTATAGATTTCTTGAGGTAGTATGAATATTTTAATGATGTTAATTCTTCCTACCCATGAACACAGTATATACTTCCCCTTTCTTCAGTTTCTTATAATATTTTGAGTACAGGTCTTTTACATCCTTAGTTAAATTTATTCCTAGGTATTCTATTACATTTTTTGAAATTGTGAATGAGATTGTTTTCTTAATTTTCCTTTCTGATAATTCTAATTGGCATATAATTATGCAACTAATTTTTAGATACTAATTTTGTATCATGCTACTTTATTGAATTCATTTATCAGTTCTAGTAGTTTCTTGGTGGAAACTTTAGGGTTCTCTACATACAATATCATGTTGTCTGCAAATAATGACATTTTTACTTCTTTTTTTCTAATTTGGATGCCTTTATTTCTTCTTGTCTGATTGCTTAGGCTAGGACTTCCAGTACTATGTTGACTAAGAGAGGTGAAAATGGACATCCCTGTCTCGGTCCTGCTCTTAAGGGGAATACTTGTAGTTTTTGCCCATTGAGTATGATGCTGGCAGTAGGTTTGTCATATATGGCTTTTATTGCATTGAGGTATGTTCCCTCTATTCCCATTTTGCTGAGAGTTTTTATCATAAATGGATGCAGGAATTTATCAAATGCTTTTTTTCTACATCTATTGATATGATCGTGTGGTTTTTATCCTTCATTTTGTTTATGTGGTTTATCATGCTTATTGATTTACAAAAATTGTATGAACCTTGCATCCCAGGAATAAATCCCACTTGATCATGGTGTATCATCTTTTTAATGTATTTATGGATCTGGTTATTAATATTTTTAAAGGATTTTAGCATCTATGTTCATCAGGGATATTGGCCTATAATTTTCTCTTTATAGCGTCTTTACTCTGGTTTTGGAATTGCGAATCATAAAATGAGCTTTGGAGTCTTTAATTTTCTAGAACTTTGTGAAATAGTTTGAAAAAAAGAGTTGGGGTTTTTCAGGAATATTTTGGTAAAATTCGCCTGTGAAGCCATCCAGTCCTGAACTTTTGATTGTTGGGAGTTTTCTTATTACTGCTTCAATTTCACTAGTTATATAATTCACTCAGTTTCTCTGATTCTTCCTGATTCAGTTTTAGAAGATTGTATATTACTAGGAATTTATCCATTTCATCTACATTGTCCAACTTGTTGGCATATGCTAGTTTGTAATATTTTTTTACAATCCTTTGCATTTCTTTAGTGTCACTTGTTACTTTTCCTCCTTTGTTTCTGATTTTATTTATTTGGGCCCTCTCTCTTTTTCCTTTATGAGTTTGATTAAAGGTTTGTCCATACTGTTTATCCTTTCAAAGAACCAGGTCTTGAATTCATTGATCCTTTGTATTGTTTTTTAGACATTTTTTGTTTGTTTGTTTCTGTTCTTTATTATTTCCTTTCTTCTACTTATTTTGGGCTTTGTTTGTTCCCTTTTGTGTATACTTAGATTGTTTATTTGCCATTTTTCATGTTTCTTGAGATATGCTTATAATGCTATGAATTTCTCTCTCAGGACTTCTCCAGCTATGTCCCATAGATTTTGGGTGTTTGGAATATTATTTTCATTTGTTTCCCGGTAATTTGATCTCATTGGTAACCCAATCATTGTTTAGTAATATGTTAGTTAGCCTCCGTGTCTTTTTTTTTTTTTTTTTTTGATTGACTGATTGATTTTATACCATTATAGTCAGAGAAGATGCTTGATTTTATTCGATCTTCTTAAATTCAATGAGACTTGCTTTATGTCCTAACATATGGTCTATCCTAGAAAATATTCCATGCACACTTGAAAAGAATGTGTATTTTGCTGATTCAGAGTACGTGCTCTGAAGATATCAATTAAATCCATATGATCTAATGTGTCGTTTAAGGCCACCATTGCCTTGATTTTCTGTCTGGAAGTTCTATCTGCTATGACTGTATTACTGTCAATCTCTCCCTCTACGTACTTCAAGATTTGTTTTACATGTTTATATTCTCCTATGTTGAGTGGATAAATGTTTACAACGGTCCTAGTCTTTTGTATCCCTTTCATCATTATTAGTGTTCTTCTTTGTCTCTTACTATATAGCCTTTGTTTTAAAGTCTATGTTGTCAGATATAAGTAGTGCTACCCCAGCTTTTTTTTTTTTTTTCCTATTTGTATGAAATAGCTTTTCCATCCCTTTACTTTTAGTCTGTGTGTATCTTTCGTTCTGAGGTGGGTGTCTTGTAGACAGCATATAGATGGGTCTTGTTTTCTTATCCATCCAGCTACCCAGTGTCTTTTGATAGGAGTACTTAAGCCATTTACATTTAAAGTGATTATTGATAGGTATACATTTATTGCAATTTTATTCTCTAAACTATGTTTCTCTGTTTTATTTTCTTTTTGTTCTTGTTTTTCCCTCCTCTTCCCCCTCTCCCTACCCCTTCTCCTCCTCCTTCTTCCTACTCAAGAAGTCCCTTTAACATTTGTTGTAATAGTGGTTTGGTGGTAACAAAGTCCTTTAGCTTTTTTTTTTTTTTTTTTTTTTTTTGGTCTGAGAAACTCTTTATTTCTCCTTCAATTTTAAACAATAGGCTTTCTGGGTAAGTAGTCTTGATTGTAGATACTTGGTTTTATCATGACTTTGAATATTTCATGCCAATCCCTTCTGGCCTAAAATGTTTCTCTTGAGAAATCAGCTGACAGTCTTATGGGAGCTCCCTTGTATATAACTGTCTTTCTCTTGTATCTTTTAAGATTCTATCTTTGTCTTTAACTTCTGCCATTTTAAGTAAGATCCCTTTAAATATCCTCATATATATATACATGTATGTATTTCTTGCTGCTCTGATTGGGTGTTTTTGCTACCTTGTTTTCCACATTGCTGGTTTGATCCTATATGTCATCCAATGTACTGTTTATTCTTTCTTGTGTATTCTTCATTTAAGATATTGTATTCTCATTTCTGGCTGGTTATTTTTTATGGTGTCTATGTCAGTTTTTATAACCATTGCTTTGAACTCTACATCTGATAAATTGCATGCCTCCATTTCATTTAGCTCTTTTTCTGGCGATTTCTCCTATTCTTTCATTTTGAGCCTGTTTCTCTGTCTCCCCATTTTGGCTGCATCTTTGTGTTTTTTTCTATGTATTTGATACATCGCTATGACTCCCAATTTTTGTGGGGTGGCCTTGTGTAGTAGGTGTCCAATGTAGTCCAGTAGTCCAAGTCTCCTTGATCACCTGAGCTGGGTGCTACAGAAATGTCCCTTTTGTGGGTTATGTGGCCCCTTCTGTTGTAATTGAGTATAGCTATTGGATTGTTCATGCATGGGATCAACCTTTGACTTTGACTTTGAAGCTGCTGCTGCACTGATATTAACCACATGAAACAAAATTCGCCTCAGCAGTGTTTGATGCCTGCTGAGATCTCTTTTTGGATATGCTGCTTGTGAACCTTATTGGATCATGCTCTGATGTTGTCTGAAGCTGGCCACTGATTGTGTTGGTTCTGGGCCTCTTGGAAGGGACTCTGCTGTAGGCCAATATAAGACACTGCCTGTGACTGACCCTGGGCAACCTCTTTGGAGCTAAAAGTGATCCACGGTTTGTAGCTGCCTCTGCTGGGCCTGGGTACACATGGGAAGGACCAAGCTGCTAGCAAGGCAAGCTTCTATCATCACTGGGCCCATGGGCAGGTCAGGAAGAGTCCCAAGGCACCCAAAATTTTACCTCTGCCTGCCAGCTATCTATTAGGCTAAATCACTAAAAGTTCTTCTAACTACTCCTCAGCAAGATGTAAGCTCCATAGGGTGGAGCAAAAGGAAATTGAGAAAGTTGTTTTTGCCCCAGGCTGATGCCATTTGGAGGAGAATGCTCTACCCAAGAAAGATGAGCCATGGCTGGCGTGGCTCACTTTGTTGGAAAATCATCTCATACACCAAAAAGTTGAGAGTTTGATTCCTAGTCAGTGCACGTCCCTGGATTGCAGGTTTGACCCATAGTTGGGGTGTGTACAGGAAACAACTGGTTGATGTTTCTCTCTCACATCAGTGTTTCTCTCTCTCTCCCTCTCTCTCTCTCTCTCTCTCATCTCCTGCCCTCTCTATAAAAGCTATTTAAAAAATGTCCCTGGGTAAGGATGAAAAAAGAAAAAGAAAGATGGCCTCTGCTATCTGAGAAAGGGACTCAGCACGAGGATCCTGTCAGCTGTTGAGGCAGAGCTGCCTCCAATGCCCCGGCTTGGTTGGAAACTACTCTGTCCAGCAGAGGTTTCACGACCACAGTGGAACAAATCTATCCAGGACACTGTATTTTGTCTTGGGGGAAAAGGAGGTGGCTGTTTCCTCTAGTGGAGAAAGCGCAAGACCTCCATCTCTCATGCTTTTTATTGAGAAGGGTATGCATGGGAAATATAAGGTAAAAATTCATAAATCATCAATAGCTTTTAGGCGCCTGGATTACAGTTGACATTTACAGATTACAAGTATCAATATAGAGGGCACAGTGACCAGTCTGTGTCAGGGTCTATTAAACATCTTGATGCCACACTGGCATTAGGTGGAAGGTTTCATACATTGCTTGCTAGAGATTGTTTTTAGTTAACTAAGAGATAAGAAAAGCAGAGCAAGCCCTAAAGTATAATAAGCATTCTTTAAATCCAGTTCCCATGGAAACCCTCTGAGTGGCCTTCGGTCCTGTCTCCTGCACAGCCTTCCAGTGTTCTGTTGAGAGTTAAAGACTTCCCAAGGGGTGGGAAACCTGGCTCACAGCTGGGGCTACAATTCCCCATACCACAAGGAGTGGTTCCTCACAAGCTGTTCAGCTCTGTTCTCAGAAGCACAAACCCCAGACTCTAGTCATGCTCTGCCTTCCCTCCAGCATAGTCCAAGTTGAGTGGCTGTGGATGAAATTCTCTGCATTAGCCCTTTAAGAGTGCACCTGTGTCTCTGGTGGACTCCTTTCTCTCCCTGGTAGACAGAAACCCCACTGCTTTTCACAGCCTGATATTACATGAACACCTATTTCTGGCTCTGGTACTCGGGACTGGGGAGCCTGGCTTGAGGTTAGGCCCTATGTTTTTCAGGGGTGTAGGGGGAGCACCCTGCAGCTGAGATATTTCTCCAGAACCTCAGCCACTGCCCTCCAGGGGAGCGGGGCCAGCCCTTTTCACATCTCCACCGGTCTTGATGTGGCTTCTTCTGTAAATTTTTAGTTATAAGACTTCTCTTCAGCTAGCCTTCAGTTGATTATTCAGGATGATTTTTCTATAATTTAGCTGTAAGTTCAGTTTGGTCTTGGGAAGAAGTAAGTGTAGCCTCCACCCATTCTGCCACCATCTTGGATCTCTATCCTAAAAATATTTTGAATTTTGAATTTGTGACTTTTTTCAATTTCTAAATATTTTACATTGTCCTTTGTTATATAATACCTTGTTTCTGTTTCTTAGATAACTTTTCTTATGCCTCTGAAAATATTAATAGTGGTGTATGTGAGTTTATGTTCATTTGTTTTAATTATCTTCCCTGTTTATTTTTTTTCAAATTGCTATTTTTACCAATTTGTTTGTTTTGATTTCTGTCTTTTATATAGGTAGTTTTCATCACAAGTCTTTCTGTTGATCCTTGGTTTTCTGCTCATGTTCAAAAGTGGGGTTTACAAAGCTAAGAAATTTCTTAGAACATATAGCTATTTGACTGTGTCACTAGAGGAAGACTTGACAGGGCCATTTAGTAATGCCCAGAGTAGAGCCCACAGTCTTCTCCCTGGAAGGAGATAAGTCTGACAACCAGCACTCTTGGGCTGGCTGCGGAATCTCAACATGTAGCATACATACTTTTTTCCTTGTTTTCAGTATGATGACCTCACCCTTCACTGTGCCCATTAACCTTCAATTCTGGGACCTTCTTCTCCAGAAAGGATGAGGCAGTTGCCAAGTGATATAGTATCTCAGAGGGCATTGGGCATCATACTACTTCCCAAGCAGAGTTGTGATCACCCTACACTTGCTAAACATTTGGAGGTTCCCACAAGTGTAAATTGGGTTCATTCTTGGCTTTACGACTACTGACATAGGAGTCTGTTTTCTAAGGCTCCTGCTAAGTTGTTTAACACTCATCCATCTGCTTTCCAGTTTCCAGAATTTGGTTTCTCTCTTTTCTTTTCTGTTCTTTTAGCCCTTCTTTTATTTCTTTTTGGAAAGGAGTCTGGGGAAGGAGCAAAAATGTGTGCAAATGACCATCTTTATCTAGAACCTAACAATTTTCCAGGATTAGTTATGTTATTTGCTAAATTTTAGACTCTGGAACCTATTTCTATATCTGTGTCCCAGTGAAATAGCGTTTCTTAAAATAATTCCTGGGAGCTTTTGTGATTTTTCAGGTTGCTACATCCAAATTTAGGTGTGTCTCTTAAACTCAACTTACCTAGGTGACTTTGCTTTTGTTCCTTAAAGGGATTCCTAGTTGAGATTTCAATAGCACCTCATCTTGCCTTATTGTGCTTAAGTCTGCTATTCTTCAATGCTTTCTGTTTCTTTTTAATGCTGATTAGGGGCCAACAATTTATTTTAAAAATTGGATTATACAGGATTCCTGCTCAGTGAGCTATTGATCCAAATTAGTGGTTAGCAATTTCTGTTAATTAGCTAAATCCTCTATTCCCAGTTAAGGTATTGTCATTTCATGAACATCGCAGCTCTGCTTTGAGTCATAATATTACTTGTTAAGACAAGTTAGCTGTTACCTACTACTTGTTAATACAAGTGTTTCATGTATTGTTATTATTGAATGTTTTTTTGGCCCTTGGCTGAAGCTTTTGCTTACTGCCCTCATGTAGATCTAGTGCAAATTAGAAAGTGTTTTTTTGCCAACTTAGTTCTGCTGTGAGCCATTTCCTGGTTACGGTTGATTATTCAGTGCAGCTATATTAATCGTAGGGGCAATACCATGCTCTTAGAGATTGTTTGAACTCTAGTCAGCCTTTGCAAAATGGCAGCCCAGCAGACAGTATTCAGACACAGACAAAGAAGGCCTGTGTGCGAGAAACTCATACCCACAGGTGCCTAAATAGCATCAAACTCAAGTCAACTTGCAGATTCCATCCTTCTTCCTTCAGTCTTTTCCCATTTCAGCTACTGTTACAAATTTCAACTGTTAGCATATGGCTACAGAAAAATCAGAGAAACAGTAGTAGACAGGAAAATTCAAACTGGTCCAACAATGCAAGCTGTTGGTGCAAAAAGAGATTAAATGTTGTCATTTAGTTGAGGGTGAAGCTATATCATTAAATCATCCCCTAAAGCAGGGTAGGCAACCTATGGCCTCCAGGCCAAATCCTACGAGAGGCCTGATTTTTACTGTCCTCTAAGGACACGGTTGTAAGGGGAGCTTTAAACAAGAAAGATTATGATCCTGAAAAGGAAAAAGAGAATGGGGAAGAAAAATAGAAAACAGAAGGAGGAGGAGAAAAGGAAGAAAATGTTACATAGACTGTATGTCTGTGATCTACAAAGCCTAAGATATTTACTGTTTGGCTCTTTACAGAAATATTTTGCCAGCCCCTGGTCTACACACTGCTGGCTTAGCCTTGTTCCATTCCTGTCCACATGTTCCTTCCCCAGTCATGGAAAGTTCTCAGAGTTTTTCCCAAGACTTTAGCAATTTAAATACATATGTGTGTTTGTATGTGGTTTCAAAAAAGTTTAATTATGGGTAGACTTGAATCATCAGTTCTCAAGTTTGTGACATTTAAGCAAATTTACCAACATAAAAGATGGCATTATAGGTGTGTGTGTACATATGTCAGCGTGACCCATTATAGATTACATACCTAGCTACAACTGGAGAAAACAGCAAAATTATGAACTGTATTTTTGTAAACGCTTTTGGCTTTGTTGGAGAGACTATCCTAAAGATATATGTTAAACTTGTTTCTCTTTGTGAGTATAAAATATAAGCAAAAATAAAATTAAAACATGCTTTTACAATACAAATATCCTCTTATTTACTGAAAGGCTAACCACAGAAAACTTTAGAATTAGATGAGTAAGTTTTAGAAATTATGACTTTACCAATTGTTCTCCCGTACTGTGGATATTAGCCAAAATATGGTCTTTATTAATAAGAGGTGTACAGGGTTCATCATTTTAGGCTTTCTCATTTTACAGCATTTTTAGTCTACACACTCAAAAGCATCCACATACCATTTTCAGGTGAATTTTCCAAAACCTTAGCTCTGATTCTGCCTAATAAGTGTAGTCAACAGTAAGAAATTAAACCAAAGAAGTAAATTATCAAACATTTCTTTTTGAGTCAATTAATATGAAAGTCCTGAAAAAATACCAGTGGTACAGTCTTATATTGTTCAATATATTATGCTATAGTTCTCTCAGTGTTATGGGATATTTTCGTATTTGCCTTGAGTACGTTGGCAAATTTAGCATTCTTATGAACTCATTATTCCTCCAATTATGAAATATTATCCCCATGCTATCAAAAAGTGAATTGAGAATAGAACATTTAGATAAGTGCTCAGTAATAAAGCTGTAAGGCCAGTTTATGTCTCTAATACTCAGTCCTTGCCCGGAATTTAAGTATAACCAATACTTAATGTTCACCTTCAGTCCTGTGAGTCACATAGTTTAGTAAATAATTTATTGATTCATTCTTTTCTCTAATCCCCACTACGACTCTAATCCACGGGTCACACAGGATTCATCTCCAGCTATATAGCATTGTAGTCAAACATTACTTTGTAATGTCTTTTCCTTTGCCAAAGTGGTTCATCTATTAAAACAATTCAAATTATATAGTATTTTCTGTTTGGATATTAGATTTTAGAAATCCAGAGTTCAACATTAAGCCAGTGGTTTTATTTCTTTTAAAAATGAGGACATAGGATGGAGCTCCAGCGAAAAGCTGGTCCTGAACCTCATGAGTGTATCCTGTGCAGTGTACATTGTAGACTTCCGGGGCCATTGTTGGGGTTCCATAACCATTTTCAACTGTAGATGTTTAAGGAAGGAATAACATAATAGCTGAATCAAAGAAGGTAGAGAGATGCTAGTATACCCTCTCTCAGCAGGAAATAAAGCAATTAGTTGTGCACTTTTTGGAGACCTAATCATCTGCTGACTGGGTAGAGTAAGGGAATTTATATATAATATAAATGGGATGAAATGAATGGCTAATTAAGATGAAACTTATTCCATACCTGAATGCATAACACTACAAAAAATTAAGAAGGGGGAGAAAGAAGAAATTAATTCATAATAATTGACTTTATCAAGAATAATCTAAAGAACTACAAAATATTTAAATTCCCTATAAGTTGCCCAAATCCTTATTTTGAATAATCTGTTCATTTCTAAAGTTTCACTTCTGAGCCTATCACGATTTTCTTAAAAAGAAATGGTGGGGCAGTATGGGGTAAGGGACTACCCTTTCTAAACAGATCTGGAAAGGCTTTGAAAGTCACCATTCCCCTAATAACATGGTCAGACTTCAGCCTGTGTTCCTATAGTTAATGAGCTTATATACTTCTGCAGGGAAAAACTGAGCCGTCCTGAGGGGCAGCATGGCCAAACGCTCCCAAGCAATTAAAAGGCTGATTAAGTGTTTATCTTCTTTACAGGTGGGAAGGAAAGAATGAAAATGAAGTGGGCAGATGTAAAGAGACTGGTAAAGTTCACGTGACTGTGGATCTCAAATACTACCGACCAACTGAAGTGGTAAGGATTCCTGGCCGCCTAGTGTGGGGCCACATTTGGCCAGCTGTCTGGGAAAATACTGTCACTGAAAGCCTGAAGCCAGCCTTCAAAGTTCTCCATTGGGTTCTCTGGAATCTTCCAGGGAGCCTTTCCCAAACCAGAGTACAGTGAATTGAATTTGAGATGTTATTCTCACCACAAAAATCTATTGCTTTAAAAACGAAAGCAAGGGTAAGACACACCCAAGGAAATAGGTTGTTGCAGAAATGGAGACTCATACCAATGGCAGATCTCATCATGTTAGCCCCTTGCTTTGATGGCTGATCCCAGATACCTTCAAGGCCCTCCATAACCTGCAGAATCTCAAGATCCGAAAGGCTGCCTGCCTCCTCAGTGTTCCCATGCACTCACACGCACACACAAACGTATATCATGAATGGTCTCCCTATACATTTTTTAACACTCAGCTCAAGTACTATCCTGCCTTTGATTCCTTTTCTAGACAATATGCCACTTGCACTGAAATTTCTACTTCTTCCTTTTTATCTACATTATATGCTACACATAATTATAACATCTATTAGAAATTATTATATGCATTTGTTTACATGTTTTTCTCCCTTTACTAAACTGTAAACTCTTCTGGGATAATATCTTTGACTATTACAAAGTACAATATGTGCTTAATAAATACTGATTGATGGGTAGATGGATGGATGAATGACCTATAGAGTGTTAGAACATAACATCCTCCTTTACTAGATTTATAAAAACTTCTAGCTTGGTATTCTCACTTTAATGTGGTCCACCCTCACTATGGTGACAAAACTCAATATGTTAAGTATACCTAAAGATAATAGAAAGTGGCATTTTCAGAGAGAAGTATTCAAATTGTTGGTTACCTAATGACATACGCATTAACTGTGAAAACAAGATCCTGTAAACCTGTTTTTACCTGTGTTTTTAACCAAATCCCTGTGTGTTGTACAAGCTTTCAGAGATTGGGAAAACCCCAGTGAAGAGAAATTGAAAGTGCATGTGTTATCAGTAACTACCCTTTAAAATGCCTTGTTTCTGACAAAAGAAAAATCTTCATTTCATGCACTTTTACACACAGGAGGAAATAAAAAAGAAAGAAAACAACCAGTGCTTAGAGACTAGGACAGTAGAGTCAAAGGATTGTCTTGGCACAGGGCGTGGCTGGCTCTTTGACACAAAGGAACAATGGTTCCCTGTGCTACTAGCAAGCGGGCGTGCCAAGGAGGGGATGTGCTCTATCTGTGGGAGGAAGATACCGGCTCCGTCCTGCTGACACAGCAAGGAATGCCAGTCTGGGGCCCCTAGCCACACTGACATTTGTTGCGCTGTCCTAAAGAGGTGCCACAAGGTGTCATTTTTCTGGAACATTATGCAGATCACAGAACAGGCAAAGCTGTTTCTATGCTAACAAAACTTGCCATATCAGAGTGGAAAATTTACAGAGCCAATAGAAAGCTCAATCCTCATAACAATTTAAACACGGTTCTTTCTCTGATACCAAAATAGTTTCAAAAGCTAGGAAGTCATTAAGAGTGGCTTGTCTGTCATTCTCACTTAGGCAAGGTGTGGAATTGATAAGAACACAGAACAAAAGAATTTGATGAACAGGAAAAGGACCCTTGGACTAACAATACAGTTCTTGAAGTCTGTCCCTGTCGACCCCTCTTTCCTGTCCTGACACTACATCCCTCCCTATTTCTTTTGTTCATTCAAATGTCATTATCATACCTGTTCTGCAACTTCATTCACACTAAAGCTGTTTGAACCTAAGAGTGGTATCTTATTTCCTGTGCTTGCTTTATTTGTTCACTTACCTAGCTCCCACCTTAGATTCCCCTTACTACTTCAGTTTGGATGTTTCACTGCATTTCATCTTTCTAAGCCTCTGGGCTGCATTAATTTTGTTTACTCTACTTCAACTGAGTATTCTGTTGGGCAAGCTTTTTGTGTATAGTGTGACTAAACTTTTAACCTCATTCCTCAGAACAAGGCGTTTTTACAGAACTTGGATCAGCTTTACATCCTTCTGTTGAATTGCCTCTGGGTGATAGTCCTCTTCCAGTTGAAAGGTGACCAGAACTGAACACAGGCTTGTAAATGAGCTTTCACTTATGTGGGGACTTGAGTAGCCAACACATCTAGAGACACACTGGGCATGAGAAGCACCAAGCTTCTCTGAGATTTATCAGCACTTAATTTAGTGTAGACATGGGATTCTCCTTTGTCTGAATTGTATCCTTCTCCACTCAGTGTCTTAAGTTCATCTAGCAAGTTCCAAGGCTTCTTTTCATCCTTGCTCAGATTCTGTAAAATTGTGTCCTCATGGTTAGCTTTAATCATGTGTATTTCCTCAACATAGGGCACTCCAAGGCAAAAAGCGTGAACTATTGAATAGATCTCCTTAGCATCAAATGGTTCCAAACTCTCTGATAAGAAAAAATAAAGAAAATTTAAAAAGAAGAAAAGTGATAAGGACAAATCAAGTGTCAGAAAACCAGTATCCTAAAACAAGACTAAAGAGACAAAGAGGTTTATGTTGTTTTTTTGAATAAGATTCAGACTAGTCTTGAGAAAGGCTCCTTTACTCAGCATAAGCCAGCACTAACCCAGAGGAGGCCACCAGAGATTCCATAGAGAACATACTTGCACGTATGCCAATGATTTCTGGTCCCCATTGATGTAGCTACTACAAAATCTTAAATCTTGCTTATGTACCAACATGAAAGGTCTTGAAAATTTTCATTCTAATCAAAGGATTCCAGCATGCAATCAGAACTGAACGGAGTAACAGTTTTTACTTCGTTACCTATAAACACCTTGGTTTCCTTTGAACATTTAGGAGTTTTGCTTCTGTGGAGAGCTTAATCCTGAAAACTAGACTTTAAATTTCACATTGCCCCTGAATTTCAGTATTTGATGATGGCATTATCAATACTTAAGTTTTGTGCCTCTGAAAACTCCTGTCTTGTATATAGTTCTATATGTACATACATTTACATATAGATTCATTGCATTGTGCATTTATTCATAGAAAAGTGGGGTTGTGCTTAAATATGGGCTCCAGAGCCAGACTGCCTGAATTCAAAAACTGTCAATTACTAGCTGTGTGACCTTAGGCAAGTTACTTAACTTCTCAGTGCTTCTGTTTCCTTGTCTTTAAAATGGATTTGATAATAGAACTTCTTTCAAAGAGTTGTTGCAAATTAACAATTAAATATATGTAATGCTTATTAGAACAGTATCTGGAGCACAGTAAAACACCCAGTATTGATGCTGTTTTTATTTATTCATTCATTCAGTAAATATTTACCAAACACTGTGTTAGATCCTAAGGAATACAGTATGAACAAGACAGACACATCCACTACTCTTGTAGAGATTGTAGATATAGAGGTCTAAGTCAATTACTTAAATCTAGTACCTTTTGAAAAGTAGAATGGCATTATTGGTGAATCATATAGATTAACTAATAAAAGTAGATAACACGTTATAAGCAAAGCTATTAGCAAATATTAATATGTACTTTGGCTTTTTTATTCTCATTTTATCTTGATTTCCATCCGTTCTGATCTGCTCTCTGAAGATTAAATATTCAGTAGTATGAAAACATCATGTAAATATAAGAAAACAGATACTGACCTATTACTTACTTTACCACTAAGGTATCTTGCTTTTGTTTAAGAATGTTTAACTTGGAAAATTTACAAATATCAAGTTAAGTATCCATCCTAATGAGCCAAACTTTTAACCACATCAAATGGTCAATCCACTAAAAAAATAAAAGATAAGATTTCTTTCAGTGAAACAAACAAAAATCCTTTTTTTTTCCCCCAGAGCATTTTAGGAAAGACGTAGAGGACGTGTTCACAGACTGAAAGTGAAACCACATATTTTTCATAAAAAAAAAATCTTGACTTAAATTCTAGTAGATAATGTGAACTAAATTTTTTCTTGCTATATTATTTGCCTTTAACACTCATTTTTCTTCCCATGTCCTCGACTGTGATTGTTTTTGTTATATTTGCTTAGATACTTTGTTTATTCCCATTTTTTATAAATATTAGAAAAATTCATGAATTAAAATCTAGAGTGGAGAAATAATAACTTTATTTTTTTCTTTTTTTTTTAATGTGTTTTATTGCTTATAATATTACATTTGTCCCAATTTCCCTTCCCTCTGCTCCCCTCCACCTTGTGGTCCCCCTCCCTAGAGTTGTCCCCCACTTTTAGACCATGTCCATTAGTTGTGCATATAGTTCTTCTCAACCTCTCTCTGTCTATTCCATTCCCTCCTACCATGATCCTTAATTCCTATATCATCTCCCTCCCTCTCCCTGTTCCCCCTCCCTGTTGACCTCTCCCCAATATGTTCCCCGTACCTATAGTTCTTTTTCCACTCTCGTTGCCTGTTTAGTTCACCTTTGTTTCAATTCCCTAGCTTCTGTTGTTTCTTGTGATGCAGTTTTCATTTTAGATTTCATAGTTTTGATCCTCCTTTTTCTAAACCAGTCCCTTTAACATCTCATATAACAGTGGTTTGGATCTAATGAACTCTTTCAGTTTTATTTTGTCTTGGAAACACTTTCTCTGCCCTTCTATTCTGAATGACAATTTCGCTGGATAGAGTATTCGTGGTTGTAGGTTTTGGATTTTCATTACTTTGAATATTTCTTGCCAGTCCCTTCTTGCCTGCAGGGTCTCCCTTGAGAAGTCAGCTGATAATCTAATTGGGACCCCTTTGTACATGATTCTTTTCTTCTCTCTTGCTGCTTTTAAGATTCTCTCTTTATCTTTAATTTTTGACATTTTGATTATAATGTGTCTTGGAGTGGTTCTCCCTGGGTCCAGTTTTTTTGGAACTCTCTGTGCTTCCTGGACCTGTAAGTCTATTTCCTTCCCCAAGTCTGGGAAGTTCTCCTTTATTATATTTTCACTCAATTTTTCAAGTTCTAGTTCGTCTTCTTCGCTCTCTGGCAAGCCAATGATTCTTATGTTGGGCCTTTTATAGCTGTCCCAGAGGTTTCTGATCCTCTCATCGTTGCTTCCCGTTCCTTCTCTATATTCTGGTTTGTTGAGATGAACTCTGGATTTTTTTTCCTCACAATCTGTCTCGTATGTGGTTTTGTTGCTTTCGTTATGAGTGTTTTTTGCTTCTTTCTCATCTTTTTCCAGATCTTTTGTTAATTCTGTAAGCCACCTGATAACAATGGCCCTGAACTGAGCCTCTGACAGGTTTCTTATTTGTTCATCTGTCAGATTCCTCATCTGTTGCCTGGTGAGTTGTGCCACCGGGATTTCTATAGTTGTCTGCCTCATTTTGACAGATGCGTTTTGTTTTCTTGGGCCGGCTATAGGGGTCTGTGCCTGTGTACTCGTCACAACCCAGCGACCGGCGCCGATCTGCAACCTTTCTCGCTGCGCCGTGGTGCTTTGTCGTCACAACCCAGCGACAGGCCCCTGTCCGCAACCTATTTCGCAGCCCTGTGGCGCTTTCTTTGGGGGCGGGGGTCCAAGATGGATTCACACAGTTATTCCGCTAGGAGACCGGGATCCGTCCACCCGCCCCCCTGGGCCTCACTGTTCAAGGCGATGTGGTGGCTGCTTTCCCCAGCGTTGGGGTCGCGAGCTGCCGGGGGTTCGACTGCAGCCGGGGTTGTTCTCCCTGCCGCTGTCCCTGGTGCAACCGCAAACAGCACCGCCCCCTTTCTCTCGTCCTACCTGCCCAAAGGGCGCCGCTGGTTTATAACTTCATACGTTGGGCTTCCGTGTAGCTTTATTTTCTGGAATTTCTAATTATCTTTTGTTTTGAAGTAGTTGTAATCCTCTTTAGTTGTAGAGGGAGACCGAGCATGTCCGTCTAAGCCTCCATCTTGGCCGGAAGTCTTGAGAAATAATAACTTTAAAGAAGTTCAACAAATACCTTCCTTCAGTAAAAACATGTGGCCTGTTTCTAATCAAATTACCATAAGCTTGTCAAGTTGTTACCTCTGCAAACTTCTCCTAATATTTTTCTGTAAATATGGTAAACTCAATGGCCCAAAATTGCTTGCTCTGTCTCATAGCCCTGTTAAGAATAATGCTATGTAGCACTTTCCAAACCTCAGGAATCTGATCTGTCATCAGAGGACTTGTATAAATACCAGTTAGAGCTTCCCTCAGTTCCATCTTTGTTTATTGGAAGTCTTGAAACTGTCCCCTTTTATTCCCTGTTCTCACCACATTCTCACACTTCCCCACTTGTAGCCAGAAATTAGATCCTCTCTACTCCATCCCTTCATCTTCTCCAGATCTGTTAGAAGCTAGTGATCTCTCCCTGTCCTGATTCTTCTGACCTCTAAGACTCTATCCTAACCCCCTACTCTGCTAGTTTTTGTTCCTTGTTGTGACTAGTGGGACCCTGGGTGGGAGGATGCAGAGAGAGCAAATTAAGGGCAAGTCCCTTTCTTTCTGCATTCCTTGACACGTATAAGGAGAGGCTGGACTACTTGTTCTGTAAGGTCCCTTCCAGTTTTCATATCCTAGCATTTCTGCTTTTGTAACTATCAGACCAAGCAGTGTGAAAGGTCGTCACTAATGCCTCATCAGAATGTTTCCTCTTTTGTAATTATTCTCTGAACTTCTTACTACTTGAATTTTATAATTTATATCTCTTAAGTCACCATCTATATATTTTGAGCCTCCCTCTTAGGTTCCTCATAGTAATCTTTATATTTTTCCTTAATCACATTGGCCTTTTGTACCCTTTTTCTTCCTTGGACTTAACCAAGAGAGCCTTAAATTTCAATCTCTGGTTGATTCTCAATTTTCCACTGTATCTTTTCCATACTTTGTAGGATCCCACACAAAACCCTCAGGCATATATAACATTCCTCCTCAAGCCTATGTTTTTTCCTTGGCTGCTATCCCCCCAAGAGCATTTCATATCTAATGAAATAGGAATTGTGTACTGACCATAATGCCCTCAACTGCCTTTGATTTTCCTTGAAGTTTCTTATGATTAGATCCAGATTAGAATGATGCCATTAAAAATTCAAAAAAATTTTAAGAGTATACATAACTATATGCATTTTCTTATTTTAAAATACTTTTTGTATTTATCCTAAAAACTTTATGGTATCCTTAATGTAGATGATTTTATTCCTGCACCAGTAGGGAATTCCTATAAAATCTGTACCATTTTTCTTAAAAAAAAAAAAAAAAAAAATGCTTTTCAGGTCATGACTACCCTCATTTAAATTGTAGTGTTGACCTCTTGACATCTACAAAATAAATTCCAAAATCTTGGCAATTTGTTTTAGCCTGTGTATTGACTTTCCTTAGGAATAACAATTAGTACTTGAGCTCAGCTTCTACCTAAACTAGCTCTAATGTGGGTCACTCAAAGCACAGAACTTTGGGAGAGCCATCCATCACTGATGTGATGACCTGTTCCCTCTTCATTTGCATCTAGCCAGTAAGATCTATATTCTGGAACTTTAGAAATCCCTATTTGTTGTTTGTTTTTTAAACAGCTCAACAATGCTTTTCTGTTCTATCAAGCCAT
Organism: Furipterus horrens; assembly: GCF_987537825.1. NCBI lineage: Eukaryota > Metazoa > Chordata > Mammalia > Chiroptera > Furipteridae > Furipterus > Furipterus horrens. The sequence goes on from NW_028327173.1 coordinate 97,221,077, forward strand.
ATTTACCTTCTAAAATAACTATCATTTAAATATCTTTATGCATGGAGATTTCGTAGATAATATTAGCCATGGTTTTCTTCCTCCACCCTGTTCCAATAAGGTTACTATTCCTGTCCAAGTTTGATTTTTTTTTTTTTTTCCTAGCACATTATCCACTTGTGGGCACCAGATATTCTGGATCTACTAAAATTTAATCTATGTGTACTGACTTTGGTCTCCTATCTGTCTTTATCTTACCCTAGAGGCTTCCTCTTACCTCATTCCCCACACCCTTGATTCATGGCAAACTGGTTTCTTCATTCATTGTAACATCTACTAGCAAAGTAGAGAGTTCAGTTGACAGCTTTCTCAGAAACCTTCAAGTGGATATCCACAGTGATGGTCTTACTTCCTCACTTAGTAGCTCTGATCTGCCTCCTCGACAGTCACACTTCATGTGCTTGGCCTGCCAGTACATATCTACTGTCATTCAACTACTGTTAAAAATAGGCACTGTGCTTAATGCAAAATCAAGTTGGTACATTTTGTAATGCTGTGATAAATTCACAAATTTCTTGGATAAGTCAGATGTGTACTTCTTTGTGAAAACCTGGTGTGAGAATATCTAAGCTGAGACACGGGCAGGTGTCTAGGTACTAAATGTTTCTATAACTTTAAGTATTTACTAAAAGAGTCCTTTATATAGTGCATTCACCGTGTACATTCAAAATATAATTTTTAGTTGCCTTAGCTTCTCAGAAATATATCAGAATATATAAAATAAAATATCCTTATGTGATTGAGGTCTCAGAGATTCAATTCAAAAACTACCATTATTGTATTCCTAGTCCTAGCAGAGCTGTGAGAAATATAAAGATTGGGGAGATAAGGTCCTTGTTTCATAGTAACTCAAACAAATTAGGTGGGGAGCAGCTAGGAAGCTACTGGGAGCAGCTAGGAAGCTACTGGGACCATCACAAGCAGGAGTAACAAGAACTAACTGAACCAGGACAGTAGAGCAAGAAGAACAATGACAGATGCTGGGGCATTGCAGAGACAGAGACCACAGGATTAGGGATCAAAGCTAATGGTCATATGTGGAAGACAGACAGGAACTGAAGGTTACTCCCTGGAATAGAGGCTCAACAGTGAAGTGTGGTGGGCAGATAATGGTGTCATAACCCACATGAGAGATCAAGGGAAAGGACTCCATTTGCCAGGGAAGGTGTGAGGTCTGTTACATTCACATGCCTTAGGGATAGCCATGTAGCAATACAAGAAGGAGTGGCAGCTGGGGGCCTGGTGTAGAAGAAAGAGGTCAGGTATGGGGGTGAGATGTGCAAGCAGTGAGAGTTGAAACCCTGAGATGAGCGCCCCAAAAGAAAACATTTGGAGTAGGAACAGGGGAAGAGAAGAGCATGACAGCTAGTCACAAAGCTAGGCAAGTTAATTCCAAGAGTCTCAGAAACACATTTTGAAAAAGTGGATTAAAAATTAAGAGTTCAGGACTTCTGGCCAAGATGGAGGCCTAAAGTGACACGCTCCATCTCCCTCCACAACTAAGAAGGAATACATCTACTGCAAAACCAGAAATAACCAGAAGTTCCAGAAAATGAAGCTACATGGAAGTCCAACGTATGAAGTTATAAACAAGTGGTGCTTGTCCGGACGGGTAGGAGGGGCGAAACCAGAACGGAGAGGTCAAGCTGTGCTGGAGGCAGCAGCTGCGGCAACAGCAGCGGACGGCGGGTAAGCACAGACACCCGTATTTAAGGGGAGGCGAGAAGCACCTAGGGAGCACCCCTGGCTGCAGACCAAACCTGTCAGCTCACAATTCCAGTGCCGGTGAAGACAGACATCCATTGCCTCGGACTATGAAGGCTGGAGGCAGTGGGGACAGAGGAGGAAGCTCCCTGTCTCTCCGCAGAGAGTAAACAGCAAGAATCCATCTTGGACACACACCCCCACACACAAAACTGCCACAGCATGGTGAGAAGGGTCACCCAGTAGTGACAAGTGCACGGGGCTCCGCCCCTTAAAGTGTAGGAGGTGTGACAGCTCCACCCAGGAAGCAAAGGTAAACACAGAACTATCAGGATGGCAGGGATCATGATAGAGATCTCAATCATGCAGCTGACCAGACAGCAAATATATGATCTAACAGATCAGCAGATAGGAAATCTTTCTGAGGCACACTTCAGAGCTTTGGTTATAAGAAAGCTTACAAATCTGACAAATCTTAAACAAGACGGGGTAGGAATGAAGGCTAGTCCTGCTGAAATGAACAAAAACACATATGAAACAACTGGTGAGGGAAGGAGAACCAGGGATCAAATAAACAAATTAGAACATAGGGAAGGAACAAACAATCAACCAGTGCAGAAAGAGGAAATGAAAAGTGAGGAAAATGAGGACAGGATCAGAAACCTATGGGACAGCTATACACAGGCCAACATCTGAATCATAGGGGTTGCCAGAAGGTGAAGAAGAAGAACTAGAAATTGAAAAATTATGTGAAAAAATAATGGAGCAGAACTTCCCTAACTTGAGGAAAGAAATAGAATTACAGGTCCAGGAAGCACAGAGAGTTCCAGAAGAACTGGGCTCAGGGAGAATCACACCAAGACACATTATAATCAAAATGTCAAAAATTAAGGATAAAGAGAGAATCTTAAAAGCAGCAAGAGAGAAGAAGAGAATTATGTATAAAGGGGTCCCAATGAGACTATCAGCTGATTTCTCAAAAGAAACTCTGCAGGCAAGAAGGGACTGGCAAGAAATATTCAAAGTAATGAAAAGCAAAAATCTACAAATACGATTACTCTGTCCAGCGTAGCTGTCATTCAGAATAGAAGGGCAGAGAAAGTGTTTCCAGGACAAAGTAAAACTGAAGGAGTTCATCAGATCCAAACCACTGTTATATGAAATGTTAAAGGGACTTGTTTAGGAGAAAGAGGATCAAAACTATGAACATTAAAATGAAAATTGTATCACAACAACCAACCACAGAAGCTAGGGAATGGAAACAAAGGCAAATTAAGTAGGCAACGAGAGTTGGAAAAGAATTATAGGTATAGGGAACATATTGGGGGGAGGTCAGCTGGAAGGGGGAAGGTGCGAAAGGGAGGAAGATGGTACAGCAATTAAAAGCATAGTAGGAGGGAGTGGAGTAGACAGGAGATGTTGAGAAGAACTGTATGCACAACCAATGAGCACTAAGGCGGGATGGGGTGTCACCGGGTGGAGGGGAACAAAGGGAAAAGAAATTGGGACAACTAACAGCATAATCAATAAAGCATATTTAAGGAAAAGAATTAAGAGTTCACAAATTAAGCATTTAGATTCCAGAGCCTATGGCCAGACTAAAGTGTCTTCCACCCTATTAGATAACACTGGGGAACACAGTTTTTGTTGAGTTAGATCTGACACTTGTTTTTGACTAACTTTTGGCATCTGAATCCAAAAATGACCAGTTTTTCTCTAATTACGTCAGCTTTTTAAGGTACAGGATACCCTCCCTTTGCCCCCAAAATCATACAAAATGTACATACAAAGGAAAATAAAGAAAAAATTACCCAAATATACTGTTTATTTAGAGTTATTTTATTCATATAAAGGCTACATATAGTTACTGTTAGTCAAATTGTGTAAAAGTAGTAAAGTTCTGCTACCAAACATACATATTAAGGTATTTTATCTTTTCAAACGACAGGCTAGGAAATGCCAAAATGAGGTACTTGAAATAGTCTCCTTCAGTTGGTAAAGCTTTAACAAATTGGCTTCATGAGACCCAGTTTTATGTGCAGAAGTGGGAATATAATGTTCTTTCTGTCAACAAGTTGCTCGTGTAGAATGTTTGAGGTCGTATCTTGGAGGCCAATTTGACTCCACCCAAATGCTTCTCACAAGCTCTGCTGTCCCACATACACAGAACACAGGGATACTTGATGTATGCACATTGCTGACCAAGAGGAAAGCAGACCATTTTAAGGTCAACACAGATGATCCAATTGTGCTTGTGATATTGCAACAGGTCAACGACTCTTTTATGTCTTCATATTCTTCACAAAAACAAACTGGCCAATTGGGACTGCACCATATAAATTGCCATTGTGGAGGAGGACACAGGATATTCTATTGGCAGAGTACTAAATTAATCACTTTGAATCGTTGCTAGTTCAGTGTTTGAAAAGCACATTATTAATCACTTTGAGGAGAAATAAGAAACGGAGGACTCTAGTTAACCGTCAGTTTAGTTTCATAATATACAGACTTGAAAAATACCATTAACATGCACTTGAGCAGTTATAAATGAGAACAAATCATACTTAAGTCTGAGGTAACACTGGGCAGAGTCACAAAAGGCGTCCTAGAAGAAGGGAACTTGAGGGCAGGGTTTCAGAAAGATATTGATTTAAAAGAGAGAGGGCATTCCAGGTTGGGGCAGGAGGTGCCCTGGGAATGAACGTTAGAGCAGGGACCCTGTCATGTGGAGAGAGAGGACTCAACAGGCGAATAATGAGAAACAAGGCTCAGCACCACAGATGTTCCTTTCCAGCCTTACATGTGCCGGACAGCAGCCATCTGCCCCTGCCTCCTCACCTCCAGCCTGATTGTGCACAAATTCAGCTGCTCATCCTCCTTTATTTTATACTTTTATTCTTCCTGTATTTTTACCTTCTCTTTTCTTACTGTCGTAAGTCTGGAAACAGCCACATGTTATCCTTGTGCTACTATTCTTTCTGAGACTACCTGACTTCCTTTTGTTATATGTCATCTAATACCTGACTGGTTCAAATTCTAGACTTGTCCCCTCACTTGCTTTATTAAGTTAAACAAGTTTTGTGTTTGAGACGAATTCTTAAAGCGTTCATAGCTGTTTTAGTGATTAAAAGATAAAGCCAGAAATAAAGAAGAGCTTACTTTCATAAGAGTGATTTATAACATAAACATGTATCCTTAACAGTCATTCCAAGATCAATCTAAATATGCTTTTTAAAAACATATTTGCCCTGGTTGGTGTGGCTCAGTGGATTGAGTGCCAGCCTGCAAACCAAAGGGTCACTGGTTCAATTCCCAGTCAGGGCACATGCCTGGGTTGCAGGTCAGGTCCCCAGTTGGGGGTGTGTGAGAGGCAACCACACATTAATGTTTCTCTCCCTTTCTTTCTCCCTCCTTTTCCCTCTCTCTAAAAATAAATAAGTAATATCTTTTTAAAAAATAAAAAATAAAAACATATCCTTCACTTATCAGTGATACCTATACTTCTCAAATCCTCCAAAAAATGAAGACAAGGCAATACTTCCTACCACATTTTATGAGGCCAACATAATCCTGATACCAAAACATGGCAAGGATGACCCTAGCCCATGTGGCTCAGTTAGAGTGTTGTCCTGTATACCAAAAGGTTGCAGATTTGATTCCAGATCAGGGCACAAGTCTGGGTTGCAGGTTTGGTCCCAGAGGCAACCCATTGATGTTTCTCTCTCATACTGGTATTTCTCTCCCTCGCTCTCTCCCTCCCTTCTCTCTCTAAAATCAATAGGTATATTCTTGGTTGAGGATAAAATAAAATTAAAAAAATAGAAATTAAAACATGACAAGGATAACAAAAAAAGAAAAATACAGGCCAGTATCTCTGATGAATACACATGCAAAAATCCTCAACAAAATACCAGCAAATTGAATACAAAAATACATTAAAAAGTTAATACATCACAATCCAATGGGATTCATTGCAAGGGCACAAGGACAGTTTAGCATAAGTAAATCCATCAATGTAATACTCCACACTAACACAACAAAGGATAAAAATCATATGATCTCATCAACAGAGGCAGAAAAAGCATTTTATAAGATACAACATAATTTGTGATTAAAACACTCAATAAAATAGGTATAGAAGGAAAGTACCTCATCCATTTATGATTAAAACATTCAATAAAACAAGTATACTGTAAAGGGACAGAGAAGGAAAACTCTGACTCCAAAAAACCTCCTCTGCCTTGCGGCATACCTCTTCAGGGGAAAGGCTAAGGGAGTAAACCCCGACAGAAAATCCGGAGCCGGAGTCCCTAAGGCGGTTTGACGTTGTAGTCAATACCGGCAACTCCTGCGGCGCACCTGAAGCCAAGCTGTATTGACTCCGTCTTTCCCTTGGATCCTTCAGCTGCGAAGAGAGGGGGGGTCTGCTGCATGGGCAACAGCAGACCCTCCATATCACCCTGCCCAGGCTCTGTAGCTTCAGCTCTTAAGAAGCTACACCATCGTCTCTCGAGACGGACGGCTGCCGACGACTGTAAAGGGAAAGTACATCAACATATAAAAACCATATATGACAGATACTCAGCTAAGATTATGCTCAATGATGAAAAACAAAGCGTTTCCCCTAGAATTAGGAATAAGGTAAGGATATCTCTTCTCACCACTGTTACCTAACATAGTACTAGAAGTCCTAGCCAGAGAAATCAGGCAAGAGAAAGAAAAAAAAGGCATCCAAATTTGGAATGAAGAAATAAAAGTGTCACTTTTTGCAAATTACATGACGTTTTATATAGAAAACCCTAAAGATCTCACCAAAAAACTATTAGAAACAATAAACAAATGCAATAAAGTTGGAGAATACAAAATCAATGTACAAAAGTACACTGCCATTCTTTTGTTTTAATTTTTGAGTTATTTATTGTTTTATTATTATAGTTGTCCCACTTTTTCCCCCATTTCTGCCCCCCAGCCGAGCCCACCTCTTCTCCCACAGTCAATCCCCTCTTCATAGTACATGTCCATAGGTTATTTATACTAAACCTATCCTCTTCTTACCTGCCTCATCTTCCTACCCCGCTACCTCCTGGTAACTGTTAGTCTGCTCCTCGTTTACATGCCTCTGGTTCAATTTTGTGAGTTTGTTTGTGTTGTTCATTAGTTTCCTGTATCAGGTGATACCATATGTCATTTGTCTTTCATTGCCTGGCTTATTTCACTAAATATAATTCTCTCTAATTCCATCCATGTTACCGCAAATAGTAGTAGTTCCTTTTTTCTTTCTGCTGCATAGTATTCCATTGTGTAAATGTACCACAGTTTTTTGATCCACTCATCTGCAGATGGACACTTAGGCTGTTTCCAGCACTTGGCTATTGTAAATAGCGCTGCTATGAACATAGGGGTCTATAAGTTCTTTTTCGGGTATAACCCTAGCAATGAAATTGCTGGTTCAAAAGGCAGTTCCAGTTTTAGCTTTTTGAGGAGGTTCCGTACTGTTTTCGATAGTGGCTGCACCAATCTGCATTCCCACCAACAGTGCACTAGGGTTACCCTTTCTCCACATCCTCACCAGCACTTGTTTGTTGATTTGTTGATGATGGCCATTCTGACTGGTGTAAAGTGGTATCTCATTGTGGTTTTAATTTGCATCTCTCTGATGGCTAGTTATGATGAGCATTTTTTCATATGTCTCTGGACCCTCTGTCGTCTTTGGAGAAGTGTTTGTTTAGGTCCTTTGCCCATTTTTTAATTGGGTTGTCTGTCTTCATGGTGTTGAGATGTGTAAGTTCTTTATATAATTGGGAGATCAATCCCTTATCTGAGGTATCATTGGCAAATATGTTTTTCTATATGGTTGATTCCCTTTTCATCTTGCTGATGTTTTCTTTTGCTGAGCAGAAATTCTTTAGTTTGATGTAGTCCCATTTGTTTATTCTTCCCTTTATTTCCCTTGCCTTAGGAGATGTATCAGTGAAAATATTGCTCCATGGGATATCTGAAATTTTCCTGCCTATGTTTTCCTCTAGGACTTTCATGGTGTCACATCTTACATTTAAGTCTTTGATCCATCTTGAGTTTATTCTGGTGTGTGGTGTTAAGTTGGTGGTCAAGTTCCATTTTTTTTTTGCTTGTCCCTGTCCAGTTCTGCCAGTATCACTTGTTGAAGAAGCTCTTCTTATTCCATTTTACATTCCTTTCCCCTTTCTCAAATATTAGTTGACCATATAGACCTGGGTTTATTTCTGGGCTCTCTGTTCTGTTCCATTGATCTATATATCTGTTCTTATGTTAGTACCAGACTATTTTGATTACAGTGGCCTTGTAGTATAGTTTGATGTCAGGTACTGTGATTCTTCCTACTGTGTTTTTCTGTCTCAAGATTGCTGTGGCTATTCAGGGTCTTTTGGGTTCCATATAAATTTTTGAAGTACTTGTTCTAGGTCTGTGAAATATGTCACTGGTATTTTAATAGGGATCATGTTGAATCTATAAATTGCTTTGGGTAGTATTGACATTTTAATGATGTTAATTCCTCCCATCCATGAACATAGTATATGGTTCCATTTATTTGTATCTTCCTTAATTTCTTTCTTCGATGTTACGTCGTTTTCTGAGTACAGGTCTTTTATCTCTTTGGTTAAATTTATTCCTAGATACTTTATTTTTCTTGTTGTTATAGTGAGTGGAATTTTTTTCCTGTTTTCTATCTCTCGTATTTTATTTTTGGTGTACAGAAATGCCTTTGATTTCTGAATATTGACTTTGTACCCTGCTATTTTTCCGAATTCACTTATTAGGTCGAGTAGTTTTTTTGTGAAGTCTGTAGGGTTCTCTATGTACACTGTCATGTCATCTCCAAACAATGACAGTTTTACTTCTTCTTTCCCAATTTGGATGCCTTTTATTTCTTTTTCTTGTTTGGTTGCTGTGGCTAGAACTTCCAATACTAAGTTGAATAGAAGCAGAGAGAGTGGACCAGCATTGTCTTGTTCCTGATCTCAGGAGGAATGCTTCGTTTTTGTCCATTGAGTATGATGTCGGCTTCAGGTGTCTCGTATATAGCCTTTATTATGTTTACCTATGCTCCCTCTATTCCCATTTTGCTGAGTGTTTTCATCATAAATGGATGTTGTACTTTATCAAATGCTTTTTCAGCATTTATTGATATGGCCATATGATTTTTGGCTTTCATTTTGTTTGTGTGGTGTATTACATTTATTGATTTGCAAATATTAAACCATTCTTGCATCCCTGCGATGAATCGCACTTGATCATGGTGTATGATCTTTCTAATGTGTTGCTGGATCCAGTTTGCCAATATTTTGTTGAGGATTTTAGCATCTGTGTTCATCAGCTATATTGGCCTGTAGTTTTCTTTCTTTGTTGTGTCTTGACGTGGTTTTGGAATTAGGGGAATAGTAGCTTCATAGAAATAGTTTGAGAGTCTTCCCTCTTCTTGGATTTTTTGAAATAATTTGAGAAGGGTAGGCATTTGTTCTTCCCTAAATGTTTTGTAAAATTCACCTGTGAAGCCATCTGGTCCAGGGCTTTTTTATGCTGGGAGTTTTTTATTACTTCTACAATTTCACTCTTTGTTATCAGTCTGTTCAGGCTTTTTGCTTCTTCTTGATTCAGGTTTGGGAGATAATATGTTTCTAGAAATTTATTCATTTCATCTAGGTTGTCAAGTTTCTTGACATACAGTTGTTTGTAGTAATTTCTTACAATCCTTTGTATTTCTGTGATATCAGTTATTTGGGTCCTCTCTTTTTTCTTGATGAGCCCGGCTAAAGGTTTGTTGATTTTATTTTTTCAAAGAATCAGTTCCTAGTTTTATTGACCTTTTGAATTTTTTGTTTAGTCTCTGTGTCATTTAAGTCTGCTCTGATCTTGATGATTTCCTTCCTTCTACTTGCTCTGAGCCTTGTTTGTTGTTGTTCCTCTAGTTTTTGTAGATGTAGGGTTAGATATTTTATTTGGGATTCTTCTATCCTTTTTATGTATGCCTGTATTGCTATGAACTTTCTTCTCAGGACTGCTTTCTCTGTGTCCCATAGGTTTGGGGCTGTTGTGTGTTAATTATCATTTGTTTCCAGAAACTTCTTGAACTTTCTTCCTGAATGTCATTGTTAACCCATAGCATGTTATTTATTCTCCATGAGGTTGAATGTCTTTGAAGAGTTCTTTTCTTGAGGTTGATTTCCAGTCTCAAGTCTTTGTGATCTGAGAAGATGCTTGATATAATTTCAATTTTCTTGAATTTGTTGAGGCTTGTTTTGTGTCCTGTCATGTTGTCTGTCTTTGAAAGTGTTCCATGTGCACTTGAAGAGAATGTATACTCTGCTACTTTGAGGTGAAAAGTTATATATATATATCAACTAAGTCCGTTTGATCTGGGGTGTTGTTCAATGCCTCAATATCCTTGGTGTTTATTTGCTTTGAAGATCTGTCCATTGTTGACAATGGGATGTTAAAGTCCCCTATTATTGGTATGTTGCTATTGATAATTTTCTTGTAGTCTTCCAAGATTTTCCTTATATATTTGGGTGCTCCTATGTCTGTCTGGTGCACATATATTTACCAGGGTTATATCTCCTTGATTGATTGCTCCCTTAAGTATTATGAAATGGCCTTCTTTGTCTCTTTGTATGGTCTTTGCTGTGAAATCTGTTTTGTCTGATATAAATATTGCAACCCTAACTTTTTTTGTGTGTCTGTTTCCTTGGAATAGTTTTTCCCATCCCTTCACTTTCAGTTTGTGTATATCTTTTGTTTCGAGGTGTGTCTCTTGTAGACAGCATATATGTGGATCATGTTTTTGTATCCATTCCACTACCCTATGTCTTTTTTTATATAATTTATTTGTTTGCTTTATTTTATTTTTTAGAGAGAGGGGAAAGGAGAAAGAGAGGGAGAGAAACGTCACTGTGTGGTTGCCTCTCACTCACGCCCCTAACTGGGGACCTGACATGCAACCTAGTAATATGCCCTGACTGGGAATCGAACCAGCAACACTTGGCTCGCAGGCCGATGCTCAATCCACTGAGCCACAGCAGCCAGGGCTACCTTATATCTTTTGATTGGAGCATTTAACCCATTTACAGTTAAGGTTATTATTGACAGGTATTTATTTATTTCCCTTTATACCTGTGTTCCTCTCCCTCTATCTTTTTTGGCTTTTTCTTAAAGCATTCCCTTCAGCATGTCTTGCAATGCTGGTTTGGTGCAGATGTATTCTTTTAGTCTTCCATTGTCTGGGAAACTCCTTATTTCACCTTCCATTTTGAAAGAGAGCCTTGCTGGGTAGAGTAGTCTTGGTTGTAGGCCTTTGTTTTTCAACACTTGAAATTTTTTTGCCATTACTTTCTGGCTTGTAGTGTTTCTGTTGAGAAATCAGCTAATAGCCTTATCAGACCTCCTTTGTATGTTCTTTGCTGTTTTTCTCTTCCTGCCTTTAGGATTCTCTCTTTGTCTTTGAATGTAGCCATTTTGATTATGGTGTGCCTTGGGGTGGACCTCCTTGGGTTCATCTTCACTGGGACCCTCTGTGCTTCCTGTACTTGTGAGACTTTTTCTCTCTTCATCTTCGGAAAGTTTTCTGTTATTACTTTTTCAATCGGGTTTTCTATCCCGTGCTCCTCTTCTTCTCCTCTTGTATCCCTATGATGCAGATATTGTTGCATTTCAAATTTTTCTGAGTCTCTCGTAAACCCTCCTCATTCTTTTTCAGTCTTTTTTCATTTTGTTGCAGTTTCTGGGAATTTTTTTCTACATTGTCCTCTAGATCATTGATTCAGTCTTCTGCTTTTTTTAGCCTGCTTTTGATCACTTCTACTGTGTTGTTCAGTTCAAAAATTGTATTCTTCATTTCTTTCTGGCTCTTATTGATAGTTTCTATTTCCTTTTTCTTTAAAAAAAATTTGGTTTTAATTTATTTTTTAGAGACAGGGGAAGAGAGGGAGAGAAACATCAACGTGTGGTTGCCTCACGCCCTTCCCCCCCCCCCCCCCCAACTACTGACCTGGCCCACAACCCAGGCATGCGCCCTGACCAGGAATCGAACCAGCAGCCCTTTGGTTCACAGGCTGGCACTCAATCCACTGAGCCACACCATCCAGGGCTCTTATGTCCTTTTTCATGCTGGTGTAGCTCTCAGTAAGTTCCTTCTGCCAGCTTCCTTGGAGTTTTTTGTAGTTCCCCTGGGGTTCGTTGTAATTTTCTTTGAGTTTGTTGAGTTCATTGAGGTTTCTCATTACCATTGTTTTGAATTCCATGTCTGATAGTTTCCTTGCCTCTATTTCATCTATCCTTCCTTCTGGGAAACCCTCCTTTCCTTAGGTTGGGGTGTTATGTCTCCTTCTCCCCATTTTGGGTGGCTCATCTTGTTGTTTCTGTTCTTAGATTGACCTGCTTTTATTTCATGCCTTTGTGGTCTGACCTTCTTGTGTACAGTTATTGAACTGCTGCCTCCATCTGGTGCCACTTGGAGGCAAGTAGTCTGTTTAAGAGATTTCTCCCGTAGCCCTAGGGGTGCTTCTGCACTGGGATCTAGTCCACTGCTCTCCCAACTCTTTCTTCAGAGTCAGTGCCCAAAAATTTTTACAAAGAGCCTCTAGTTCACTTCACCCTCCTTTGGCCTCAGCCAGGGGCAAGTGCACTCCCTCTCACAGGCCAGGGTCGGGCTGACTGGTTGTGCGCCTGGATGGGTGCGCTGGGGCACTCCCGTGTGTGCGCTCATGCGGCCTGGGGGGAGGGCTGGGGAATGGGTGAATGTGCTTCTGCGCCTACATTCCTCAAGAATCTTGCCCTACCCCTTTCTTCCCTTGTCTACAAAAAACAATCAAAAGAGAGGGAAAAAAAAGAAACATTCACACACACACACACAAAAAAAGACGCTATTCCTTGCTTCTTAGAGCCAGATGCCACCTGGCCCACTCCTGGCTCTTAGCAGGCAGAGCTTCACTCTCCACCCAACTCCTCTCAGGGGAAACCTAGGGTCACTAAAAAATCTTTTCACACTGCCAGCCGCAGCTCGGGGAGCCAAGCCAGCCAGAAATCCTGTCTCATCCCTTTCTCCTCCACAGTCTTCACCACAGGTCGCTCCCAGATGGTCTTCTCTGAGCCAGCAACGCAAAGGCTCAACTCCTGCCAGTATCCAGATGTTAACTGAGATGCTCTGTCCACAATTAGCCTAAACTACAGACAGGTGTCGGAAGCAAGCAAGCACAGCCTCCCCTCACTCCTCTGCCATCTTCTATCTCCCCTCATTTCTATATACTAACAATGAAATTTTAGAGAAAAATGAAAAAAAAAAATCCCTTTTGCAGTTGCTACAAAAAGAATAAAATACCTAGGAATAAACTTAACAAAGGAAGAGAAGGACTTACACATATACTGAAAACTCCAGAGAACTTGTTGAAAAGAAATATTTGTGAATTAGTTTTATTTTTGGAAGGTTAGAGAGCATCGGATCTCCTTATTGAAATTCTAAAATTTAAAAGAAACTGTAGTTACAATTTGGATATGTCCTACTGGCTTGCAGTATATGTTTAAAAGGTGTAAGTCTCAACACTTTTTGCTCCCAGCCCTCAGACTATTATAAATCTTTTCGAAGTTCTGAGGCTCCCCTTCTGTGTTTCCACTGTAACATAACAATGAATATTTTCCCACCAGTCTTAATGGGCATTTTGAGAAAAACTTGTGAATTGTTAGTCTCAAGGCCCTGCACAACTGTCAGCCCTTGGTGAGCCTTCTCCTATTTTCTTAGGCAGAGTTACCACTCAGTGCTTTTGAAGTACTTGTCCAACTGTATTGTGATGTGTTGTTTCCACCTGGGACCCTGCTAACAGGAATGACATCTGATGGCCTTGGATTGGACCTAGCACATAGTAGGGGATAAATTAATGAACACATGTATACCACACCAAAGAATCATTTTCATGCTTTCCAACTGTCTCTGGTATGAAAAAATTACTCAAACCAATGTAATAAACTTAATTAATTTCTAAATATCAAAAAAGGTAGAAAAATATTTTTCCTCTTTTCTTTGTTTGCGATTCTATGACAAAATGAGTGTTGAGCTTACAGTTAACATCTATGCATGCAGCCTTTAAACAAAATTCATGTTCCATAGCTTTCTCTTTTGCTATGTATTCCCTTTTTACTTGTTCTTATTTTCTGCCCCCTTCTCCTCCTGTTTTTGCTAATGTTCACTCCTCCTTCATCTTTTCTGAAATTCTCTTTTTCATAAGTTCTGATTGTTCCCCAGCCCCACTCCCCTCCCTGCAACTTCCTTTTTAATCTCTTCCAAGCATCTTAAATGAGCTCTACACACCAGTTATTTCCTGGTGCCTCTTTGTAGGAATCACTAGTAATAGAGATATTACAACCTGACCTACAGCAAGGTGACTTCGGGTAGCCACATGACATGTTGTGCACTGCACATAGGTTAAAGTTCACATTGTCTGAAATCTTGAAAGGACTGCACAGTAACATCAGACATGCAAAATGCATCCTAGGTTGCTTCTGTCTGAGGAAGGTACATCACCAAGTGGAGATATGTTTAACTATGAGCTGCTAGTAAGAAATACCGCCACTGGCAGCTACCATCTTTCTTTTACCTACTCTAAGACCATATTTATAGAGCAGAGTATCATATAGTATAAGACATTTCATTGTCCCTTTAGCTTTGTCCTCCACACATGTTCCTCTGCTGTTTCATCACCAAAACTAGTGAAGAAAACAGCAGTTTAGATCAGTCAATCATTCTTTTTTTTTTTTAATTAATTAATTTTTTAACAAGGTTTTTTTTTTTTCTTTTTATGTTTATTTTATTTTATTTATCTGTTTTTAGAGAGAGGGGAAAGGAGAACGAGAGGGTGAGAAACATCAATGTGTGGTTGCCTCTCATATGCCCCCAACTGGGGATCTGGCGTGCAACCTAGTCATGTGCCCTGACTGGGAATCGAACCAGCGACACTTGGTTTGCAGGCTGATGCTCAATCCACTGAGCCACAGCATCCAGGTCAATCATTCTAATGACTGATATTTGGTGCTGAAGTCTACTAGGAAATTAATGGCATTTTATCATTTGCTTTCCTCACTTCAGATCCTCATTGTTTTGTTCTGTTAAATTCAAACTAAAATTTTTATATATGATTGTATAAGATAAGTGACAGTCATTTAGAACTTCTTTTTCTTTGTTAAGGTTACAGAGAAGATTTTCCTGGTAAGACTTGCAGTGTATTCCTAGTTGTGAACCTATTTTGGTGAAAAATTCTGTCCAGTGCACTGGGATAGACTTTGGATATACTTTCTAAAACAGGTATCTAAAATATAGTTTTCTTTAATATTACATTTCTCAAATGGAGAGAAGTGGCCTGATGGAGTACAGCTCTCTTGCTAAAAATGTTAACTTATAGTAAGGATGTGAAGAAAGAATTCCAGTGGGTCCATGGGTCAGATGAATAGGAAAAAGAGAGGGAATGTGAATCAAAACAGTTCCTAATTTTCCTTTTAGGTCCTTGTGTTGTGTACTCCCAAGATGAGATGATGAGAAGCTGTTTTCAGGCAATGAGCACATCTGTCAAATGCAGTGTCTTTGTTAGGGTGGAGGCGGGGAAGCTGTGGATATGAAATATTCTCTTTATGAATCAGCACTTCCCACTTCCCCTAAAGGTGGATTGCTGTTAACACAATGCATTGTCTCCTGTTTCAGCTGGTGAAGGAGGGCAGTAGGAGGCAGTATGGCTAAGGGAGGCAACACTGAACAAATAGTGGCAAGCACCTGATCCTGGTGTGGGTGGGTGGGAGGCTCCTAGTCATCCCATGTGTTCCTGAGCAACCACCAACTGATCACAGAAATGAAGTGGAAAGACAACACACACTGGAGTCCATCAGCAATACCAGAATATTTCATCCCATATGCTTAGCCATGACTAAGGGAATGGTTTCAGTCAAGGTTTTCTCTTAACATATTTATGAAACAGCTAGCACTTAAGCTCCTGCCACATGGGTTTGTCTGGCAAATATAAAACCATCAGTTTCTTGTCCATTTAGAGCACCCATAATAGTCACATTTGTTCTGACTTATCAGTCCTACATCCATGACTTGGTCTATGAGGTCTTGTGTTTACAGATCTGTTGCTTTCTAGCTTTCTCCAGCAGAAACAACTTTATACACCTGCCCCATTGTCCCCATTGTCAATGGATATTTGTCAGTCTTTCAGATTCAGCCTACTCTCTTCAGCCCTTCCCCAGCTAAATACCCCAGATATTGATTGCTCTGATACCAACCTCTATTGAAATCCAAACTAAACAACTTATTGCTTACTAGAAATGCTTTTCTTTCCTTTTCTGCATTTTTCATGATGTTACCCTTTTTTTTTTTTTTTAAATAACTCAACCTTATTTCTTTTTTCTTTCCTCCATCTGTATAATTTTTCAAGGCAGCTGAACTTCATTTGTGATACCCTTATGCTTTGTGGTCTGCATAACAGACTTAAAAAGTAAAGCATATATTTGTTTTTAAACATTGAGTTGGTGATAAGTCCTTATTTCTTCTGCATATCTATCTGTGTAACATTCTGCACCACAACTCTCACTGTAGGCAATAAGTCAGAAATGTGTATTTGCAGTTATTGTTGTTTATGTAAACCATTGGTGATGATATTAGTATCATCATTTGAAGTAAACCCCAAGGAAGAACACTTCAGTCCAGTAATTAAGAATTAAGATAAATTGCAGCATCTGAAAGTTGTACACTTAGCTATCTACATATTCACCTTTACCCATCATCTCAGTTTCCGTGTCTTCTAAATGAAGGATGATTATGCTAAACTTCACAAAAGTATGAGAAGGTTAAATTAATGTTGGTGAAGTGTGTCGAGATCTATGATCAAAGATAACATATTATTATACATTGATGTGATTATTACCAAGGAAAACTCCTCAAACAAGGAATCAGGATTAATCTGAATTAATCAACATGCCCTATATATGCTGTGAAGCCTCAAACCTCTGATATCTTAAGAATTTTCTCTCTCAATCTTAGAGTCTGTTTCTAGATGCTGGAGATGATTAAAGAGTAGGTTATGGTCATGGAATTATAAACAGAAAACTTGAGTCAGGTGTTAGTGAACACTCAGGTGAGGGATCAGACTAGGTTTGTAGGGCATGTTCCGTGGGTGACTGTCCAACAAAGCCAGCCAGCAGACACCTGCTGGCTAGCATATCATGTCAGCCCTGATGTTCATGGTGGTATTTATTACTCTCTATTAACAGTCTCTTTCCCCAACTCATCCCATGTGGCCAACAGGGACTTTGGTCCTTATGGCACAGAATCTGACTAAAAAGATGGCTTTCCAAAAGGTTCCCAAATCACATTAAGGGTGGGGACAGGGATACATAGGTGGCCAGGAGTCTTGTAAGTGAAGACAGGCTGACAGCACAGAAATAAGCAAAGTGGGTCAAAAAATTATACCTAGATTTAATGTGTGGAAGTTGTAGAGGAACACCCCCACAACTGAAGGCTATGTATGGAACAAGTTAAGTGCAAACAGCGGCAGATGGGTTTTTCCATTTATTTCCCACTTGCTGTGTTTCATTTTTATTGTAAAAATCAGAGCTGGCGTGGATGTACCAGTTTCCTGTTCTTAGAGAAGTGGCCAGAGGCCATGTCTACTCAGGCAATAAGCAGATTACAGGCCAGTTTTATTAAGGGTGGCCGCCCTAGTCCATGTTTCTCATGCCTGGTGCATTATAATCATACAGAAAACTGAGCCATGATCTCTGGGAGTTCAGGACTCTTTATAGGCCCACTGAGGCAGTCAGCCTTGAGCTAGGCTGCGTGTCCACAGGTGGGAGCTGCACCCTCAGTCTGTAGTCAGAGTGATGCAGATAGCTCAGTTGTCCCTAACATTTTCCGTCTTATTGACCTGTTTGAGAATCAGATAAAATCTGATTCTTCCCAGGGGCAAAAATGCTCAGAATACACCATTTCTTATATAATTATGGGGAATCATTGTTCCTTCCCAGTCATCAATACTGAGAAAATCAAAACTGAAGTGTAAAGTCTAACCCCTTTCTTCTCTAGCCCCAAAGTTTAGTTTAGCTGAAATACCTTTTTATAGGCTATTTTATTTTCTAAATGTTCATTTTGAGTGATTAAAATTTTTATTTTTATAATCTGATGATATGTAGTCAATCCCTTCACAGATCTGTAGCTAAACCCTTCACAAATTCACATGGGTGCTTTGGAAGAGCATGACGCCTTCCCCAACACAACAGAATATGAAGATCTTTTGCCCCTCAAGAGAAGATGTTCTTAGGACTTGCACAATGAACTTGGCAGCTTCAAAAGGTAATATACGGATTAAAGTTAATTTGATGTTAGAGATTTAGAAGTCAAGATTCTGTGTGCAGGTAACCTTAGTTTCTCCAACCTCATCCTCAAGGAGCTTCAGCTCAAAGTGAGCCCCATTACAGGAGAATATCCAAGGTTTACTTTGATGTGTCTGTGCAGACATGTATTGAAGCTCTGTCAGATCTGACACAATGACCTGTTTATCCCATGCTAGATACAGAGCAGTGGCCATTAAGTGCTTGATGAGTTAATGAATGCCACAGATATACAGAGAAAAAAAAAATTAGTCATCAGTTAACTGTTTTAGGCATCTGATCCATCAGTTTGATGGATTTTCTTTGCCAAATTGATGAATATATCTGCTGTGTTCTCAGCCAGGATATGCTTAAGCTTCTCAGGAATATGCACATATACAAATGTTTTTCTCTGTCCAGTGGAGGGTAGGGACATAAACTGAGTTGGGAGACAAAGTCAACTTGATGGGTGTGGAGGTGAAGAGCATGACCGCTGCAGGACAGCTGGTGACAGGCGGTGATTCTTGGGACCACACTGCAGGGATTTGGGCAATATAAAATAATTTTTTGAAATCTGAAATCATTTACATTAAGTGTGCTTGTATGGGCTGAGGTTTTGTTATCGTTTTATATACAAGTGCAATTTTTCTTGACTATTTCCAGAAATAATTCTGCAGTTTAGCCAAAAGCTGTTGCTTGAGGTGCAAACTCTCCGTTCTGGAGCCACGCAGTTTTTCAACTAAAAGACCATTTGCATTTAGAAAAGAGACATTTTTCTTTCCCCTAACTTCACATTCTGGTTTTAAGACGTAACTCTCAGTCCCAACTCTAAATGCTAGTTACAGCATAAATTCCTGATTCTTTTTTCCCTTTATTCTCTAATGGAAGCAGTGTCTCAAAGCTGTGCAAGAGCAGCCCAGAGAATGGGGTCTTTGCCTTAGGAAACAAAGAGGAGTCAAGGCCTTGGCCCACATCAGTTGTTCATTTCTGCATGCTCCTGTGAAGATCAGCTAAAAGCATTGCATGCTTGTCTCCAGTCCTGGGGGTGGACAGGCAGTGAATCCCCCTGCTGAGGTTTGGCCTTTATCTCCCTTTCCAAGGTGTGAGACTGGCCTCTGCTGCATTGCAGCTCCCTGATTTCTCCAGCACGGAGCCTCACTGTGCCTTCTTACAGTGGCCTGGAGCCCTGTCTTCTCCATTGTCAATTCAGATGCGGAAACTGGGGCAGCAAAAGGCTGAGTAATTTGTCTAAGGTCATGCACACTACACTGCGTGGCAGTGGTCCAGCTGGTTACCAGGCTATAGTTCCCCATTAAACCTCCCTCTCTTTCTTCCAGGGTCATGTGTTCCAGGGCACTTAACCTTTAGCCTCAGGAACACCTGCTGTCCTTGTTTCAGCAAGGTCCCTCTGCTATAGCACTCAAGTTTGGATGACATTTTGATTCTCTGAAGATCTTCCATGGCCTTTTCTCAGTGCAGCTTTTCTTTGTTGCAATGGGTGTGTTTGCACCTACTAAAGCCTGAAACTATAAACTCAGCAGGCAAGTCAGTGATGTATTCACAGGACATAAATGTGCCCTATCACCTGCAGCGTTGAGGCACTATGAACTGTTCACAGGCCATCAGAGGGGTTATACAGATGGCTCAACTCACCCCCAGTGGTTCTGAAGATTTATCTACAAATGGGAGGGATCATGGCCCAGCTGGAGCTCATCACCATATCACCTGACAATGACCCTTTGTCCTTTTAGTTTGTGACTGGCACACATTTTACTTACCACATAAAAAAGTCTTCTTGAGCAGGTTTATGTTTAAAGGAAAAATTAAAGCTGTGACAGGCAGAGTAGTATGATGTGACAGCTGGTGGCTTTTTTAAGCAACAGTCCGCTTGCCCTGGGTCTCAAGGGAATGTTAGCAAGGCCCAAAGGCATACCTGGCAATCACGGTCCTTTCTTCAATGTGCCCTTGGAATTCTTAGACTACTAGAGTTTCATTTAAAAGGAATATCCTAGCAAGGAGTTTATAATAGTTTAAAGAAAAGCCAAACCTGCTTTTCCCACAGTCTACACCATTTTATGGACTACTTATCTGCTGGTGTAAGGTATTCTTCTAGTATCTTCTTCATACCTAAACTGTAATATTAATATCAGACTTCATGCACACTTATTTATCCCTGAGCAGTTCAGATTCAGACCCATCCAAGTGGCATGCTTGTCCTTATCACTGTCACTGCACAGACAATGCCCCCAAAGGGTTCTAACTTCAAGCCCATTCCTCAGCTCTCCCTTCCCTTTTCATCTATTTTTTCACTGAACATGCCTTGCAGCTCCTGGGAATGTTTCCTCCAGGAGTGACATCTACAGCATCTATAGAGTTACAGCATTTTTACCTGTGAGTTAGATGAAGGTGCCACCTTTGTTTCCACATTTTCTCTTTGTGCCCCCACCACCACCACCACCACACACAAGCCTTTGAAAGCTATGGACGGGCACCTTTCCCACTTGGTACTTCTGAATGTTTCCTCATTAAAATTGGATGAACAATGTATTTGTTTGTTCTTATTTCCTCTTTTTATACTGGTTTCAGAAAATGTTTTTATACAATTTTATTTATTTATTTTTAGAGAGAGGAGGAAAAGGGAGGGAGACAGAGAAGGAGACCTGGCTTGCAACCCCAGCATGTGCTCTGACTGGGAATTGAACCAGCAATCCACTGAGCGACACCAGCCAGGACAAGAGAATGTTTAAGAAAATATAATTACCTGTGTGAATAGGAAGGGCTCAGCCTAAGCCTATTTTATGAAGTCTTTAGTACAATATCAGAGCTGGCACCTGAAAACATTTTTCTCCTTTAAAGCAAGTTTTAAATTATATTAGAGCCCCAACCCTTCCCAACAAAAGCCTGTTTTCTCAATAATGAATCTTAAATGCTAATAAAAATAGTATAATTACACCTAGTTACAAGTTACACCTAGTTTTGTGAAAGCACATGTTCGGAGTTCCATATCTGGGTGCTAACATCATGAGCCTTTCAGGAAGAGTGAGGCAGATGGAGAGGACGGGAGGCCCAGCCGAGGTTCTCTGCGCAGAACTGTGTGCAGTCAGTTTGTTCAAGGGCCACCCTGGGGGAGGCAGAGGCCACCTCCATTCAATGCCTCACCCCTAGACAAGGTTAGAGGTCTTTGAAACAGCGCCTTTAAGAAAGTTGTCTTCCTGTTACTTCTTTCAGCTACACAGCTGTTCAATCTACCCTCAAAGCCTTGCTTCCCCTTTCCATGAGACCTAGACTTATTGTTATGAATAGATAGGTAGGTGGATGGAAGGATAGATATTTTTAAAAATCACAATCTCTTCAGTCCATGTTTTAACCTCAAAACCTTATGATTTTGTTTTGCTCTCTTAAAGTCACATAAAAAGTATAGTTAGCAGAGACATGGTGCTGGTGGGCACAATGGAGATGTAATTTTAATTCCTTCTATTCCCAACCAATGATAATATTGAAATTTTGGGTAAATGACATTTGAGAGGTACTGAAACTTGAGATTCACTTAACTGCTAAAATACTACTCTGTTATCCACAGACCACCGGTTATAAATGTATCCATGCTCAGTTCAGTTGACAGCAAGAGGATTTGGAAGGTTTTAAGCTTGGAACTAGTTAAGAGATGCCAAGTGCTTCTTTGCCTTCCCTAAACTATTGGCATGAGAGTTTGCCTTTAAAATAATTTTCTTGGGTTTAGAGATCAGTCAGAGAGCATAATGTCCACTCATCAGGGATACTTATGTCGTCGGCAGCCGTCCGTCTCGAGAGACGATGGTGTAGCTTCTTAAGAGTCTATCTGCACCGCCGAGAATGGCTGTGCAGTCCAACTCCGGAGGGACACGGTATCTGTCTCCTCCCGTGTTGAATCGACATCTTGCGATGACGCTGGAGTGTCCTCTCCAGTGAAGCTGAAGCTACAGAGCCTGGGCAGGGTGATATGGAGGGTCTGCTGTTGCCCATGCAGCAGACCCCCCCTCTCTTCGCAGCTGAAGGGTCCAAGGGAAAGACGGAGTCAATACAGCTTGGCTTCAGGTGCGCTGCAGGAGTTGCCGGTGTTGACTACAACGTCAAACCGCCTTAGGGACTCCGGCTCCGGATTTTCTGTCGGGGTTTACTCCCTTAGCCTTTCCCCTGAAGAGGTATGCCGCAAGGCAGCAGAGGTTTTTTGGAGTCAGAGTTTTCCTTCTCTGATGTGCCCTGACTGGAAGATCGAACCAGCGACACTTAGCTCGCAGGCTGACGCTCAATCCACTGAGCCAAACCAGCCAGGGTCGATACTTACGTATGATACTGCAAATTGACACAATGCAAAGGAGCCATTAGAAGTGCATTCATTTAGACCATGGATACTCAGAAAAGTGTTTGCAATAAAATGTCAAGTGAAAAAAAGCAGCATTACAAATCATACAAATAGTGTGATCAAAACCATATAGGAACACCTACACACAGGTGAGAAAATGTTGGAAGGAATTCTCTCCTGTTTCCAGCTCAAATGTTAACATGGTGTTTTGCTGATGGACCTATATAGCACAGGGGAACAATTTTTAACTTAATTCCTGTTGAGTTCAGTTTTTTAGCTGTTTTAGACTTAAATAGGCATGCTGATTTCAAAACTGCAGTTAGTTTCCTTCTATCATGTCAAGTTTTTTTCTGTACAGCTTATCTTAAGCAATCACTCTAGGCTGAATCAAGCCTGGATTGAGGGAAGCACTAGTGCTCTCCTGTTGGCTGAGAGCAAAGCTTCCTCGAGTGCAGAGGGTTGGAGACCAGTGACAGGTTTATACTTGTCTAGGCTATTCAGTTACACATGAGACAGTGTGGTGAGAGGTTGTGTGCCACTCTATATAGTGATCGTATTCTGAAGTGTAGTCTGAGTTCTTATCTGTACACAAGGAGTTAGCAGAATTAATTTTTTATTTACATATATACTTATTTCCTTTCCTTCAGATCATGTCTGCCTCTGCTATTTCTTGTCGTAACTGCCTAAACAACCCTGAATCCTTTTGTTATATTTGTGGCAGTTTCACCATTCCCAGTCAAAGGACAAACATCAGCGCATTTTTCAAGCAAGCCTGCTTTGCATATTTTAAAGTAAAACTTGGTGATCAAGATAAGTCTTGGGCCCCTCACAAGGTGTGCAAGCAGTGTGTTGAGAGTTTACGGATGTGGACGAAGGGAACACATGATAAATTGCCTTTTGGTATACTTATGGTTTGGCGAGAGCCCAGAGATCATTCAAGTGACTGTTACTTTTGTATAGTGAAAACCTCAGGATATAACAAGAAAAATAAATGTAAATTAGCGTATCCTAGTCTACCATCAGCTATATGCCCAGTGCCTCATTCGGCTGAAATCCTAGTGCCAGTTTCCACTGAATTACCCTCTTTCAAAAAACAGGAGTATAGTGAAGAACTAAGTGACAGCAATGATGAAGATTTTGAAATTGAAGATGACTTAGTTTGTAAGGGATTTGATCAGCATGAGTTGAATGATTTGGCACGAGAGTTGGGACTATCCAAAAAGGCTTCAGAACTCCTAGCATCAAGACTGCACAAGAAAAACTTGCTTGAAAAAGGAGCGAAGGCATCCTACTTTCGATGAAGAGAAAGTGCATTTCTGCAGTACTTCTGAAGTGCTGGTGGCTTTGTGCATTGCCATAACATACATGGTTTAATGGAGGAATTGGGAACTCCAATCTATAACACAACTGAATGGCGACTGTTTGTCGATAGCTCAAAGCGGAGCTTGAAGTGTGTCCTCCTCCACAATGGCAGTTTATTTGGTGCAGTCCCAACTGGCCATTCAGTTTGTTTTCGTGAAGAATATGAAGACATAAAAGAGTTGTTGACCTGTTGCAATATCACAAGCACAATTGGATCATCTGTGTTGACCTTAAAATGGACTGCTTTCCTCTTGGTCAGCAATGCGCATCCATCAAGTATCCCTGTGTTCTGTGTATGTGGGACAGCAGAGCTTGTGAGAAGCATTGGGTGGAGTGAAATTGGTCTCCAAGACCTCACCTCAAACCTGGTGATCCAAACATTCTACATGAGCAACTTGTTGACAGAAAGAACATTATATTTCCACCTCTTCACATAAAGCTGGGTCTCACGAGGCAATTTGTTAAAGCTTTATCAACTGAAGGAGACTGTTTCAAGTATCTCATTTTGGCATTTTCTAGCCTGTCATCGGAAAAGATAAAATACCTTAATATGTATGTTTGGTAGCAGAACTTTACTACTTTTACACAATTTGACTTACAGTAACAATATATAGCCTTTGTATAAATAAAATAACTAAATAAACAGTATATTTGGGTAATTTTTTCTTTATTTTCCTTTGTATGTACATTTTGTATGATTTGGGGGACAAAGGGAGGGTACCTGTACCTTAAAAAGTTGACGTGTTAGAGAAAAACTGTGGTCATTTTTGGATTCAGATGCCAAAAGTTAGTCCAAAACAATTGTCATATCTAACTCAACAAAAATTGTGTTCCCCAGTGTAAGGGGCTTTTCTAATGTTCTATATTTTCCAGGTGTTCACTGATGAAGATATATTATGTTAAAGTGAAAATTTAAAAAATGAAAAGAAGCATTTTAGTCACAGTTCTCAGATTTGTTCTCATCAGTTGAACTAAGGAAAAACATGAGGAAAAAAACAAGTATTTGCACAGGGCTTCAAGGTAGAACAAATGGTCAGAAAGAAAACATGGATGTTTCCCTGGCTTTACTTTCTCCCTCATGCCTCCCACCCCTTATCAGTCCCCAGACCTTTGATACTGTGTCCCCAGAATCCCTTGAGTGCATCACCCCTCCAATGTGCCACCTGCACCTCCTGCTTGTATTCCTGTCTCTGGTCCCTCCCCAGATTCATCAGCTGCAAAGCTGTGGTAATACTTCTTTTTAAATCTTACCATGGTCCTTCTGGCTTAGTGCCCTCCCTCCCGTTACTCATGAGGGCCTTTCCTCCCCCATCTGAATACCTGAGATGATTGGGAGTGTCCTGATGCCTCTCAGGACTTTGATGTGACAGCCTTTCCCTCCACCACTCCAGTTCCCAAACTCTCTCTGAGCTAAGTTCTCCTCCTCCCTAGGCTCAGCGTCTCAGGATTGCTGTACTTCCTCTGCGAAGTTCCCTCCACCTCCCAAGATCCAGTGAAGTGTCCCTCTTCCGTTTTCTGTAACCCCTGCACATCATCAGGTGGCAATGACCACCCTACACAGTGCACAGCCTCTACCCAGGGTTTCAAAATCCAGAAAGCTCTGGAAAACCAATCTTTTCTTATAACCTGTCTGGTAGCCAAATCTTCCCTGGACTGACACAAGATGATTTAGTGTCTTTATATTATTTATTGTGAATATTCAAGGTTTCACACTGTTTTGCTGAAGAAAATTTAATTTTTCTGAAGAAATAAGGAATGTATTTTGATTATGGGGATGTTAAGAAAGATGGGGCTAGGGTAACCATATATTCACCATCCAACTTTTGAGAGTAAAAAGGGGCACTAGCCAGATGCAACACCAGGACAAGTATAAGTGGGGACTCCCAAACAGGCTACAACAGATGTTCACCTGTGTGTTTTACACATGTTACATTGTCCTCCTAAAAGCCAAAAAATATAAATTCCAAAATTCTCCCTAAAGTTTCCACATAAGGGATTGTGCACCTATGTTCTAATTGCTGCTCTCTGTGTCTCCTTCTGCTACAGTATAAGCTCCTCAAGTACAGGGAAGGTGTTTGGTTTTACTTGTATCCCCAGTGCCTTACTAGACATATAGTAAGCTATCAGTATTATTTCTTGAATGGAATTTAAATATTCATCACTTTTCCTTTTAGTAGTATTTAAGAATTATCTGTAGAACTAGTATCTGATTATCAGAAGTCATTGAGCTATTGATGTAAAAAACTTCTGCATGGGCTTTGTTCAGCATTTTAACCACGTATGTTATCATTAAATGCTTTGATACCAAAGCCATTTGTACTCAACCCCCTCAAATGACAGAAGAACTAAGTCATGGTCAGGTGGCTCTAATGTTAACCTTCAAAGCATACTTCATGCGTGCAGAGGCTGTTTAACTTATTTACTCTGTTGGTTTACTCTCTTTTCACACATGTAAATAATAATAATAGTTCTTTTAGCTAGTGTTTACTGTGCACATATTATATACTAGGCACTATGCTAACCACTCTAGTGTATTTTCTCATTGGTTCTTTTTAGTAGCATCATGAGGCAGATGTTTTTATCCTTCCCATTCATCTGTCCAGGCCCTCCCTCTTCCTTTCAGGAGTATTCCTTTGATTTCCTGAGTTTCTTTCTAGCTGGACTCACTGCCTCAATCCTCTTCCTTCAGCAAACCATCTTGAATAGAACCACTACATTCACCTACCATCTTCACAGGCACATTCTTGCCCAGTTATCTGCAGTGGTTCCCAGTTTCCTACCCCATGGAGCCCACACTACTCTGCCCAGTCTGCAGAGCTGCCTCTTCACCACTCTGACAATTGCCCCCTCCTGGAATCTTCTGTGCCTTTGCTCAGACTGCCCCTACTCCCTGGAAGGCTCGTTCTGTTTCATGGCCCTCTTTTAGTTAGAGCCATCAGGGTGAATTTAACCCCCGTAGACAATCTTTGGGTTCTGGTTGATTATATCATCAGGCCCCTTAGCAAAAATGTTAACTTGTTAGAATCGAGAACCATCTCGTATCTCGCTGTTGTATCTTTCATGGTGCCTGTCCTATAACAGATAAATGATAACTGGTTAAAACTGATTGATGGGGCCTTGGAAAGGCAGGGTGCACTGATGTTCAGAAACATCTCTCTCATGCAAGAACCACATTCTTCCACTCATTTTTACAAGAAATCTGTGTCAAAGGTGAAAGAAAAGGGGAAGAGAAATGTGATAATTTCCAAGCCCTAAATGTGGATCTGAAAATCAAATTTCAGAAAAGATACAACATATCAGTACCTCACGTGGAAAAAGCCTTGGCATTGTAACTATCTATAAGCTCAGTGTGAACCAAGAGAGTGCTGTGGGGTCCTCAGTAACGCAGTGCTGTCCTGAGCCACTTCAAAGGCAGTGTGATGCCCAGGAAGAGTGTCCGTACACAGACACACACACACCACCTCCTTGCTTGGACAGAACACGGCCACAGAGGCACTGACAAACACGCCTAGGGACAGTGGCCTGGGCATGGGAAAGAGGCTTGGGCATGGGAAAGAGGCTTGTATTTATTTATACAAAATAGTTTTTGATCATAGGACAAATGAGAATATTTTAAGTAAAATAAAACTAATCTTGATTGTAGAATCTGGTGTGGTGATAAAATTGCCAAGCTTGGCCTTCCAATTTTGACAGTTAAGTAAAATCTTTATTATATAAGACAGATGGCTTTTCAGGGCATATATACTTGATTTCTGCATACTATTTTATTTCTAAAAAACCTCCGCTGCCTTGCGGCATACCTCTTCAGGGGAAAGGCTAAGGGAGTAAACCCCGACAGAAAATCCGGAGCCGGAGTCCCTAAGGCGGTTTGACGTTGTAGTCAACACCGGCAACTCCTACGGCGCACCTGAAGCCAAGCTGTATTGACTCCGTCTTTCCCTTGGACCCTTCAGCTGCGAAGAGAGGGGGGGTCTGCTGCATGGGCAACAGCAGACCCTCCATATCACCCTGCCCAGGCTCTGTAGCTTCAGCTTCACTGGAGAGGACACTCCAGCGTCATCGCAAGATGTCGATTCAACACGGGAGGAGACAGATACCGTGTCACTCCCAAGTTGGACTGCACAACCATTCTTGGCGGTGCAGATAGACTCTTAAGAAGCTACACCATCGTCTCTCGAGACGGACGGCTGCCAACGGAGTTTTTGATCAACTTCTAACCAGTACAGGAAAAGTCATTTACAAAAGCAACTTTTAAAAACGTTTTTGAATGAAAGTTCCCAAATATATGAACTACAGGCTCCTTCAGGTATGACAAGATATATTTGAATGTGTTATATTACTTTAGGGTGGAACTGGAGATAAGAAAGATGAACTCAGGTAGCAGTTCCCTGCCTTCAGAATATTTACAGACTATTGTTAAAACATATGTTCTCCCTATGAAAGAGAAATGGAGGCAGGGAGGGAGGAGAGAAGAGAAGGGGGAGAGAGAGAAGAAAGCAGTCAACAGGACACTCTGTACCTGCTGCACTTACCCACGTGCCCGCTTGCCTGCCAGCTCAGTTGTTCAGGAGCAGTTAGCACAGAAGGAACTCACTACACGTGCATTATCTTTATTATGCTTAGGAAAGATTTCAGCTTTCTTAACCAAAATATATTGCTGCAGCTGTAACTCAGGGCATACGTTCCATTTAACACTTCAACTTGTCTTTACATATGTGGGCTCTGGTCCAACTGCATTAGGAAATCCTCAGTGGATAGCAATCTGGAACATGAAAACCAGCACTCATAAGTTAACACAATTGATTGTCTCTCTTCTTATTGTGGACTGAGACAGAGTTGTCACAGAGACAAAATAATCTTTCATGGGGAAGCGATTTCCCCCTGGGTCAACAGAAAGGCAGTGAGGCTGTGTGTCTATCTGCAGTTCAGTGTTGCTGAGCTCACTGTATCCTTCAAGTGCTTACAGCTTACAGCTTAAAGGCACCAGCCTGGAAACCTCCAGGAACCTCCCCCTGGAAGCTCTTAAAGCCATCACTCCCTCAAGTTCACAATGCTGTTAAGAGGGACAAAGAATGTCTTCATTATGGCTTCTCTCAAGGACTTTTGTCTTCTTCCCTAGGGAATATGATTCAGTAATATCAAGTACAACCCTTTTTGATGCTCCTTGCTCTACACTCCTAACTATTCTCCCACCCCACAGTGAAATAATAAAACATAACCAGGGTCAGTGTTGTTAGGAAATGGTTCAGCACATTAACCTCCTTAGTGAACAAAATGTATTTTAATTTAAGATTTTGGGTACGAGAGTGGAAGGCACTATAATATTTTAGTCCTGGCTTGGCCACCAGCAAAGTGTGTGTTTTTCTGCTTTGTTCTGCCTCAGTCTCCTCATCTATAAAACCAACGAGCGGATGAGGATTGCCTCCTGCTCTAGATGTCTTTAATTGTGGCCAAGGTTCTGTACCAGTGCCTGAGATAAGCTATACCTTTCCAGACATCAGGCCCACGTGACTCTTGTTAAAACATGAAACTATGTCAGGCATTGCTGAGCAAACAGCACAGACCATGGTGCACTGTGGCACCTTTCATCAGACTCTATCTGATATAAAAGCGGGATTCCAATTTCAAGGTTAATAATACTCCAGAGATCTATGTCATTTAAGAAGAATCTCTCACACCCCCATCTCAAAAGTTTGGACATCTGGTATTTTATAAGGTCATGTCTCCCTATAGAAGACAAACTCCTGGTTGTGAATCAGCTTTTAGCCAATTTGGGAGAACCATTCTTTTTCAATAAGAACATGTTTTACTCCAAATTAAAATTATTTGTCATAGTTGTCATCAGTAAACAAAATTAAGTTCTTTTATAGGAATTTACTTTAAGCTTACAGAAATGGAAGAAACATTTATAGAGACGTGAAAAGGAAGAAATATATGAGTAAATTTGTTACTTATAATTAATATATATAAACTAAATAAGACTTCTGCCCCAGTGATATTAGATTTGATGGCCTAATGTATGGGAATAGAATGGAATAAATTGTTTTATTTTTAATTTTGTCATCACAAAAAACACAAGAGAACATAAGACATTACTACTTTCTCAAAAATTTGAATATGTAGCCTTTAAATTGTAAAGGCTTATCTTTAAGTTCAAAAATTGCTTTACTTAAGGAGTAAAGTTGCTCTGTGGATGACTAAGAGAGACTGTTGAAGTAGATGTGGGTCTTATACTTGAAAACCCATCCACTGGCTGTCTTGAATCAGGTAGAAAAACAGTCCTGTATAGAGAAGCAGGGATTAAAGGACAAGACTTTATTTTATTTTCCTTGGGAAAAATACCTGACATGTTCACAACAAAAGAAGGGTTGCCTGTGGTTTTGAATAATAAATACAATATTTGTGAAGAACTGGGGTCAGTTGGTTAATTATAACTCAAAGCTTAGTAAACATAGTTCGTCCCTTTAATAGAATGAAGTACAGTATTCCCTCACTTATCGCAGGTATTACGTTCTAGACACACACACCCCCCGTGATAGTTGAAAATCCGCGAAGTAGGAACCTTACATTTATTTTAGTATTTATATATATTTTAAGGCTTTATAAACCCTTCCCACACACTTATAAACTGTTCCCAGTCCCTTATTAACCTTTCCACTCCCTTATTAACCTTTTCCACACTTTTATAAACACTACTTATATTCTTAAACATATTCTACACTCTTAAACCTACATAACTTTAACAACATATGTATACAGTGCCGCAAAATCCCACGATATAGCAAAAAATCCATGATAATTAAATATAATATTTTTTTTTAATCCCATGATACAGTGAGGCCACGATAAGTGAACCGCAATATAGAGAGGGACTACTGTACTCCACTGTATCCTTCTGCCAAGCACTCTGCTCTTAAGGGGTCATGGTCAGGTACCCTAGTGGTGTCACCAGAGAGTCAGCCCAGGAATTTGTACTTTGCTATTCTGATTTATGAATAGGATAAGTTACAGCTGAACTTCTCCTTGAATCCTGCCTCTGTTTGCCCATTATCTTAAAGTATAGCAACAGTCTCAGATTTCAAGAACAGGGATGGGATGGATTTTTGTGTCTAGGTCACATATGTGCGTGGAGTCCAGGGACAGGCAGTAACCCCTGCAAGATGCTGTCCACAGGTGGAGGGGAGGGGCCTTGGGAGTTTTGTGTTAGCACCTCTGTCATACAGAGCATTTATCATGCAGGAGAGCTCAACCACAAAACACCAAGCATAGATACTATGGTCCTATCTTACTCCTCAAGTCAATGTCCCTGATATCCAGGGAGTTTTTAATTACTAGTTTTTGGCCTCCCATAAAAATTTAAAGTGTGATGTAGAATCCTTCCTGTACAGCTTCTGACTCCTTTCATAGTGACTAGGAGCCAGGACCAGAGAGCTGCTTTTTTTCTTCCCCCAAAGTAAAAACTAATAATTTGGAGTTCATGAAACTGACTTCATGTTCTCCCTGCCCTCCCCCTCCTGTGTTCAGTGGTACTGGGGAGCTCCATTTGATCTGAAAATCAAATTTCCAGTTTTCAGTTTTCTTTTTTTGTGACTAAATGAAAATGAAATTCAATGTTGCTGATTTTTTCCAACAAGCATAATAAAATTCAGAATGAAATCTTTCGAAGAGTAGTTGAGAATAAAAGTGAATTTTCTAAAATAATAAATCAAAAATTTTATAGTCAGGTAAATTAGTAGGAACACGAAGATTATTTCTTAAATATTTTTTTTGCATTTCTATTCAATGTAATATTCCTGCCACATCATTAAATACAGAGTACTTCAAATTAAACAGTAGCTTCTGACTGAGAGTTTTTGAATAGATGGATAAATAGTTTTTGTGGGAGTTTTACATTTGGGGGCCTCTCTTATAGAAAAGAATATAAAAAAATATCTAACTTTTGGAAGTTTTTGACTGAAGCATCAGACCATGTGAACTATTTCTAGGCCCCACCTGGGCCTCTTAAGCGCAAGGGAGGTTGCTGAAGCCTTGTCACATCAGGCCAGCCTTCTGCTATGTGTCAGAAAGCTGGGTCTGCTCTTCAGCTGCACGTGGGCAGAGGGGACACTGACCAGGGCACAAAAGTCCTTAGGGAGGCTCACAGTCAGAGGAGGAAATGTGATAACAAAAGCAACGGCTACAGTGATATGAGGGAGGGACCACAAGCCAAGGAATGCCTGCAGCCTCTAGAAGCCAGGAAAGGTGAAGCAATGAATTCTCTCCCCTGAAATCTCCAGAAGGAACCAGCCCTGCCCACACCCACAGCTGTAATAGGACAAACCCCTAAACCTGTAGGGATCTGTTAGACAACCTGGGAAGCACAGAGGAATCCCCCGGCTGCAGGACTCCCCTTCTGGACCCTCCCACACACTTCTCACTATGGAGCCTTTTCCGAAAGCCCCTACTGGCTGCCCCAGGTCCTGTATCCTGTTAATCCCTCCTCAGCCTCTCGCCTCCGGCTTCTTTTCCGCTTCCCTACTCCAATTTTGTTGTTCTTTCCATTCTCAAAACATAAGCCCTCGGGCTCATTTTTCCAGTCTAATTTACAGTTTTTCTTTTTTTCTCTTCTGTTTCTTCCCTGACTAGATCCTTAATGGAAAAGCAGCACAGAATGTTACTTATTAACACTTCAGGCAAGTTCTCTTCTTTAACAGTCTGGGTGCTTTTTAATAATACACAGAGATGAAGAGAATTGGAAGGACCCTGAAGAGCATATGGGATTAACATTTTTTAAAGGGTCCAACTCAGAGCCACCCATTTATTTCACCTGAAAATTGAGATTGGGCATTTTTATCACTGTGATTGCAGGCACGTCTGTCCGTGAATCCTAGGAGCACTGTCTATTCAGAGTACTTTTGGAATTTCCATTTGGCCAGGTGACAAGAAACAATTCACAATCCTAAAGAGTAACTTATCTGATTCTTCCTGAGGAAATATGCACCCCCACCACAAAGCAAAGGAAGCGAGGCTCCAGAGTGCCACAGAGGCAGCACCTCCACCACAACTCTACATGTCCCCAGGCGCCCACACTGGACAGGCACAGCCTGGCAGGACCCACGGCCAGCACCTCCCTCTCTCAGTGCTGGTCACTGTCACGCTAATTGCTTTTCCACCTCAATTCCAACTTTGCTACTTGACTTTAAAAACCAACCCTAAATCATCTCATCTCCTGACCATCACATTTCCTCAGTCAGGAAATCTGTAATTTAATGTATTTTTCTAATAAGCAAAATCCCCAGAGATAAAAGAAGCTACTACAAAATACTCCACTCTTTCTGGAAACAGAAGAAAGACTGCTGACCTTGTTTGCAGGGAGGGGGTTCTTCCTAATACTCATGCATGTTTGTGTTTTACCACACCAGGGCAGAGGGCAATTCGGGGAAATCAAGGTTACATTTAGAAGAGCTCAGTTCTAACTTCATGGGCCTTGCCCACCCATCCCAGGCCTCATCTCCAGTAATATTTCACACATATATCACCTACAAATACTGCAGCATATGTATATTGCTTATGTACACAAAGCTAAAATATACATTAACCAAGATAAACTATGTTTGCCAGGTCTTTCATCTCTTCAGGAGGCTATTATTACTGGATTCAGGCCCCAGAGCACCAGCTGAGGAGAGGAAACTGGATTCTGGTGTTCAGGGTCTGGGAGGAATAGCTCTTTGTCTACCCTTTTCTCTTTAAAACAGATGCAAAAATAGCATTTGCATGTGGCCCCCAAAATGCAATATGTGATTCATCCCTGATGCCTCTCTTGTGTGTTACTTTCTGGAGGTACTTTACACTTGATAATCTCTACGTTAATCTGGATCCTTCAGCTGCGAAGAGAGGGGGGGTCTGCTGCATGGGCAACAGCAGACCCTCCATATCACCCTGCCCAGGCTCTGTAGCTTCAGCTTCACTGGAGAGGACACTCCAGCGTCATCGCAAGATGTCGATTCAACACGGGAGGAGACAGATACCGTGTCACTCCCGAGTCGGACTGCACAACCATTCTCGGCGGTGCAGATAGACTCTTAAGAAGCTACACCATCGTCTCTCGAGACGGACGGCTGCCGACGACGAATCTGGATTACTATGGAACAAGGGAGCAGGAAGTGCTTTCATAGTATTTTCCCAGTTCAATCTGAGTAATCAAATAGAAATAAATGATAATGTTCTGTCACAGAGACTTCACAAGTAATAAAACAAAAATCTGAACAACTTTTTATAAAATATTTCTAAACAAAATAATGCAAAAACCATGGACCTCTGCAACCCCATGTTCTAAATCAGTGGTTCTCAAAGCATGTTCTGCAGACCAACAGCAACAGAATCATCGAAGAACGTGTTAGGAAAACACATCTGGGGGCACTGTGTCAGACTTGATGAGTCAGAAACTTCGGGATGAGGCCCAGGAATCTGAATTTTAACAAGCTTCTGGATGATTCTGGTGTTCGCTTAAATTTGAGACCCTTTGGTCTACACCATAAGCTAAACTAGATGCCAAGTGAAATGAAAACTCATGACAGAAAACTTGTTCCGGAATGGCTCAGTTAGGGTACTCACACAGAAAGGCCCTTTTCACATGGCTCTTTCCTCCCATTGAAAAGGCTGTGAATCTGCTACCCCTCGGTTTTATAGGCAAAGTAGTAGAAGTGGTGACACTTAGAATTTGAGTGAGACCTGCCATTAAAGCATAGGGATGATCTTTAGAGACATTAATTAGGTCTAATGAGGAGTATGTGGGAATCACAGCCACTCTAAATATGCTGACTTGTGGCATTGAGGCCCACACAACAAAACAGCTATCATAGTCTTGAACAACACGTATGTTTTGAGGTACCTACTATGGGACCAATATACTACTATGTATTTTCTATGCAGTAGCTTGTTTCATTATCCCTATAGCTCTACCAGGTAATCATTATTATTTCTGTGTTTCAATGGTGGTTGCTTAAAGGAACCATTATTTACCCAGGGGTCACCAATCTTGTAAGTGGCTTAGCCCCATGCAGGTCAAACACTTGTTCTTTGACCACACAACCCTAATGAACATTAAATCTGAGTCTTTTTAGAGTAACCACTGTTCTTCCAACTGCTCACATTCTTTGATTTTATTGGAGAGAAACCTTTTCTGGAGTAGAGAGCAGTAGACTAGGCATCAAGATGCCTGGACTTTTGTCCTGCTTCTCTCAGTCTGAGCTGCATAACTTGGATCAAGTCACCTTTTTAACCCCTTTAAGCATCACTTTCCTTGCGTGTGAAATGGGGATAATAATTCCTACCCCGCCTTCCACCTTAGCTTGTCTTGAAGAGCAATGGAAATACTGCTTGTGAAGCTGGTGGTAACCTGTCAAAGTGCTAAACAATTATGCTGATACTTACCACTCCTTCTGTTTTTCCAAAAGAAAGATTAGGCCCATCAACCCCAGGAATGTTTACATAAGTGGAGAAAAAAACAAAGCAAATTAAAGTACCCACTACTAGCCAAGAACAGGAGAAAATTCTCAGGGAGAAAAAGATTCTTCAGTTGGTTTTACAGGGATTAGCAATTTATGGGACCCATCTCTGAGCAGCCAGTGAGAAAAATGGCCCTGGCCAGCAGGAAGGAGTGGGCAAGGTAGGAGGGGCAGGCTGCCTTCTTTGTGAAACATTCTTTTGCGAGACTCAGATTACAGGTGTGTGTGTGTGCCTTAGTAGGCTAGGCCTGAGCTATTACTACGTCAGTGTTAAAGGGTCTCGTTACTTTTCTTTTCCCCCTTTTTTTTTGCTTAAAGCATCAGGAATCCTAAAGTGCTGAACCAAGAAGATGATCATCACCCTTTTTGAATGTATTTGCTTCTGTTTCTCTTACTTTTCTATTCTCTTTTCCTTTTCTTTATATGAGTAGATTTGGCTGCCTATAGCTTCATCATCTAAGTTAAATCATGTCCTCTTGTTTTCTCTAGCATTATTTTTCTTATCAAAGCTTCAACTCAAAAAATAAAGTACAGTAGTCCCTCTTTATATTGTGGTTCACTTATTGCGGGATTTTTTAAAATATTTATCACGGATTTTTCACTATATCGCAGGATTTTGCAGTACTGTATACATATGTTGTTAAAGTTACATAGGTTTAGGAGTGTAGAAAATGTTTAAGAACATAAGTAGCGTTTATAAAAGTGTGGAAAAGGTTCATAAGGGACTGGGAATGGTTTATAAGTGTGTGGGAAGGGTTTATAAAGCCTTAAAATGTATATAAACACTAAGATAAATGTAAGGTTCCTACTTCGTGGATTTTCACCTATCGCGGGGCATCTAGAACGTAATACCCACAATAAGTGAGGGAATACTGTACGTGACTGTCTTTCTTTCAGGTTCAGCTTGCTCATGGAGCGAGCCATAAGCTGTCCTCGGCACTGTTTTTTCTCAGAGCTGACATTGGGTTCCAGGTACTGAATTTGAGCCAGGAGAGGAGGACATGGGACTCAGAATGACAGGGCAGGTTCCCTGGGACAGGGACCTTCCAGGGAGAAGCACACATGTGCTCACAACCTCAGGGTACTATCAAGAGCTGCTTCCAGATGCCATTTGTCATGGCTAAAAGTCTCAAAGTTGACTTAAGGAAGGTTGACATGTTAGACATTATCTGCTACTATGAAAGAACTTGATGTAATTACTAGTATCTAGCATTTAGAAAATCTCTCTGAATATCATTGCCACCCCTTACTCTTCTGAAATAGAGAAGTATAATTGAACCATTTGCATGAACAATATCACATTGCTAGGCTAGGATTATAGCAGTCTTTG